>NC_056737.1:131968535-132126282 GCF_019279795.1 Protopterus annectens | reverse complement strand
TGGGAAAGGTGCGGTACTGCATGTTGAACATTCCTAATTCCCCCCTCGCTCCTGTCCCAGGATGCATATGTCGTCACCACAGGGCTGTTCAGATGACAGCTGCTTATATCCCATATGCATACAGGCCTTCGATTGTCAGGGTGTTGCTGTGGTGCTTTGGGTTTGGTCTTGGCCGCCCACTGTACGGGACTGCCCTGACCCTGTACGAATGTTAGATGAGTCACATGGGCACGTTTTGTCCATGTCCATGGTACCATGTCACGGCCCCCCCCCCAATTAGTCTTAACCGTGTGCGCCGATTGGCCGGTGTATCCGTTGTAGATCTCGTTATACTAATTGCACACGGTCTGATCGAACTAACCAATTTCCATTACTAACCCTCCGTATGTATGGCCTGTGTCGCAATATTACAAGGGTTTAACATTGCGTGACGACTTTCACTGAGCCACAGACATGTCCGTTGCTTTGTTTGGCCCGGTTCCGCTGTGCTACACACATTTAACATGGCGTAACAGGTTGAACAGCTCAGACACGAGGACATCGGGTTGTCCGTCGTTGTCTATTATTGAATGTCTCTGTGGAGTTTGTTTCACAAAGCGACACATTGTCGGCATTGTTAACGGACATCTCGCGCGAAGCGTCCGCACCGCCGCGGGTGACGTATGTCTGCCTTTGGCCGGCGAACAGGCATTATGCTGTGCCATTATGTCTGGGGATATATGGTTTCCTTCCTTACATAGATGATGTGCCATACTAGCAATGACCCTAGCGATGACCCGCGTCTGGGTGTGGGTACTGCTGTATTACCCACGGGAAGAGTGGCCTTAGGGTAAGTGGTGACCTAGGCAGACGTTGCCACCGATACATCACCCGCTACCCCCCTCCTGGTCTACCTACACCAAATAGAGTCTGGAAAGGTGCCCCGAGTAGACCAACACCCTAGACGGCTACCTACTTGGCCTATGCCTAAGGCCGGCTATGTGTGTGGTCCCTTGGGCATCGGACTCGGGAACGTGCCACGTCTGCCGTGGGTATGTCCAGCATTACCCACATCCAGCCCCAAGGCAGTCAACACAGCATCCATGGGTCCACATGGTGTCCCAGCTGTGTACTCCAGGAACTCTATGGGGAATTTAACCCACACTTAGGACAGCTGTGTAATCCTAGCCTCACCTCAGGATACGTACCTGAGTAGTAGCACAGGGCGACTGTAGTCACACTCCACATAGATGGTGCCTCCACTGACCCTGGTTATTACCATACCATTAGTTTGACAAGCCTTATCTGCAAAGCCATGGAGATGGATCATAATGGGACACATAGATAAAGACATAGGGGACCCGCATACTTTGGATACAACCCAGTTTAGCTTGGTCATAGTCAGATCATGCCCTTTACACGTGTTTCACTTTGTAGAATCAGTCACCAAGGCCATTGCTGAGGGTAAAGCAGTCCATACAGCCTACCTCAACCCGGCAGAGGCCTTCGACACAATACCAAACTCGGGTATACTTGATAAACCCGTCATCTTGAATGTAAATCCATACATCGCCATATGGGTTGCAAACGGGCTAAGTCACAGAACACACATGGCCATAGTTGCTGGCGCCATGTCATACTCACAGCCAGTCACAGGTGGTGTCCCATGGGGCTCAGTCCTGGGTCCACTATTTCCAGCATCTACGCTTCCAATGTACACGCATACACAGGGGGTTATGGTGACAATGTTTGCATACGACTGCAAACCGGATGCCAAAGTCAGACACACATCTGACACAGATATCCTTCAGGAGTGCCTCACAGATGTGGATAAGTGGTACCAGAGACATGTCCTACAGCTAAATGCCAGGAAATGCATAGGCATACCCTTCGAAGAACAAGGTTACCCGAGCTACCATATAGGTGGCAATCCACTGAGCACGGAGGGTTACCAGTGATCTGGGGACACGTGTTGTTGTTAACCGTTCGTTAGACACACATGTTGATAACATAGTTAGGTAGACCTTCCACATTGCCCACATCATCATGAAGGGATTCACATCTAGATCAGGGAGGTCATTGTCCCCTTGTACTCATCACTCAATAGACCTATGATTGGGTACAATGCCCCGTTCAGAATGTATCTGACCCAACACCTGCAGCAGCTGGAAAGGCACCAACAGTTCTTCGACAAACGGATGCAGGGTCTCAGGTATATGTGTTATACTGACCGACTGAAAGAATTCCAGCGGTATACAGTTGCATACCACTTGCCCAGAGGTGACCCGTGCCTGGCATGCACGGCTAAGTCGAACCCAGATCTGATGACTATGCTTCACGTAAATAAGTTAGATCCCTCAGAACCACAAGGGCAGCTGACGTACACCTTGACACTGTCATTAATCGAACGTGTTGTTGGGACGGATTCATCACCCAGACACTCACTATGCTGTGGAACGACATCCCAGTACATGTGAGGGCAAGCACCTCGCTGGCCTTCTGTTAGTATTTACACATGGATGTCTGAACTGATTTATTTAAGTAACCTTCTAAATGAATGTTACATTAGCACATTGTGAATCTTTACATTTCGTTGGTCTATTTTACAGTAGTCATAATCATACGGTTTATGTGTATATATTATGGTTCATTCATATTACTAGGTGTCTGCAGTTCTGTTAATATATTGGCACAATCCGTAGGACATATATATGTAGCTTACACAGTCAGACATTTGGAAAACATTTTATGTTGGTTCATGTTTCATATATGTACATATATTTCTATTTTCCGATGAAGACTGTACCTTCAAGCAATGTCTGATGTCCTCACTGTGTGGGATGTGTAACCCAAGTAAGGTTTGTTCGCTTGTCTGCCTTTAAGGCATGTAATTAGTACCTAGCACATCTAATGTACCAACCAATTAATGCTTGTAAATGTAGTAGGTTGGACTGCATTGTATGTAGTCTGAATAAGTCTGCTTATGAAGCAGACGAAGTGGGCTCCAATAGACTATGGTGACTGCCCTTAATTCTTGGTGTGCTCTGGTTGGTCACTGACGGTCCCTACAGTACCTCGTCTTTGCTTTGGACTTCATCGGCTGGTTGTCTGTGTTTGTTGTATGGGGAATGTCAACTGTAGTCCCTATGTGTATGACTTGTGTAATGCCTTACTACGGCAGTGTAATTCCACCGGGTTTGCATTTATGTGTGCCATCTTAGTCATACGCTTGTCCATCCATGTGAATTGCCTACTATACACTGGTATAGGGCTGTACACATTTCACACCTGCATTTTGCATTCCCCGGAGTATGGTGTGCATTATTAGCGGAGAGTGACGATGTGCGACACGTCCCTCCCACGGGCGGGACACAGGATTGCCTGCGAAACAACACCGAGGCCAGATTCTACATACCCAGACTCCCTTGACTGCAACAGTGGACAGTACCCATTACACATCCTTCATGTGTGCTGCAGTGTGATGTGGACGCAGCTGAATGGACCCGATACCCTGGGTATTTCTGTGCATGTGTGCTGCAGTTCATGGACAGCTATCATCAACATTGAACACGCTTGCGTGCCTATGTGTACCTGTGACGTGGTGACGACAATTAGGTCACATGAGTAATGCAGGAAGCTAGCAGGCATTCTCTGAACAGAATTTTGGGTCCTACAATGGACACCGATGTGCATATGTCAAGTTAGATGTTGCTGGACTGTGTCCACCTGCCCAGTGCTTTTCACTGCTGGTGTATGTTCCCCAATCGCGGATGTCTGTTTGACTACCCATTCCACATGGTGCTACATAACCAGCTGAGTTAGTACTGTGAACAAATGACATACATCCAAAGATGCTGGTTACCAACTGCTTCATATAAACCTCAGACATCCCAATGGGACATATCCGTCACTATATTTCCAATATAACACCACCGGAACATGTTGCTTACCTATGCATTCATTTAACCATGTTGTCTTCATAGGTGGGAATGCCATAGTTTACATATCCTACTTGACGTTGTGTGTGTGCCATTAGTATGTGTTCCACAGGTCGTACATCTGTTCCGCTGTACGGTAGCGGGTGCTCCTCAGTCTGTTGCTGGCAGACTGAGTGCTGTGTACGCCGGTGTTGGCACGACAGTCCGGCTCTGTATGTGGAATGTCAACTGTGGTCCCTATGTGTATTTCCTGTGTCATGCCTTACCGCGGCTATGTCATTTACCCGGGTTTGCAGTTGTGGGTGCCATCCTGGCCATACGGGTGTCCATCCATGACAATTGCCTACTGGACACTAGTATAGGGCTGTACACATTCCACACCTACATTTAGCATTCTCCGGAGTATGGTTTGCATTATTAGCGGAGAGTAAGGCAGGTGCTACGACACATCCCTCCCACAGGGCGGGAGGAAGGATTGCCTGCGAAACAACACCGAGCACAGAGTCTACATACCCAGAATCCCTTGACCGCAACAATTGACAGTACCCATTACACATCCGTCATGTGTGCGGAAGTGTGATGTGGATGCAGTTCTATGGACCCGGTACCCTGGATATTTCTGTGCATCTGTGCTGCATTACATGGACAGCTATCAGCAACATTAAACACGCTTGCGGTGCATATGTGTACCTGTGACTACAATGAGTTCCGTTAGGTGATTAAATAAGGCGGAAGAGCTGTCTTTAGACAAATTTTTGGGTCCTACAATGGACACCACTGTGCATATGTAAAGTTTAGAGCTTGTCGGACTGTGTCCTTGTGAGCAGTGGATTTCACTGATACTGTGTGTTCAGGAATCGCGGATGTCTGTTTGACTACCCATTCCACATGGTGCTACATAACCAGCTGATTTAGTACTGTGAACAAATGACATACATCCAAAGATGCTGGTTACCAACTGCTTCATATAAACCGCAGACATCCCAATGGGACATATCCGTCACTGTATTTCCAATATAACACCACCGGAACATGTTGCTTACCTATGCATTCATTTAACCATGTTGTCTTCATAGGTGGGAATGCCATAGCTTACATATCCTACTTGACGTTGTGTGTGTGCCATTAGTATGTGTTCCACAGGTCGCACATCTGTTCCGCTGTACGGTAGCGGGTGCTCCTCAGTCTGTTGCTGGCAGACTGAGTGCTGTGTACGCCGGTGTTGGCACGACAGTCCGGCTTTGTATGTGGAATGTCAACTGTAGTCCCTATGTGTATTTCCTGTGTTATGCCTTACCGCAGCTATGTCATTTACCCGGGTTTGCAGTTGTGGGTGCCATCCTGGCCATACGGGTGTCCATCCATGACAATTGCCTACTGGACAGTAGTATAGGGCTGTACACATTCCACACCTACATTTAGCATTCTCCGGAGTATGGTTTGCATTATTAGCGGAGAGTAAGGCAGGTGCTACGCACATCCCTCCCACAGGGCGGGAGGAAGGATTGCCTGCGAAACAACACCGAGCACAGAGTCTACATACCCAGAATCCCTTGACCGCAACAATTGACAGTACCCATTACACATCCGTCATGTGTGCGGAAGTGTGATGTGGATGCAGTGCTATGGACCCGGTACCCTGGGTATTTCTGTGCATCTGTGCTGCATTACATGGACAGCTATCAGCAACATTAAACACGCTTGCGGTGCATATGTGTACCTGTGACGACAATGAGTTCACTTAAGTGTTGAAAGAAGGCGGCATTCCTGTCTTTAGACAAATTTTTGGGTCCTACATTGGACACCACTGTGCATATGTAAAGTGTAGAGCTTGTCGGACTGTGTCCTTGTGAGCAGTGGGTTTCACTGATACTGTGTGTTCAGAAATCGCGGATGTCTGTTGGACTACCCATTCCACATGGTGCTACATAACCAGGTGATTTACTACTGTGGACAAATTACATACATCCAAGGATGCTGGTTAGCAAATGCTCCATTTAAACCGCAGACGTCCCAATGGGACATATCCGTCACTGTATTTCCACTATAACACCACCAGAACATGTTGCTTACCTATGCATTCATTTAACCATGTTGTCTTCATAGGTGGGAAAGCCATAGTTTACATATCCTACTTGACGTTGTGTGTGTGCCATTAGTATGTGTTCCACAGGTCGCACATCTGTTACGCTGTACGGTAGCGGGTGCTCCTCAGTCTGTTGCTGGCAGATTGAGTGCTGTGTACGCCGGTGTTGGCACGACGGTCCTGCTTTGTATGTGGAATGTCAACTGTAGTCCCTATGTGTATTTCCTGTGTTATGCCTTCTCGCGCTATGTCATTTACCGGGTTTGCAGTTGTGGGTGCCATTCTGGCCATACGGGTGTCCATCCATGACAATTGCCTACTGGACAGTAGTATAGGGCTGTACACATTACACACCTACATTTAGCATTCTCCGGAGTATGGTTTGCATTATTAGCGGAGAGTAAGGCAGGTGATACGCACATCCCTCCCACGGGCGGAGAAAGGATTGCCTGCGAACAACACCGAGCACAGAGTCTACATACCCAGAATCCCTTGACTGCAACAATTGACAGTACCCATTACACATCCGTCATGTGTGCGGGACTGTGATGTGGCCGCACTTCTATGGACCGGTACCCTGGGTATTGCTGTGCATCTGTGCTGCATTACATGCATAGCTATCAGCAACATTAAACACTCTTGCGGTGCATATGTGTACCTGTGACGACACTGATTTCAGGTACGCATTGAAATAAGACATAATTTGGTTCTTTCCACAATTTGTGGGTCCTACAATGGACACCACTGTGCATATGTAAAGTGTAGAGCTTGTCGGACTGTGTCCTTGTGAGCATTGGGTTTCACTGATGCTGTGTGTTCAGCAATCGTGTATGTGTGCTTGACTACCCATACTGTGTTGTGCTACAGGAACCATGTCTTCCGACACCAGAAACCAATGCTATACATCCAATGTTGCAGGTTAACAACCACTTTCATACCATACCCAGAGGTCACGATTGGGAGGTATTGCCACTTTATTATCGGAACAACAACCCCAGACTGTGTACATCATGGGAACTTAAATTGTTTTCTCATGGGAATAACACAGCCTTGCAAGGCACCTTGTACATTACAGTATCCTTTTGTGATTGTAGCTGTTTCAAGGACCCTAGACTGTTACGATACAGTGGACAGTTAATTTCTTGATACGTTGCTTTGTCTGTCTGGTAGGGAGTTGTACTGCTATCTTCCATTGAGCTCACAAGGCCATCCTCCTCTGGGGAAGGAGTGCTGTTATGCATGTACATACATTTATTGTTCTGTAACCCAGCAAATAATTAATGATGACAGACATGAGCCTGCTGTCCTGCTTACTGCCAGGTTCAGAATTCCATCACAGTACAGCTTAGCTTCACCAATTACATGCAGGCTTAGTTCTGCTGCCATATTGTACGGTACAATTCAATACATTATATAGTATTTCGAGTGTAAACTGGAACTTCATATGTGTTTCTATATATTTACTGAACAACATCCATCCAGCCATATGCATGTTGTTCCATCCTTTACCTTGACCGTGTGTATTTGTCCGTCCAGCCACGCTAATCTCCACATGTGATGTCCCAGTTTCCCCTTCTTTGCCTGTAGCACCCTGTTAGGATGTCCTGTGTGTTAGGCACCTGTTCCGCTATATGTGATCGACTTCACTGCAAAGATAATCGTCGATGCGGTGGTCCAACGACCGACTTGTCCACATGTGTACACTTATGTGCACCGTGTCGTATGCAAACCTAGATGGTTTGGACGGGTACATACTACATGCCGGATGTACACATTCTGCTGACACATTCACATGCAGCCATTTACATATCTGTACCTGCGGTGGGTTGCTGACATGTGGGTAATGATTTGCCCGCGTGGCATTGCCTAACACAAACATCTTACCACAGTTCAGGTATGCACATTGTGTGTGGTTGTATAGCTGCACACGGATGCTAGCAGGTTTGGGTGCAGGGGTATACATGGGTGTGACTGACATGTACAATGAGGCTATTGTGTAGTACATCCGAATGCATGGGTTCTGCTTCTGGATATTACACTTCATCATACACCATCCAGTGTATGCAACAGAGATGTTGCTGGGTCTGGGATATGTTGCTATGCACATGTTTGCCTGTGTTTGGGGTATCTTGCTTCCTTACTGTTGTTATGTCGGCACAGCTACCCGGCTATGTACTGTCACTACTGCTTGTGACCATTATGGTTGGCACCTTTTCCAATGCCCATAGTGGGGCATGTTATGTGGACACTTCGAAATTTGCAGGACTACACATACCCAGGGCTAGTGCAGTAGACAGAACTTCACTTGTTTGCCATACTATGAGCCTATTCTGTTAGCGTTTGGGTTCCTTATTTATTTTCTTATGCCATGTCTGTGTTCCATACCGTAATGTATATGTTTTATGCTACTATTTACATGTATATTGCGGAATTTGCGGCTGGGGATCGCAGGTCATTTTCCATTTTACGATTGTTGCAGGGACACGACTGTCCAATCAGGGACTGTCCATGGCACTTTGGGACAGCAGGTAACCCTGGTGACCATGCCCATGTCGCTGCTGGGGTTTCCACCTTTTCCATTTTCCGATCTGGGATATTTCCGGGACTCACATCTGCCTTTACAGGCCGACACATACAAACGGTCACTATATAGCATAGAAATTCACTTGTTTGCCTAAATAATTTGCTTATTATTGTGGCAATTTCCTTGCTTATTCTGTTTATTGTGTCATTTCGGTATTTCTGTTACAGAAATAACCAATTCATGCTACCATTACATTACATACGGGATATCATTGTGTCCTACACTCGTAGCACATCAGCCATTTCTAATCGTTTTCCGGGACACAACTGTCCATGGAGAGACTGCCCCAAACAAAGTGGGACAGGTGGTGACCTTAGTCGCTGCTCCTATGTCGGTGCGGCGCGCTGACATGCGGCTGTACACCTTCTCTGAGTGTAAACACTGACAGTGCATTGCGGGACGGAGGCGGTCTTATGCGTATCCTTTGCTCCTTGAACGGGTACACTTATGCCTTGGTGGCTTCTATTTGCTTCTCCGTTAATTTGGAACGGGGACTATGTTGTGTACTGTACGTGCGTTTCATTCTGCACGGGACCTGGCTGCTGCCATTACTATTGTGGGCGGACCGTGGCTGTCAGCACATTAGGTTGCTCACCTCCTGCCGGCTTAGACACGCCTCCAGACGCATCCTACCTGGGCTCGCTCACGTACACTACGCACGTGTCTGTGATTCCGGTGCACTCTCATTAATATGTATATGGCGCTACTGCGCCGGATATTCCATGCACCGCCGGCGCAGGCCTTACGCCGGCCTTGCGCCGAGCTTCATGAATCCCGGGGAATGACTTTATTATCTACAATTTCTTTGGCCTGACTATAGATGGAACCTTAGTGGAGCTATTTGCTAAAGGGTTGATTTTTGTGCCATAATATCGAGCAAACCTTGCCTCTTCACTTATAGACCTAAAACTGTTTGTGCGTAAACTTAACCTAAATCTCATCTTAGGTGAAAATACTACCAGAAAGGATGATTTCCATATTTCTAGTACATTTAATCCACCCTTGCACCCAATCTTAGATCTGTTCGAGCAAATTTCTAAGTTGGACTTCAGGAATGAATTGGTGAAAAATAAAACCAAAAAGAATTTTGTAAGAAATATTACTGTAAGAGAGAGGCAATTATTAGATGAATTGCAAACGGCCGGTTTGAGAATAATGAAACCTGATAAGGGAGGGGGACTAGTTATGATGAGCATTAGTGACTATAGTACTAGAATGTTACAAATACTCAACACAGATGCTTAAAAAGAAGTTTCTAGAAATTAGTTAAATACAGCCTACAGTCACGTTAAATCTTTCATATATGAATTGTTCATTGACAGCAGAATAGATATTAATCTATTCAACTACTTATCTATGCCAGCACCCAGAATACCTAATATCTTTGGGTTACCTAAAATCCACAAAGATATAAGCAACCCTCCCTTGCGACCACTAGTTGACACCAGAAATAGCATAACGTATGCTGTGCAAAATATGTAGATTCTGTGCTACAATATGTAACTAGTGAGAAACAAATTTGCAAGGATTCTTGTTCATTTTTACACTGTCTAAATAATTTACAATATGACAATAGTTACAATTTTTTAACAGTAGATGTTAAGGACTTGTATACGTCCATCCCACACATGGAGGACATAGAGAGAATTAGCCACATTCTGAGAATCAAGGGTGTACCTAATGATACAATAAGTTTGCTTAGTGAACTATTGTACATTATTTTGTCCAATAACTATGTAATCTTTGATAAAATATTGTTTTTACAACTATCAGGGATAGCCATGGGGTCCCCGTTTGGCACCAGTTTCACCAATTTAGTAATGGCTGACTGGGAACATGAATTTGTCCTACAGAACAACTGGGTCCAAGACAAGGTACACTACTACACTAGATTCTTGGATGACATCTTCATGGTGATAAGGGGTGACAACAACACAGCTAATGCAATTGTCAGTTACTTTAATGAGACAACTGACGTTTTGCAGTTCACATCACAATTTGGTGCAAATTCCATATCATAGTTTGATGTTCTGATTTGTAAAGATACAACTAGTGAATGCTACAACGCATGTATATATAGAAAAGAAACTTATTCTAATAGTGTCTTGCACTTTTCCAGCTGTCACCCCTACCACCAGAAGAAGTCAGTAGTAAAAGGACAGTTGGTCAGGGCAGCTAGGATGACCTCCCTAGATAGAGATTTCTACTTAGAATGTAACAACTTGAAGGAGATGTTCACTAGGAGGGGTTACCCTATACAGATGTTGAATCTGCTTGTTAAAGAGGTGATTTACAACTGCACAAATGGAGTGTACAAACCTATTTTAAGTCAAAATCGAATTGATACACCCAGTGATACTATAGGTATACATATTGAAGGGAACACCGACAGTAATGTACTCCAGAATCTTAGTAATTTTAATAATTTCATTATTTCATTCAGTGTAGATGCTCTTGACTTATGTGGGATCATCAGCAAGAACTGGGACCTACTACGATCAGACACCTTTATAAATAAGAAAGTGGCTCACACACCTATAATTACCTTCAAAAGAGGAGCTATTTTAAAAAAACCTAGTTGAATGAAACTCTAAAACACTAGTCAGTAGATGTGGGATGTATAAATGTGGTATGTGTAAGTACTGTAAACATATGGATGTGGATCAGAATTTTAAGATCAAAAGCACTCATTACACCACCATATTTAAATTAAACTGCCAGTCTAAAGGGGTCATATACCTAGCCCAATGCCAAATGTGTCCCGCATTCTATTTAGGGAAAACAGATAGGAAACTGTGGGAAAGAATATATGAACATCTATACCACATTGGCAAATTGAGCAAAGACAGTGCCCTAGCTAAACATACCCATGAATACATGGATCACAGGTTTTTGTTCAGGACAATAGACCAAATTGCACCCAATAACATGGAGGGTCCAGTTTCACTGGAGTTAGAACGTTTAGAATTAATATGGCAGTTGAACACCAATGCAGGGCAGTATCCAGGTCTAAATGAAAGATGTTCTATTTTATGTATTCCGAAATTAAAAAAGCCTTACTAGATATGGTTTTACATATAGAATTCATGTAAAGTATGTATTAATTGTACATAAGATCTTAAAAATCAACAATAGTATGACCGAACATGGGTTCACCATGTCATTTTAGTATGTTAGATATTTGGTACTTATAAAGTACAAAAACCTTTGTAGGTATTTTATGGTATATAAGAACATTTAGTATTGTTTCTTCTGTAGGATTAGTGTTTGAGTTTTGCATGTGGGTGTGTCTAAATGTGTTTGTGACACCTTTGTAGTCTTTAGAAACTGTAGGTTCTATGAGTACTAGTTTCCAATTTGTTGTCAAGAAGAATGAAATAAACTGATTAACTATACTGGTTAATTACCTAACTAATTAACTACTGCTCACTGACTACTTAAGGGCATGTTCTCAATGTTGTTTTTATCTGAAGAAGTCACAGTATTTACTGCAATGAAAAGTGCTTCATTTTGGATTAAACTGCTTGTTCTTACATATTGTGTTTGTTGCCTTCCTTCCCGCAACTAGTTTTCAGTTTTGTGTTATTTCATCAGCTTGTGTGGGATTTTAGAGCAAATATAAGTGGTTTTAAAAATAATGTAATACAATTTTCCAGATAGTGTTCAAATTTACCTGTCAGATAGATTCATTAATTGCCATAAAATGCATGAATTATTATACTGTAAATTTCATATATAGCATTAGATTGATATCAGGATAGTATTAATGATTTTTTTTGCCTGACAGAACCCATATTGTTAAGGTTAAAGGTGTTTTCTCTGGACAGAAAAAAATCACCAGTAGTGTCCTGCAGAGCTCTGTGATGTGCTCTCTCCTTTATATACTTTTCTGGCATGAAGTGGATTAACAATGGGCTGTGGCTAACCAAGTTTGTTGATTCATACAAAATGGTGGCAGTTATTAAATCTCATTCTAGTACTCAAATTCTCCAGCAAGGGCTCAAGTACCTGATGTGCTAATTATGGGATTACCCTCAATAGTAAGAAATGTTGTATAGTTTATTTTGATAAATGTAGCATTACTTCCGTTTACCATATTGATAATGTTCCAGTTAAATCTGACCTGGTGATCAAGGATTTGGGTACATTTGTTGGCAACAAATATTCCTTTGACCACCATGTCTCTGTGTTGGTTAGAAAATCATTCTGCCTTCTGCAATGTATCCTTCAGTATATCTTTTCAAGGTCCAAAGAAATTATAGCCCCACTTAATTCCCCCTTTTTTAGCCCAACCATTGAATACAATGCCCCATAGGCATGTGCGTCACTGAGCACCTAAACCAACTCAAAAGACCCCAACATTTCCTCACCAAAAAAGATCTTTAGTCTCAGTATCATTAGCTCCTCTGACCGATAAAGATTTATCCCTTAACCCAGTATCATACAGACTCCTGAGAGGTAATCTGTGCTTGCACTTCTGTGCTATGATTGACCCAATACTCTTCGAACTCCTTCACCTAAACACAACCAGTGGTTAAATAAACATCTGCTAGAGACACTTAAACCTATGCATCAATATCTCTAAATTGTGTCAAAGGTACCTAACCTGAAGTATTCCCCATTTGTGGAATAAGATGCCCTTACATATCACATAGACAACTTCTATAGTAATCTTTAATACCAGCCTGGATAACTGGATGGGTGATTACAAAGTTTATCCTGGGGCTTGTGAGATAGATTTACTTAATAGGGGACATTGTTAGTCTTCCAACAGCAGCAGGTGATGAGCCTGAATTTCTTGAGGGTATCCATGGGTATAAATGTAGAATCTATGAGCCTACTAAGTTATGAATGTTTTAATGCCTGAGAAACTAATAGAAGACTTAGTTAATGAATTTGTGAACATCATTATATGATTCATGCGAACAAAGTGTGCAATACCCTATACAGATATATTGCATTGTAAGAAGTTTTTGCTTTCTGTATTACAAAGTATCCATTATAGTCCCAGAGGTGATGATATAAATTTCCATTTGATAGACATCAGTGGACATCAGTAACAATGGCATGCTGAGGCACATTTGAAACTACTAAATGACACAAAAGCTTAAGGTTACATAATATCTTTCCATGCTATTCTTTTATACATAAATATTGCAGGAGACTAGACAGCACAATTTAACTAAATGCAAGGAATGTACTGCATTATAATATAAGCATCAGTCTAGCCTGCCCTGTGATGCATTTCAGATATTTACAATACAAGACAAACGAAAGGACTGTTCATACATTGAGAAGTGTCCCAGAAGTTCTCATTAACTGCTCTTTCTATGGCCAGACATATGAAATTATGAAGTACCAGCATATTCTTCCTGTCCTTTGCCACATGTTTGCATGTCGACAAAATGTTCTGTTTCATCCATATTTTCCTTCTGCACATACTAAAAGTCAGGTGAAGATGTTACGTCTGTTAAAAAACACATTGTTGTCATGTTTGTTGATGAATCAGAAGTCATGATGAGCATTTAGTCTCATACTCAAAGATGTAAGGATGTCTTGAGTGCATAGAAAATCATTCTTCTTTCAGCATGATGTATAATTGCAGTTAACAAATAAATATGAAATCCATTTCAAAAAGACAGATGCATGTTATGTTTTACAAGAAAGTGATATTCTGTTCAACAATATCTAACAACTCCTCTTCAAATATGAAATTTATTTAGGCCTTAAATGTACACATTTAAGCAAATAGGGCTGTTGTCACATAACCCTGTTATGGTCTCCCTTTACTATACTGAAAGCAGTACTAGAAGCTACAGAAAAATAGATTGGACTTGCTTTTCCTCAACAATCAAACTACAAATTTCATAATGTCATTTCAAATATGTTGAATGTCAGATAACATATATCAAATCATATCCTACATATCATGATGTACTTGTCAAATGTCATATCCTGTAAAAAATCTTGTTATTTACATATGCACTTGAGTAATACATACTAGTTAATAACACATCATAGTGATAAACTGGTTTGGGTATTGTATTGGCAATTTAATTCATACCAACAGATAATGGGGGGAATTCAATAAAGCCTACATGGAGTGATTTTCTGTGTAGGCATGGTGGTACGGAGCTTACACGGATATAAGCAGCTGTGCAATCCAGGAAACAGAGCAGATGGGCGTGCACGAGCATGCAGACACGGAAGTGTCAGTGGCATGCAAATCACCCCATTAGCAGGTGAATTGTATGCAAATGAGGGTGCTGGACTGATCCAGTAAGCAGATAGACAGTCCTGCAGACCCCATGTTGGTGTCCAAAATGTACACGGAAAATTTCCATGTACCAGAAAATAAAAATTGAATAGGGGCTGTAAAAGCCCATTTATAAGGTCAGAAATTGCATATTAGCACAGATATGTGCAAAACTAGGGTCTATATTATGTTATCGCAAGCTCTGCTTGTTGAAAACGTAATCATCGGCACCGTAATATCACTCCCAGTAAATAGCGAAAGCTCAGAATGTCGAAATGAGCATTATTGCATTGCGATGGTCAACCACTTCGCAAGCCGTACATATGGTAATGGAAACCCTACCCTATAATGGGAAAACATGCGTGAGTTGGAATGAATGACCAAACTGAAACCCTACCCTATAATGTGAAGACATTTGCGAGTGCAACTTAAACAGGAATAGCGCTGAGTACTAAAATGTAGCAACACCGTCGTACAACAGCTTGTGCAACCACTAAATCTATAAAGTGCAGACGTAAACCGTGTTACCAGAAATACAGTATAGTGTGAAATGCTATCACCGAAATAAAACATATGTGCAGATGTGTGTGGTGCGTGTATGGAACACTGCAGCTTAACTACACTTTCAGCAGCTTAACTACACTTACAGCAGCTTAACTACACTTTCAGCAGCATTGCAATAGCAGTCAAAAAGTCATCAGGGGCATAGTCAGACTGTTTACACATGCCTGCTTGCAGCCTGCACTCCCTTTCCATTGCTTTCCTTTCCCGTGGTGAAGAAACAGACCCTGCCTGTACTTGCAGCTTCACTTCATTCACCTTATTCTGCTCGTGGACC
The DNA here is from genome assembly GCF_019279795.1 of Protopterus annectens. Classification (NCBI taxonomy): domain Eukaryota; kingdom Metazoa; phylum Chordata; order Ceratodontiformes; family Protopteridae; genus Protopterus; species Protopterus annectens. The sequence continues at coordinate 132,110,601 of NC_056737.1, read as the reverse complement.
AAAACATCAAGGATGGCTGGGATATCACAGATACATCTGCCTAATAAACATCATAGACATCTGTGCCAGCCTTCCATGTGGGTTTGTGTCCTAGGTAATGACAACTCATTTAAGGTACTAACTTTCCAGAATGGAATGGGAAAGATAGAGGGAAACCATGCACAGGATGTTGCTCTAGTCTGCACCTTCCTTGGATGTCCTAATACATACACCTCAGAAAAGTAGGTTAACAACACTTTCCCCTCAGCCGGATAACCCTGACACAGATGTTGAAACTGTGCAAGTACCTCACTTTCATCTAGGAATGCCAATGCGATGAGCTTCTTCACTGATAATTGAAACCTAACACACTTCCCATACAAGGCAGTTAAGCCAAGACTCTGTACTTTACGCCAAATAGCCTGGCCGAAATGGAATAAACATCCCTTATTAATCACAGTACTGAAGTTATGCTTCACGCTTTTGATAGCAGCCATCTCAAAATCTGTTAATTTATACTGTACAGATGGTTGCAAGTTACAGGTTGATAACAAGCTAAGCACACACTCTGACATATAGTTGTATGATTTAAAAGACTTTGTCATCAGGCAGTAGAGGAGGGGAACACATTTCTTATTCTCACCAAATGTTATGAAGCCATGTACAGTATACAGCTGTCTACACAGTTGTGCTTTAGTTAAAAAGATACCATCCATAAACCAAATGACACTGCTATAGAGATCTTTTAAATTATCAGTAGTGCTGAAGACTATCACATGTGTGTTAGTATGCAGGACTACCATTCGTGTTTGAATAAAGGCACTATGCTTTAATGCGCATTGTGTAGTATCTATAGCACTTAATGAACTGGACACAGGAGTGTATGATGCCAACTTTCTATGCCTCACCCTATTCACTTGATGTAGCATTGACCTTCTGGATGGTAGATGTACAGTAATTTCATAGGATGTACTCCCTACTATATTGTCTACAACTAATGCTGGGGTATCCCTGCAACATCGGGCTGCTTCTTTTAAGCTATGGCAGGCTGTGTATCTCTCCATGTCTGTTGGATCTGGAGCATGCTGGTGTGACACTGACTTAACTAAGACTTCACTGTCTCCTTCAGTCACTGTAATAGCCCTACCTTTACATTTACTGCCCAGCTTAAACCTACAGCACCAGTAATTCCTAGTTTTAACGTTCCTCTCTAAATTATACAGATAACTATCTATCACTAGCATTTTACGTTTTTTTCTGTGACACAACTGTGTTGTAACAGTTACCTAATGTTCCAGTACAGGACTACAAAGTGTCAGCCATCGCTGCATTACTTATGCAGTACAACGCACACAGTACATTCTGCCATTATGCTTTTTATACATTTAGCCACGGTTACTTCCAGGCACCGAAAGTCCTTTATGTTTGTATTAAACACTGTTTCAGCTGCTATGGGCTGTACATACGTCTTATGCTCAGTTGCAGTGTCATATACATAAATGCAGCATACTACTGCTATATTTTATTCTTAACACACTTACTGAGTTTACACATCGGGTAGACTTCATACGTCATGGATTCCTTTATGATTATGGTTTTCTCGATAAACTGTGCTTTCGTTCTTTAGTTAGGATGATATTGTGGTGCCAATGAATATGTTTTCGACAAGCAGAACTTGCAGTAATGTAATACAGACCCACAAAACTATGCTCTATGTGTCCAAAAAGTAATGCAAACTAATTTAATATAATTTTTTTTAATACCCATATTACATTTGCGCAGCATGCATCAGTGCCCAAACATGCCATTATGCAAAAAAAAAAAAAGTAAAAGTTTAAAAATGAAAAATAAGAAACATGTGAGAATAATGCATTATAGGGCCCTGCATGGAGTATGTACAATGGTAGATTTCTTTGGTTGCTAAGTCGGCAGGCCCTGGAATAGTGTAGAATCTAGGTTGTGTGCACAGATCTGTATGCAAATGAGCTAGAGTTACTGACTAGCAAAAAATGGGCTACTGTGTCCACAGATAAAATCCATCTATCCCCAGAACCGTGTTGGTGTCCACAGAGTGTGTCACTATATGGTTAAGTGGATTGGAGTTCAGTGGTGCCCGCTTATGCGGTGTGCCTCTCAGCTAAGCGGGGGGGGGGTATCCAATGCTGTTAAGCTTTGTTTAGCTTCTGGGTGCTTGTTTTAGCTGGTTTTTGCATGTTTCTGTGCCAAGCTGCTGTGCTTAACAGGGAAGGCAGTTAAAAAGAAAAGGAAATAGCCTGTAAAAGCCAATAATTATAAATTACTGATAACCCCTGTTCCACTTACACTGGGCCAATCAAACCCCTCAATGATGTAGCTGGCAGGTGGAATGCATCATAGTTAGCCAATCACATAGGTTGCGTCTGCAGCAGACCACTATAAATTATGCATGCACCCTGCAATCTGATTTCTTTCCCATACTCTTCAATATTGGAGTACAGGCTTGGGAATTTTAACTGACAGAATGCTAGGGGCTGCTGCTGCTGTGCTACATCTGTATGTGCTAGAGGCAGGGCAGTGCTGATGCTGATGCTTTCAATAGGCCTAAACTGAGAGGGAGAAGAGTGTTCAGGGCCAGTGTAACCTTCCAGGAGCTACATCAGCTAGAGATTGTAGAGTACTACAGGTGGGCAGGGACATACTGCAAGAACTCACTGAGCTCTGCCGCCATCATCTCAGCACCACAGAGGGGAACTCATCCCAGTGGAAACAAATGTATGTGTAGCCCTTAGGATGCTAGCTACAGGTACTTTTCAAAGACCAACTGGGGATATGATGGGGGTCTCACAGGCATCAGCATCCAGGGTACTCCACCTGTTCCTGGCTGTCATGCAAACACATGCCAGTGAGCACATTTATTTACCTCACACCCCTGAGGAGAGGGCCAGCAGTATGCATCTCTTCTACTGTGTAGCACACTACCCTGAGGTACTGGGTGTCATAGACTCTACTCATGTACAGATTAAGGCATCACCCGGTGAGGAGAGGAGAGTTTACATTAACTGCAAGGTGTATCACTCCATCAACTGCCAGGTTGTGTGCAATGCCCAGGGCATTGTCATGAATGTGTGTACTGGCAGCCCTGGCAGTTATCATGACTCCCATATCTGGCACGCATCACAGCTGTACCAGATGTTTGCCAGGGGGACATCCCATATGGCCATCTACTGGGAGATGCTGTCTACACACTGGAAATGTGGATGATGACACCCATCATAAATGCACACACACCTACTGAAGAATGCCATAATGAGGCACGCACACAAACTAGGGACATCATAGAGCATGTGTTTGTCATGGTTCTTGTGCCTCAATATATCTAGTGGAGCCCTGCAGTACTCTCCAGCCACATGTGTACAGATGTTCACAGTATGTGCCATGCTACACAATATGATCCTGTGGAAACAGCTACAGCAGTATCAGCACAGGGAAGGGACACACAGCCATCCACTACTGCCATGGTCCCCACAGCCACACCCATAGGGGAACTCAGAGAAAGAACCCTCTCAGGCTGTCCCTGTAGGCAGATGTAGGCATGCCCAGTATGCCCTGGCCTTGGCCAAGAAGCAATGCATAGCACATGCACTGACAACTTAGGGTCCTAGGGACTGATACCTTGATCCAACTTACATACATAGTAAAAAGGATGCCAGCCACACAACACAACCTGTATCTCACCATGTATTGGCTGTGTACTGCATGCATCAGACAGAATCAGCCCTGCAACACAGGTATCTCAACTGCTGCATTCACAAGCTAAGTCACTCGCCTTTACAACAAATGTACGGAGTACTACACTATGGTAGCATATGTATGGACCTGCTAAATGTATGCAAGGGAATAGATTGGGCTACTGGGTTACTTGCAGAGAACTAACAACAGGTACTCTGTCAAATACTGATTGCCTTGTAATATGCATTAGGTCACAAGGCAGCAAAACCCACTGCAGTATGCAAGGGGAATGCCACACAGCACGGTCATAGGACAGATGCACGATTGTCAGTGCTAAAATTCCCTAGCCCCAACACATCAGTGTTTCTATACAACTGCAGTAACAGTATGTTTGGATGGATATATCAGCAGACTACACAATCCCAGAGCTGTCCCAAACAACCTGGCTACATGTTCTAATGTCCACAATATGCAGGGGTGTAAGAGTTATGTCTGTCTGCTGTTGATAGTGTGATGACTTAAACCTTCATGTTCTGGTGGCTAGTGTAGCTCAGTGGGTTAGGTACAGTAGCATGGCTGATGGTGTTCATGGTTTGAAGCTGGCTGCACCAACTTTTGCATGTGAGGTACTCCTATTGTAGGAGTCCCACAGACTGTCAATATGCCCCAATCTTTTACTGCAAGATAGCCGGACAAAGACAGAGACCATGGAGGGACAGAGGGCCAAAACTACAGAAATTATACATGCTCAGAGTAACCTAGAAGGTGGCTAGTATAACAGCAGGTTGCAACAGGCCAGAGTAGCAGCAGGATGCAAAGGCCATCACTTAACTATGTCAGCACTTACAACAATTCACTGGGCTCCATTTAGTAGTATTGTACCAGAAAAGACAACTGTATGAGGAACAGAGCAGATATATGAGGTGGAATGCTGGACATCCTGCTAAAACATGTACAGTGAGAGGTGTAAAGACTGTCACCCTGTGTGTGGTGTGACATTATGCACCCCTGTCACATCATACCTACAGCCACTTAGAGGAGGAAATCTGGACATAGACATGAACAGTAGTGGGACAAAGGCCCAAATATAAGGGGAAGGATTAACTACTGGCCAGACAAATGTAGAAAGTGCAGAGAATAACAGGTCATGCAGTAGCATGGCTTTCCTGGTGTGTATGGAGTCACTAACTCAAATGTCTGGCATCATTTCCTAACATCAATCTATAATGAATTGCCACTGGTGTACCGGAAAATCACAATGCCATGTATAATGTACCATACATATAATGCAACACTCTGTACAGTCTATTACAATCTGTACAATCGATAGGAGTGAGTTATATAATACGTTCAGCACACAGCTGGGGAATCCCTTGGTCAAAATATCAGGGAGGTGTTCGACTGTTGAATCAGTTGCAGCACACATAATCCTGGACTGGAGTACAGGTAGGTCTGGCCTGCAGCCACACTGTAAGTACTGACAGTCATGCTGGGCATGCTCCTACTCTCAGCAAACACACAGCTACACCAAAGTTGACAATCCCTGTTTTGTGTATATATATATATATATATATATATATATATATATATATATATATATATATATATATATGTATACATGTGTATATGTGTGTGTGGGGATGTATGAATGTGCACCCCACACACAGAATGCTGGGGTTATCTGCACCTACACACACACAACGGTTTTCTGATGGTAACACACCAAGGCTGCATAACGACATAATCCAGCCAACCACAGAACCCTGTGTCTGTGTAATGTCACTCTGTAGACTGACAATGATGAGCAGGTATTGTAATGTGCAATGGCTTCAATGCAGGACTTGGACAGGCCATATTGTCACTGGCCAATTGTGCACCTAGCAAACTGCAACTGGCCAGAAATGGTGATACTGTTAAATATACACACATAGCAGGGGTATTAAGAGGTACTCGACTGCTAGAACAGATGATACAATAACAGCATAAAGCAGGTTCACTTTGCAGGTCACGCGTGCTATGTAAAACAAGGCCACTTTGCATAGCCCACAGCTACTGTTGCTGCAGCCACATGTACACCAGATGTAGCCGGTGGCATGTGCAATAAGTACTGTGAGCTGTAGTAGGTAGGTAGGAGTTCTAATCTAACATCAGCCAGTGTGTGTGTGTGTGTGTGCGTGTGTGCGTGTGTGTGTGTGTGTGTGTGTGTGTGTGTGTGTGTGTGTGTGTGTGTGTGTGTGTGTGTGTGTGTGTGTGTGGATTACCATACATAAACGTGCAGGTAGTAATGTACTTATTTTGTCTTCCTCCTAACAGGTGAACGTGGGGGTGGGAGTGTGTTCCCCTCACAACCTGATGTCAGTGTTTCATCAGACTCTGATGATGATGGTAGCCATACTGAGGCACAGATGGGGTTATTGGGGGCTGAATCTGTCCCATGGGTTAACATACCACTTCCTCCCCCATTGTCCCCGCACACAGTCAGTATGTCCACACATACCTAGTCCCCTGAGGCCACAGCTATTGGACAGCCAGAGTGTGACAACATCAAACAGGAGAGTGTGGCAACTATTGCATCAGTCAGTAAGTGTAGACACTGGCCATAGCCAGAGAGCTGTCAAAGTCTCACACAGGCAGATTGACAGGGGTGCTTGAGGGAGGACTGCTGCCGATCCACCACCTGTCACAGGTGTCACATCACTGGTCACTCGACGCATGTTTTGGTCCATCATGGAGGCACACAAACAGACTACAACACACACACGCATTATAACGTGCACTGCAGCTATGTATGGTTAATGTTGCCAGTACTATACACCTATGAGATAAAAATATGTCAGTATATTTGATAGACCTACACCTATAACACAGTTCACTCATCTTGACCATACTCTGCCAGTTATAGTATCACTGTCTCAGGTATGTACCATCTCCATATTGTGTGTGAACAGGCATCTGTGAGTGATTGCCTTCTGTATAGCTGACTGCATAGACCTGCTCAACAATAAGTGCAAATGTGTTACTGCTTCTGCAAATATTCAACTGGGATTATCCATTCAATGCACTAAAGTTAACCCCTCTGAAATGGAACATACAAACATTGTACTCTGGCTAAGTATTAACAGTTGTGCCTAGGTCAAAATGGCAGGCCTTAACATTCTTAGGGTACATATGATCAATAAGACAACAGCATCACACTTACCAGGTACAGGACTTTGGACTCCAGCCTCATCTGATGCACCTATGGAAATGTGAAGTAGAGGTATTGTCAGCAATACCAAATGTGACATTGCTACAGGGTAATATGTGCATATTTCAGCAGGTACAGTAGCTAACATGATACTGCCTACATTGCTGACACTCTGGGTATGTATGCACAACTGTGTGTTAAAATCAACCCCCACAAAGCAGATAGACCTGACACCCATGTAATGGTATGCAGAGGCTGCCACAATGACTGATACATTATTACAGTGATGAACAACAAAAGAAGCTCACCTGGATGCTCCTCTGATGTGGATTCTGTGGCACCCACCTCCACAATGTATGGCGTGATGGATGGTTGGGAGCCGGTGGATGCACCCAGGTTTGTCAAGAATTCCTCTGTGGCTGAATGTGGTCATTTTGTTGCAGTCCCTCCACTGGTGGCAGCATGGTCCCAGGCCTCACATACATCCGTTTTTATTTATTTGGCTGTGTACTGGTGTAGTGTCTGTATCACAGTTGCAAGTGCACTCCCAATTTTCCTATTATATGTACTTGCAGTGGCAATCAGTATATGTTGCTGGAAACACCTGTTTTAATTCAGAACTGAGTAGCCTAGTGGGCTAATGCACTGTGCTGTAATAGGCAGGGGTCTGGGTTTGAGATGTGGTGGGTAGGTTATTCTGCAGATGTGCCTAACACTGTGAGAAACATATAAGATGATTAAGGCACTTTTAAGAAGTGTGTTTGTGAGGGTTTGCATGGTACAGTGCTCCACTTAGCTCCACTTAAACCCACGTTAAATTTAAAAAAAGAAAAAGGGGTGATAGAAAAATGGTGAAATGGCGGCAAGCAGGGGTAAAAATATACTGAAAGGCAGGTAGGGTTGTGCAGGAAGGGTGTAGGAAAGGACCATAGCTTTCTATTTCTTATACAGCAACAACTGAGCAGGTTTTACAGAATTTGGAATTTGGAGCCTCACACCCCAGAGAGAGGTCTGAGGGCAACATAAATGTGTTAATTATGTAATGTAATAATTAGTTGTGCCCAGTGGACATGTGTGCAAAATGGAAAACAGCTATGTATGGAGTGATTTTTTTTTTTTTATTGTGGGACAGGTGCCCTTTTCTTTAAGGACAGAGTGGAATGTTGGGGAAGGGATATAGGGACATGTAGGGAGATAAGCTGGGTAGGAGAAGTTGCATTTGCAGACAGACAAGACAGATAAGACAGCATACAGGGGCAGTGTGTGACACATGAGAGGGGTAAACAACTTGCATGGGGAGAGTGTTGTGGAATCAGAGGTGCATGTGCTTCCAGGCAGCAGCAGCAATACTGAGATTCCCAACCATGGGCAGTCAACACTGCTCCTTCACTGTCATGAAGGTGGCTATGCTGGAGGCTGGGTGCCAGGACCTTCAGGCCTCACCAGGTTGTCGAGTCTGCTCTCAATCCAGCACAGGCATTGTTCATAACTCCTATGGACAATCCTGTGCACCATGACCAGTAGTTGATCCTGTGTGACAACTTCCCCTCTGCCCCTGCTCCCAGAGGTGGTTCCTGCCAAAGGTGGTGCATGGCAAGCAGAGGTGGCAACACCAATTTGGGTACCAGATGAGCTGTTACCCAGTGCTATGGCCACCTGAGGTAGGGTAGAAAGATCACTGGGAACCAGCCTACCCAAACGTGCTGTGGGTATGCAGGTAAAACAATAAACATAGGCGAGTTATGAACAAAACCATTGTTAGCAATAACAGCATGCCAGAACATTGTACATAACCCCTTTACAGTTAAATGCATATTATGTGAAACACAACGATAAATAACAGAACAGCCAGTATATGAACAGCATGCCAGTAACAGTTATGGCATTAGGCCAGCAGAATAGGTAATTCAACAAGATATGTTAATATGCAACCATAGTAATACATAACATTAATAAAACACATGCGGAAAATACAGTTTTTGGAACAACATAGGTTTATTGTAAACCATAACCAATATATAACAATAATAAATATGTGAAGATAAGGGGTGGAAAGAGAAAGAAATTCAGTCCATTAATACCATCACAGGCTATATAGTTGACAACAGTAATGCTATCAACTCTATAGGTCTGTCCTTTCTTTATGTGTAAATGTGCCCTATAGCTACTGCAGCACATACATACCTCTCAAGCTATCCACATGGAACACTATGGGGGTGGGGGGCAAGCAGTAACACCTGTAGGTACACAACTATAAAGAGCACTTGCACATCAAGTGGACCTATATAACTACCAAGGAGTACTATGGGCTAATGTACTAGTAATTTGATATTGACATATGAATCATGTCAATGATACATCTGTGACAGAGGGATTAAACAACAGCAATTACATTCCATGACAATGTGACACTTGAGAAACATGTATGTGTACAGTACAAAGAGTACATAACTATCATGCCGTGCTTGGCAGGCATGGAGATCATACTTAATAGCACTAACTGCAGAGGACATATGCATCACATGCAGTAAATGACTGCATCAACCTTTACAAGACATTCCAGGAATACAGCCAAACCTTCATTACACATTTTATTTCCTTTATCTTATTGTAGTTTGTTATTATTGAACCTATTGATTTATTGTGTGAATAAATATACATTTGTGAGAATGATTTCAACAGTATGTGACAGCTGAACAAACACGTATTTACACATACTATAAGCTAGCTCACCCTTGTACCTGTGTCCCTGTGGAGAGAATATCTGTCATCACAATATGTAATTTAGTAATAGTTATTAGTACATGGAACTGGATTCAAACCCTGGTCTGTGTCTAGAAAAATGCACTTCATGCACAGCATTTAAGAAACTGAGCTACTGAGTCACTGCTGATAGCTGACTGACTGATTTTATCCTAGAGCTAACCTGGAAACAAAGGATGACCTGCTACTAATACTACAGTGTTATAATACAGTGCAGTGACAGTTGGACACAGTTGCATGAAATACAATCTTGGCAGAGAGACAAGGTAACCTATACATTACTAAATAAACTGCAGGTGTACACAATATATTGTTACTGGGTAGAAATATCAGCTCTCATTCCACAAGTATTGTACAACAGTTCATTACAGATGCCTTCATGCATTTAATGGTATATTTCTGAGTTTTTATTAACCAACAGTTAATGTAATGCAGGTGTTGCAATACAGCTGTAATCCCACAGTTATTGTGATAAATTAAAACAAAGAGCAAGAAGGTCACACCGAAAAACCAATCAGTAAAAACTAAATGAAAACTCCAGCCAAGCTAGAACTTCCAATGAGTGACCTCACAAACCTCCTGTAACAGAGACACATGGCATATATGCAAATGACTCTTATGAACACCAGGTGTTTCAGCTATATGGTGATTCTGATTGCCTATGACTTTTGCATTTGAAGTCATTATAATGGACAATTTCAGGCCAACAAAACCAAATGCCACTAGCTATGGATATGCATATTTCAGCCTTGTCAGCATAGCACAAGCAGTGTGTTTGACTAAGCATAAGAAACGTAGGGTGTTATACCCAGATGATGTCCATTATCATTAGGGCGACTACAAAATATCCCAACAAACAAATTAAAATAAAGAGTGAGAAGGTCACACTGAAAAAACAATCAGTAAAAACTAAATGAAAACTCCAGCCAAGCTAGAACTTCCAATGAGTGACCTCCCAAACCTCCTGTAACACAGGCACATGGGATATATGCAAATGACCCTTATGAACATCAGGTATTTCAGCTATATGGTGATTCTGATTGCCTATGACTTTTACATTTGAAGCCATTTTAATGGACAAATTCAGGCCAATAAAGCCAAACCCCACTAGCTATGGATATGTATATTTCGGCCTTGTTATGACCTCGTCAGCAAACACTCTGCTTGTGCACAACCCTGTGTTTCTTAAGCTTAGTCAAACACTCTGCTTGTGCTATGCGGATGAGGTCATAACAAGACCGAAATATGCATATCCATAGCTAGTGGGGTTTGGCTTTATTGGCCTGAAATTGTCCATTAAAACAATTTCAAAGGTAAAAGTCATGGGCAATCAGAATCGCCATATATCTGAAACACCTGATGTTCATAAGGGTCATTTGCATATATCCCATGTGCCTCTGTTACAGGAGGTTTGGGAGGTCATTCATTGGAAGTTCTAGCTTGGTTGTAGTTTTCATTTAGTTTTTACTGATTGGTTTTTCAGCGTGACCTTCTCACTCTTTGTTTTAAATTGTTAGTTGGGATATTTTGCAGTCGCCCTAATGATAATGGACATCAGCTGGGTATAACAACCCTGTGTTTCTTAACTCTGCTTGTGTTATGCTGATGAGGTCATAACAAGGTCAAACTATGCATATCCATAGCTAGTGTGGTTTGGCTTTACTGGCCTGAAATTGTCCATTAAAACAACTTCAAAGGTAAAGGTCATGGGCAATCAGAATCGCCATATAGCTGAAACACCTGATGGTCATAAGGGTCATTTGCATATATCCCATGTGCCTCTGTTACGGGAGGTTTGGGAGGTCACTCATTAGAAGTTCTAGCTTGGCTGGAGTTTTCATTTAGTTTTTACAGTTATTGTGATAGAAACTTTATTTCATTTAATTAATCAAGGTTAATTCTTTACTCTTTCCTGCTTATTGTAGTGCATATTGCAGTCCAGATCTATGACCACATTCATTACAATACAATCAACACTGTTTATATAACTGATTGCAGTTAATGCTTTATTCTTTCTTGCTTATATGACTATAGATTGGAAGATACATCTGTACTAACCACACTCACGGTGCAATCTGACCAGGCACCCTGCATGCACCTCGACGTTGTGAGCTTTCATCTTTGCAGCTGGTAGGAGAGAAACACACCATTATGCATATCAGTTTAGCAGACATTCAAGGTTAAATACTGGTGAAACAGGTAGACATACTTACACACTTGTGGAACACTGCCCACCCAGACTTCTTGGACCCAGGTGTCCAAGACAGCCCCCTTCCTTCTTTTCAGGTCATCGTGGTGGTGACAACACTGCTCACCTGTGTAGGGGATACCAGTTGCACTGGTGAGGTACCATGTCAGCCAGGCCCAGGCCTCTGCTTTGTACTCCAAGCCCCGGTACCCATCCTGCATAAGCTGGTCTTCATGGTTTTTAACTAGGAGTCCAACCATGACCATGGACTCCTCAATACTCCGCCACTGTGCCTGAAAGTGCATACCATCTCCAACACCTGCCATAGTATCCTCACAGGTTGAATTCCAATGGATTCTGCAGTATTCCCACCTATTGCACTTAATATACCCTGTTTTCCTGCACTTTAACACCATTGGGGAACTTTAAAAAATGCGGCACACTGCTTAGCTCTGTGCATATCAGCTGAGCTCAGCTCAGCAGTGCTTAAACTGGCAATACTTAGCAGTGCTTGGCACTGTGCAAACCACCTAAGTGGAGTTGTGCAGTGCCAAGTGGTGCTGAAATGGATCTTGTTTAAGTGGTGCTTGGCATGGCTTAGCAAGGCTTCATGGAGCTTAGCTGATCATAGCACTTTAGGATTTAAAAATAACTGGCATAATTTGTAATTGGAAAATAAATTCTTAATAACCCTTCTGTGTACTCAACGCCTGCATCTACTGCACATAAGGCTGCTACTCTAACCATTTGGCTATCTGGATGTGTAGAATGTTACTATAGTTTTACATATATCTCTCACCTATGTTTAAGCACTGCTGAGCACTGCACCGTGCCACGCAAACCCACTCAACTATGTTAAAACATGACCTTTGCATTCATAATTAAATGTATCCAGTTTCTATTTTTAGATGTCTGGCATTTGTCCATTGCTGCACGCCTCTCTGTGCAAGCAAACATAAAAAAATTAATACATATCCATACATTGATTTACTGCACTTTGACACTATAGGGGGTGTGTTACTCATCTCGGGACACAGTAACAAACTACCTACACTGATTCAGTAACAGTGTTACATGGCTATACCTCAGTAATGCATCTTCATTAATATGCATGGCATGCTACTGAGGGAGAACTGCGTACATGGCCATGTTACCTTCCATGTAGGCTCTACACTATGCCTACATGGATTTTATTAAATCCTGGGGAATATATAAGTAGTATTTCTCACCTTTCATCTTAATTTTATTAACTCATGATGTATAGATATCAAGCATTAAAATTATAGACCTGGCATGTAAAATCATAGGCATAGTTATCTTTTGTCAGATGTTCATAATGCTTTCATAATAACTTTCAAATGTAATTTATTTTCAAAGAAATTGCTTAAATTGCATCTTCTCTCATATTGTTACATACAATAACTTTATATTACAAATTTGTTTCATGACTGTGAGTGTATCTGGGTGTGGGTGGCATAGATGGACCAACTCATGGTCAGTGTAAAGTAATCCTTAAAAAATCATATACTGTATTGTAGTGTCTAACAAACCACTGTACCATCAAATATACAATAATCTTCACTTTTCATTAAATTAAGAGCTAGTATAAACTTATATGCACAAAAGTGCAATTCCCTATAAATGCATCTTGACATCTATGCAGAAGTCATTCAGTTCTGTCACTAAAACATGTTAATTGAACATTTCTTTAACTTCATGGTGTCTTGCAAATAAATGCATACATTAGAATAAAATGATTTCTGAAAGAATCACTTTTAATCCTGTCACTTCCCATGTGATCCACAAAGTTATCTAAGCAGTGCCACTATATTAGCTATTAGCAAGCAACCACCATGTATTTTAATTACTTGAAGATATTTTCATTTAAAAATCAGTGTAAGCTCCAAAACAATTACCTTATAACTTTTCATGTCAGTTATCTGTAAATAAACTGAAGTAAAAGTGGTGTTAGTCATTGGCTAAATATTTATGTACTTTATGTCCCCTTTCATACGTCTGCCATCTTCTCCCTCATATTTTTTTTTTCATTTCCATCAAGGAAACATAATAATGTATTTATTTTTATTTATTTATTTTACATTTGTTAACCGGGTTAGTCTGGCTGAGCTTTTGGCTCATTTTCAGCAGAGACCCAGGGAGAAAAGCTCCTCAGGACTAGAAAACAATTTATTAAATCTTATTAACATAGCAGTAACAATCAGTAATAGGATTTTACAAGCAGAGACCTGAAGAGAAAAAAAGGTCCTCAGGCAATTCAATTATACAGAGTATTAACAATTGGCAGACAAGTATGTGAGTTGCTACAAACAAGGTTTTAAACAATTAGCAGAAGAAAATGTGACTAGTTACAATATTATTTAAGCTGCTTAGAGCAAAATGAGTTAATAGTTAGGCAGATGCTTATTTAACGTGGGTAGGATCTAGTTGTATAGGAGTTTGGAAACAAGAAAGGAAAGTAAGAATGGCTAGTAGAAGATGTAGGGGAGGTAGAGTATCAAGACAGACTTGAAAGGTAGGTTGTTTTGAGAATATAAGAATTAAAAATGGTTGGAGATAGAGGAAGGGAAGAGGTAGAAGAGGCAGGATAATAGTGTTAGAGATACATTAAGAGTGAGGTGGTGAAATAGGTGAAAGGATGGTGGTTTCAGGGTGGTTGGCTACAGTGGCAAAACCACTTTGTTTTTAGGTATTTCCTTGTGGCTAATTTGAAACTTTTGCTATGCTGGAGGGATTTTATTTCCAGGGGGAGTTGGTTCCAGGATGTAGCTGGGTTATAGTTTTAGATAAGGCAGCCTATTTTGGTTTTGGGTTTGTAGATGTCTAATAATTCTTGAATTGAGCTGCATAGTGTCCTAGCAGGGGAATATTTGAATATGATAGTGGACAGGCTGGGACAGAAGTAGGGTAGATAGATGATAGAGTGGATGAATTGTAGTTGGTATAGTTGGAGCAGCTGAGGGAATTCTAGCCAGTCTAGTTGCTGTAGTGCTAAGCAGTGGTGTGACTTATAGGTTTGGTTAGCTGAAAATCTGGCGATCTTATTATAGGTAGTTTCAAGCTTGGAAATAAGTGTAGAATTTAGGTTTATGAATATGTGGCAGCTGTACAGGAGTGTTGGGAGTAATAAAGCATGGGAGAGAGTTATCCGGGCATTGTTAGTTAAGTATTTCTTGCTATGGAAAAGATGCCCAAGTTTCTGATGAGTTCTTTTTACCGAGTTAGTAATATGGAGATCAAACTTAAGCTGATCATCTATTGTAACACCTAGCAATTTAGTACTAGATTCAGCTGAAATGATAGTGTTGTTGCAGAATAAGATGGTAAATGTACTTTTGAGTGTGGTGATGTTTTTAGGGAGGAAGAGTAGGAGCTTAGTTTTTTTTGGATTAAGTATTAGTTTGTTATCACTAAGCCAAGTCTCAATGGTGTGGAAGGGTGCCTGGGTAGTTGATTGGAGGTCAGTTGGGTTGTCAGCAATGGTTATAACAGCTGAGTTATCAGCATATTGCAGAAGAGATGACTGGGGACAAGTGGAGTAGAGCAAGTTGGTGAAAATATTAAAGAATAGTTGTCCAAGTATGGACCCTTGGGAGACTCCCATTTGTACAGTGAGAGGGGAGGATAGTGCTGAGAGCCATTTAACTGATTGCTGGTGGGTAGAGAGATAGCTGGAGAACCAGGAAATAGTAGGGGAAGAGAAATGTAAGTTAGTGAGTTTATCTAGAAGGAGTGGGTGAGAGACAGTGTCAAAGGCTTTGAAAAGGTCAAGGAATAGGCATGAGACAAGTTTATTGTTATCACGAGCTAGGGAGACTACGTTGATGAATGATATGAGTGCAGCAGTTGTACTATGCTTGGGATGGAAACCATGCTGTGTGGGTGTGAGAAGGTTTTCCTGGTGAAGGTAATGCATTACCTGCTTGTGAATGCATTTCTCTAGGATTTTTGAGAGTGGAGAGAGTATGGCAATCAGTCTGAAGTTGGATATGTCTGAGGAGTTGCCCCCTTTGTGAATGGGTAGAGTAAAGAAATTCTTCCATACAGTGGGGACATAGGATTCAGAAATGGATCGGTTGATTAAGATGGATACAGGATAGACAAGAGGTTCAGAGGCAATTTGCAGGAAGTAAGAGGGTAGCTTGTCAACAGATGGGGAGCAAGGTTTAAGTTTAGAGAGTAATGACTTTACATAGTTAGTTGATACTGCTTTTAGAGAGAAGGCGTTAGGAGGGTTTGGAAGAGGTATAGAGTTTGTGGGGGTGCTAGTGTTGTTTCTGGGGGGGGGGTAGAGAATTTATTATGGAGGTTATTGAGTTTATAAAATGATTGTTAAATTTGTTGGCTATGTCTTCAGGTGTTGCATTGGGATGTGGGTTAGGAGAGGAAGGGTTTCCTGGATGAAGAGTCTGTTTAATAGAGCTCCAGAATTTCTTTGAGTCTGATTTAAGAGTAGAGGGAGGATTGGCATAGAAGTTTATTTTGTCATAATGGATGATTTTTTTATTTCTGAGTTCTTTATATTTCTGGGGAAGAGAAGGGTCTTAGTTTTAGTCCACATTTTCCAAATCCTATCCTGGTCTTTCATGAGGGTTCTAGTAGATTTAGTGAGCCAGGGAGCAGTATTAGATTTGATTCTGATTGTGCGAAGAGGAGCAAAGGAGTTAAGAATGTTTAGGAATGTAGTGTTGAAGGAGTGGACAGCTACATCTAAAGGAAGAGTGGTGAGGTAAGAGCAGTTAATTTTGGAGAGTTGGTGAATAAAGGAGTTAGGACAGAAATGAGAAAGTGAGTGGGTGGTAATAAATTTGTTAGGTTTGGTAAGGTGGGGAGTATGTCTGGTAACTGTTATAGGGCAGTGGTCGCTGAGGGCATTTGGAAGGGTTTGGGAGTTATGATAGTTTTGAGGGGTGGTAGACCAATATCCAATCAAGAAGTGACCTAGCTATGTGAGATTTATTAATGTAGGTTGGGGTTGTGATTAGCTACTCAAACCCATGTAGGTTTATACAGGAAGTAGTGTTGTAAGCCAATCAATATTTATATCTCTCAGTATAATTATTTCATTGTGGATGGCATGTGAGAGGTGAGATATGATGTTCTCAAATATGTTAATATTATCACCAGGGGGAATATAGATTGCTGTGACAGTTATGGTGTTGAAACTGTTAAGTTTGAAGTTGGTCAGTAGTTGTTCAGCTGATGAGAAGGAGGGTAAGTCTAGTGTGGGACTGATTTGGGAGAGACAATTCGAGTAAAGTATGGAGACTCCTCTTCCTTTTCTTTTAGGTTGATCTAATCTAAGGATATTATAGCCAGGAGTGATGATTTCACTGTCCAGATGGTGTGGTTTTAACCATGTTTCAGTTTGGGTAACTATGTCAGGAGTATAGTTAGCTATCCAAGCATGGAGTTCTTGAACTTTATTTACAAGGCCCCTGATGTTGATAGAGTTGAATTGTACTTGTTTTTGTGGGTTGGAGGGGTTGGCAGGTTTAGATATAGGGGGATTATTGTTCAGTGTAGTGTCTGTAGGGCCTGGTTTAGGATGAATGTCATCAGATAGAAGTAGAGGTTTGTAATGGGGTTTTAATTTGAGTAAGTAGACTGTTTTTTGTTTTAAAGGGGGGGGGATATTTTTATTTTAGGAATTTGAGTGGTGGGGGAAGAATGGAGGGACAATTAGTAGATAGTGTTGTGGTGTAGTATTTGAGTTAAGAGTGGTGTTTGAGGGATGGAAATAGGGAGTAGGTAACTGCGAGTGATAGGAGGTGAGGTGATAGAGTATAAGGAGTAGAGAAGGTAAGAGTATAGTTTGAGTTGTAAGAGACATGTCACTTTATGGGATGTAGAACAGAGGATGAGAGGAAGGGGTGGGAGTAAAGTATAGTAGTCTTTGATAGTGGACAGTAGGTAAGTGTGGGGAGGAGCAAAGAAGGGAGGTAGTATGAGAACAGGAAGTAGAGGGGTGGGGGATTTGGGAGGAAGTGAGGGGGTGTGGTATGGATAGGTATAAAGGTAATGATATGGGGGGTGGGAGGGGAGCGAAGTGAGCAAAGTGAACGGAGCAGGGCTACACCTTCCAGATAGAACTTAGCTAAAAAAAACTATCAGCTGGTTCAGGGACACTTACTAGAGTTGCTACACCTGGAGGGCTTTCAGCTGCAATTAGAGCAAATATGGCATCCAGGGTATTTAAAACCTTTGGTGTGTTGTATCTGAGCAATCACTTGGGGGGTGGGGGATGGGAGGGAAACCATCAATTAGAATTTAAAGTAGCAAGGGAGAATCCAAGGCACTCTGCTAACCTAGCTAATTATCAAAGGACAGCCAAGAAAATAAGGTAAACATACATGCACCATTGTTCAAGGACTGGAAGGTTTCTCCAAGAAAAACTACGTGTAGGAATACACCACAGATAGAAGATGTATGCTGATTATTAGTCTGCAATGGCAGATTTTATTCTCTTTAATATTTGTATTCCCCTTTTCTCATTGTTTGCTGCACACAATGTAGCTAAAGATAAAAGCAGCTGGAGACTTTGCACCTCTGTTTGGTGTTTAGTGAAGAACAAGTATTGAGGAGGAGGGACTGAAGGCTATGACTATTGAGAGGGGCTAAATACCTTATACAACAAATTATCAACAGTGAAACGGATGAAAGGGGTGGGGGTGGGCTAAGAGGAAGAAGGTTTGCAGATGTTGCCCCTGTGATATGCACTCTAGCTGCCTGTAACAGATTTTAAAAGGCATAACAGTAGTCACAAAAGCTGGCACCTACATAGGTTTATAGGTTCATAGGTTCATAGGTAGGTACTAGGCTATTGACCCTGGGGCCTATACAAGCCCAGCCAAAAAGGTACCCTGGCTTTTGCCACCCATGAAAATTATTTTCCTGTGCCACTGTCGAGCAGAGCCACAGAGGTGATCCCTGGGGTGAATTTCCTATTTCCTATCCAATCATCAAGATTTTTCTTGAAGAATGCTAATGAGGAGCTTTGCTTGATATAGACAGGTAGTTTATTCCAGAGTATGGGAAGTCTCTGGGACAGGAATCTATCCCTCTGGCATGTTCTGTTTATTGTGGTGACAAGGTTTTGGTCCCTAGAGCATGTAGCTCAGAGGGATTGGAATTTCTTTAAGTGGAGCATATCCAACAGCTATGGGATTGACATAGCTTTGCATGTTAGGCAGAGATCACCTCTGAGTAGGCGATATGCGACGGAGTAAAGCTGGAGTTTTTTGAGACGGTCTGCATAGGGTATCTGTTTGAGGCTGGTAATCCTCTTTGTGAGGTATTTCTGCAGCCTTTCCAGTTGTTGTAGATGTCTTGTGTGGTACATACCAAAAGGGGCATTGTACTCTATAATGGGTCTAATGAGTGATGAGTAGAGGGGAACAATGACCTCTTTTTTTCTGGATGAGAAACCTTTTGTGATGAGGTGCACCACATAGAAGGATTTCCTGACTACTGTGGTGATGTGATTATCAAAGGAGAGACTACTGTCCACCTGTGTCCCAAAGTCTCTTATCACACTTTCGGTGTTAAGTATACTACCACCTATGTTGTAGTTCATGGGTACAGAGTTTTTACCAAAGGGGATGACAAAGCACTTTTTGGCACTACACTACACAAATGGCTACAACAAGGTTCCTGGAGTAAAACCTGGGGCTGCAGTCTATTTTTGGTTGATTGCTGGTTAGAGTTTTCTTTGTTTTTAGCTGGAGTGAGAGGATTCCTTGCTCACACAAGTGGGGGGGGGGGCAAAGTGATCAGGTCCTCAGTGGCTACTACACAAGTGGCAACATCAAGGTTCCTGTAGTTAAAACCTGGGGCTGCAGTCTATTTTTGGATGATTGCTGGTTAGAGTTTTCTTTGATTTTAGCTGGAGTGAGAGGATTCCTTGCTCACACAAGTGGGGGGAGGACCCAAAGCGATAAGGTCCTCAGTGGCTACTACACAAGTGGCAACAACAAGGATCCTGGAGTTAAACCTGGGGCTGCAGTCTATTTTTGGATGATTGCTGGTTAGAGTTTTCTTTGCTTTTAGCTGGAGTGAGAGGATTCCTTGCTCACACAAGTAGTGGGGGGGGGACCCAAAGCGATCAGGTCCTCAGTAGTTTAGAGATGCTCTACCTGGAGGGCTTTTAGCTGCAATTGAATCTGTTCACAGAGGGTGAATAAATAATGCATATGCAAAATACTAGTTAGAAGAATGCCTTACCCTTTTCTTACCTTCTGTGAACAGATTCAATGCCATAATGTTTCCTAGTCTCAAGTATCTGAAGGACATAACACTTATTTAAAAAAGTAGTTACATCTACCATGCTGTTGGTTTGAAATTAATAAATTCTAGAATCAGCATATTGTTGAAAGTCACTTGTTCTCTTGTCTCAGAAAAAAAAGAACACAAACAAAAAGCACCTGGTGCTGATTTACTGGTATTGTATAATGCATGTCAGCTATACAATGTCTGAAGACAGTAACTTAATGAGTAGTTTTTATTTTGCACACAAAAACACATGTACATTCAAGTGTGAACTCAATTTATTTTGTCTTATCTCACTCCTTCATGAAAGTTAGGTTGTAATGAAGGAACCGACTTGCCAGCTTGTCAAAAACACAAGGTAGGCACTTTTTTTTTTTTTTTCAGCTGTTATCAGGTCACTTGTGAAAATCTGAAAAAAAAAAAAAAAAAAAAAAAATATATATATATATGACTCTTATCTTAACATCGAATATCCCCAACAGTGAATGTTATGATATTGAACTGGGAATATCAAAAGCCCAGAACATCAAACAACAAAGACTTGTGCAGGATCATAGTACAATGGGGAATAAGATTTTACCACTTTATTCTCCATAGTGTGATCTCAGAGTTGGTATATATAATTAGCAGGGAGTGTGGGGGTGCTGTGGGCTTGCCCCCTACAAAACAGCAGGTTTTATGTTTCTTCTTTAAGTCTGATGTTCCAGGTTTTTTATGTTCCTGATCTGATATAATAATTGTCACTGTTATGAACATGTGAACATCCGATGTTCAGATAAGAATATACCCATATATATATATATATATATATATATATATATATATATATATATATGTATATGTGTGTGTGTGTGTGTGTGTGTGTGTGTGTGTGTGTGTGTGTGTATATATATATATATATATATATATATATATATATATATATATATATATATGAGTGTGTGTGTATGTATATATAGATAGATATATAGATAGCTATATGTATTTACATATATATAGTTGCAGATACATACATTGACAAAAATATTAGATGTATCATTTCTGATGCTGCTGGTTACTGTATCTGATAATCACTGTGATAAGTCCTGACGTACTTGGCAAATGCAATTCTGTGTATAATCATCCTATATAACCCAGTCATGCAGCTTTGTAAATAAAGTACTTTTAGATTCCTGAAAAAATTGCTAGTATTTACATTAAGGTTCACTTTGAAAAAATTATTTCATGCAATGTGATATGTATGTTAATATAATAGTTAAGTTACTGTGTTTTTATAATGCAGTCTTTAAAATCCTGGTTATGTAGCAAGCACCATGGGTGTCTTCTACAGTTTGTGTGTTTAATTCTTCCTTTCAGCATATTTAAACACACTCAGTTCCTAACTTGGCATAAATCATCCAAAGTTCAAATTTTCTCTCCCTTGACAATTATTCATCAGGTTTCAGGTTCACTGAGGTTCATCAGGTTTCAGGTTCACTGAGGTTATAGGCAGCTGTGTTTGTATGGCTTACTCACCCTCTTCTTCTTCTTTTTTCTCCTGCCAAACCCTGTTGTATGAATCATTATAGCTTCCATTATAACCACAAACACAATTTCAGTCATAGCCATATCACTATCTCTGCTTGGATGGAGCCCTCAGCTGATATAGATCAGTGAACATTAGTGAGAATGAGATTCGGAAACACATTTGAGTCTTCTAAATGACATGATAGTTTAATTTTCCATAAATGTTTTCCATGCTGGTCTTTCATAACTGTTATATATAGGCTACATAATGGTGGAATGGTACAATTTTGAAAAAATTAAGTAAGCACCACATTATAATACAAGTATATGCTCAACCTACCATATCATGTATTTACAAATATTTACAATGTAAGACAAATGAAATGCCTGTTCATACATCAAGAAGTATCACCAAAGTTCTTGACAAGTGCTGTTTCTATGATTAGACAAAATAAATGATAAAATATCTGTTTGTTCTTTTTGTCATTTGTCACATTAACAAATAAACAAAATGATATGTTTCTTGCACATTGCCCTTCTGCATGTACTAAACGTGAGTATAGATATTGTGTCTGCTAAAAAAGCTGCATTGCTGTCATATTCATTAATTTGTTAGAATTCATATGGATAATTTCTACACATAGTTAAGGGTATAGTGAGTGTTTTGTAAAATCATCCCGTGTCAACTTGACTTACAATTCCAGTTAGAAAAATGATACACAAAATAATTTCAGAGGCAGATGCATGTTAAATTTTACATACAAATAACATTTTCCTCATGAGACAGATGCATGTTAAATTTTGCATACAGATAACATTTTCTTCATGAGACAGATGCATGTTAAATTTTACATACAGATATTTTCCTCATGAGACAGATGCATGTCAAATTTTACATACGGATAACATTTTCCTCATGAGACAGATGCATGTTAAATTTTACATACAGATAATATTTTCCTCATGAGACAGATGCATGTTAAATTTTACATGCAGATAACATTTTCCTCACGAGACAGATGCATGTTAAATTTTATATACAGATAACATTTTCCTCATGAGACAGATGCATGTTAAATTTTACATACAGATATTTTCCTCATGAGACAGATGCATGTTAAATTTTACATGCAGATAACATTTTCCTCACGAGACAGATGCATGTTAAATTTTACATACAGATAACATTTTCCTCACGAGACAGATGCATGTTAAATTTTACATGCAGATAACATTTTCCTCATGAGACAGATGCATGTTAAATTTTATATACAGATAACATTTTCCTCATGAGACAGATGCATGTTAAATTTTACATGCAGATAACATTTTCCTCATGAGACAGATGCATGTTAAAATTTACATGCAGATAACATTTTCCTCACGAGACAGATGCATGTTAAATTTTACATACAGATAACATTTTCCTCACGAGACAGATGCATGTTAAATTTTACATACAGATAACATTTTCCTCATTATTATCTAACAGCTGTTGGAATATGAAAAATTTAAAAGGCAGTTGAAATGGCACCCCAGCTTAAATGAACAAATCAGTATTACACATATGATAAAACTGCATCCAACAAAATTATGCATTTTGCTGTGCTTTAAATTTACATATAGTTTTGTATTTCAGTAATATTCATTACTCTTAGCATATAACATTAGTAATCATGTGACTCGGTATATAGGTATTTCTTTTTGTCCAGCTTCTTAAGTTTTGGTTCAGATGAAGTCTCAGATATTTGTAGAGATGAAAACACTTAATATTACACTAAAATGCTCAGCAGTTCCACATTTCAGTGTTCAATTTTCAAACAGTGCCAAATATCAACATCTTGTTAATACTAGATGTAAACCAGACATCCTGATAATAAAAGCAATGTTGTTAAGAAAGTTTAGTTTCACAAGACATCCATTTAGTGCATCAGCAACACCTGAGGTATTTCACATAGCTGCTGCACAGGTAATTGAAGGCTTGTATTGTTTTGCAACAATAATAGATGTAATTTATGATCTATTAGTGTTTGCAGCCATATACATGAAAACAATGGTAGAATAATTATATGGTTGTTGCATAGATTAAGCCAATATGATTTAAAGTTAAATAAAATATCAGTGAGATGTCTGAAATAAATGGGTCATATTTTAATGTCAGATGGCATTGAGAGCTGATGCAGAAAATACCAGTGTCAATGGAAAATTCCAAAGTCCAAAGCAAGCAAGCATAATAAATATTTCTAATAATAATGCAGTCAGCTGCAGTTTCTTCTTAAAATGTCTGGGATAAATATGCCTTTAAAAAAGCCATTCAAGTGGGATATAGCATGAGAATGTAGTTTTGAGCAGAAAAAGATTTTGCAATAATCAACAATTTAGTTACAGTTGCATTGATGCCAAAATGATGTGATAAAAATAAGTCATTTCTTTGCAACAAATATTAGTTTGATATAGGACCTATGATCTTATAAGACAACAGATCATTAGTCTTGGGATCAAGAGCATTTACAAACAAAAGAGACAGAAAATAAACTACTTACAGTTGTGTATGGATGTGAGAAATTCAAGAATAAATAATTACCATTGAAAGACTATAAAGCCTTGGAAACATACTGAGAAGACCTTTCTAATAGGCATCTCAAAAACTGTATAGCAATGTTATTTTCTTTACAGATATGTGATTGGAAGTGAAATACAGACCAGACAAGGAACTGCACATAGCTTATAGTCAGTTTCAGTGGTTCAATAAGTAGCAGACTTGCCTTTGATGCTACAGGATCAGAAGACTGCAGGTTCTATTATCATCCAAGTTTATTGCTTAACTTTTCAATTATTGACACAGCAATGCAGTGTAATGGATGGTGCTGCACTCCTAAATGTGCCATCCTTTGGATGAGGCATGAAACAGAGGATAATTGAGAATGCAATAGCTCAGTTCAATGTAAACAATTGCATGGGGGTCATTATCCATAAAAAAAAAAAATAAAAAAATACAAAAGTCACACTTGGTCTGCCTTCCTTTTTTATTTCTCCTTTCCTGAGACAATGATTAAACCGCATTCAGCTCACCTACCTCTTTAATCTAGAAACGTGTTCTTTTTATTTTTTATAGCTGTGGGCTATATTTTTATGTAAATTATAAATATTTTGGGAGCCTAAAACAAAGACATTTGTCTACTATAATAGCTCAATTTTCTGAAACCACAGCAGCCTCAGTCTTACTCTTTCCTTCCAACTGGGCTCTACTAATTGTTGTTAGAATCTGATGTCTCCCTTCCTTAAGTTGTGGAACCACTTTCAGTTCTGAGCTAGCATTTTATTTTTCCTGAGCTGCATTTTGGCTTACTTTTTCTCATTGTTTTGCTGATCTTTTTTTTTTTGGGGGGGGTAACCTTTGGGAAGTTCATAGAAACCTGCTTATCATTACACAATTGTTCAAACAGTCAATTATATTTGTTTCTGTTTTATAACCCTGTTAGTCAGGATAACCTGATATTGGACTAACACTCCAACTAAAACTATGTCATAGAGCAACAATAGCAAGAGTTTCATCTACTAGCACAGAGGTCTTTTAAAGCGCATGGTTACTTTTACTTATCTTTCGCAGAAGATCTGTGGCTGTTTAAATCCAGTAACTGATTGTTTTTGTCCTTCTTTTTGCCAACTTGCATTTTCAACCAGCTTCATTCACCCTCATTAATGCTTAGGTTCACTCCGCTCCCCTACCTTACCCTAAATTCCCACCCACCATCTTACTCTACAGTTCTGCTTCCATAGCACCACTCACATATCCCACAAACCAATACCATCAATTCCCTCCTAAAAAAAACAATCAATAGAATAATTCCCAATAGTAATACCCAATCTAATTTACCACCCAGTTATCTCTCAAACTGTCCTACTCCTTGCTTCCATAATTATTACGTTACATCTCAACAAACAACCCAGTACCATCCTAATATTTTTTACCAACCCAAGTTGAATAAGATGCCCCTAACTCAGATTATTCTACTGTTCCTCCTAAATCTACTAGCTTCCATCACCAATTAGCAAATATGCCTCCTTCAGATATATAGGACTTCAATCCTTACAAAAATATCAACATCTGCCAAGCTTCTCTCTCTCTCTCTCTCTCTCTCTCTCTCCATAGCACCTTTTCTCTGCAAACCAACATCTGATTTATTTATCAGTAAATACATTAAAACAAAGCATCTAAATTTACGTACAAATACCAAATCAAGACAAAAATATAACTGGCCACAATCTACCCTCTGTAAAATATCAATTCAAATAGATAGCAGAGATATTCACCCCTACCCAGGTCCCATTAGTCATAAAACCATCATTTTGAACCCCAAAATAAGCCAGTCACCTAATATCTCTCAACAAAAAACAGAACCCAAACTCACCTTATTAAATATGAACCTAAGTATGTGCAATAAAATCCATGATGTCCATGCCTGCCTTGCCACATACACTCCTAATGTAGTCACAGCTACCAAAACTTTATTAAAAAAAGAAATAAAGGATAATGGGATCACCCTCCCAGAATATAATATACTCAGGTATGACAGACAAAACAGGTATGCAGATGGAGTTGTAATCATCTATGAAAATTCCCAAATCATCACCTTACTCCCACAGGAAATACCCAAAAATAAAAATGGAAACAGTTGCACATCTTGTTGCTGGTTGTGATATACTAATGGCAGAAGGACTGTGTACTGAAAGGCAAAATAATGTGGCAAGACTGTTGCATTGGGGATTGTGCAAATATTATCATAATGAAGTAGCTGAAAAACAATGGAAATATGAGCCACAAGGTATGGTAGAAAATGATGAAGTTTATATCACAAATAATCATCCATTATCAACAGATCAGAAAATATTTGTGAGAAAACCAGATATAGTAGTCCATGAAAAGAAGAAAAAAAGTAGCATTGATTATCAAAATTGCTATACCCAGTGACTACAGCATCTTACATACAGATAAATCAAGCATTTAGACAGGAAATTACTTAGTTTGTGGTGTTTATTTTTACAGAAATCTGATTAGAACAACTTCCTCTTAGTTTATCTCAATTTTGGTGGATTATTCTTAAAATATTGCTGTCAGATCTACTGGCGACTTTTTCATTATAGAAAATGAGCACATCCAAACAATCTCATGCTGACTCTGCCTTGAGAAAAGATATGCAGTTGACGACATCCACCCTACAAGAACTATCCTTAAAAATGGACAGGTTTCAACTACAATTAGAAAATCTTAACGAGAGTCGCTTTAACCAAACAGAAGTTTTTAAGGAACTATTAAAGCAGCACCAGACCAAACTTTCTAATATTTGAACAGCATTATCCAACACTGATGGCAGGCTCAGGGAAAAGAACTTCAAACAGACTTTCTTTTAAAGCAAAACACCTGGTTACAAAACACTCTGGATGATTTGGAGAATAGAGACAGAAGGTGTAATAATAGAATTTTTGGACTTGCTGAGAAAACTGAGTGAGATGACATGGTCTCCTTCCTAAACAAATTGATTCCTGAAATTCTGGATCTTCTGGAAGGATTTTGTTATGGCACAGAAAGGGCTCACAGAGCCATTGCATCACCAGCTTCCACATCATCATCACCACCCAAATCCATTGTGGTAAACTTTCTCTCATATATTGATAAAGATCTCGCCCTTAAAACACCCTGGAGGAAACACCCTTAAAATTTAAACAGTCCCAAATCAGATTTGACAATAATTATTCTACAAGAGTTCTGGACACGAGAAAGAAATGCAGGCCTCTTGTCAAACTTCTCAAACAAAACAACATCAAAATTCAAGTTATTTACCCAGCTAGGATTACATGACATTTATCTATTGGAGTATAAACCTTTAGCAATCTGGATGAAGGTTCCTCATTCATAAACATAATGATATTATTCCTATTCCTGAGGATATGGACTGGTCATCACCCACTCTCAAAAGAACTTCATGCAAGAATAGATGGACAGAGATGAAAAAGAAGAAGCAGAACATTGACACCACTTCTGTCAATACTACAAAATCTCTCAAAGCATCTACTCCCAGATAATGCATGCTTTACTTATGCTATGATTTCATTATTCCATCTAAATGTTCACACATCACAGAGTTACAGAATGATTTAACAGCTTACTTTCTGTTATAAAAAAAGGAAAAAAAGAAATTATATAAATCCTAAACTTCACCACTTAATCAACAATTCGTCAAGTATTTCAGGTAACTGCCTTTTTTTGTTTATTTTGTTTCAAAGTCTTGTCAGTACTAAGTTATGTTCTTACACTTATGCTGAATGCTATTAACTGTCTGTGGTTTTAAGGTGTATACATACTATTTAATAATGTGCTGCTACCCTTTTATAGTGTTTTTTTTTTTTTATACTTAACGGCCACTATTGTTTAGTTTTAAATTAAAATCTTTAATAATAGCTTCTTTCTCTTTAAAATACAGCTTTTGTAACTCATGACAGTATCTTCCATTCATGGCCATTTTTTTCACTTCAAAATGGCTGCGGCTAGCCACGATGACCTTTTTAGAACCCTTTTTTATGATTTTTTCAACAGTTTACACTTTAATTTATTTATTAGAACATTTTTTTTTCAACCAGAGTAAAGCTTTCCTTACATAGAATGCATGCCTTGAGCCACATTAACCACAAATCATTTTCCCTGTAATGTGGTGAGTATTAGACCCACCTCCTTTACTGTTACACAGGAAGTTAAGAGAAACTTTTTACTGTGGTACTTTTCTTAACCCTGTTCTATTCTGTTATGCTTGCCAGCTGATTCCACAAAGATTTAATAATATTTACAGTTAAATAATCAAATATTTAAAACTTTGGACTACTATCACTTTACATATTTTGAATACTGCAGCAAGCAGTTATGACTTCTGTTTTTTACAGCAAGTACATGGTGATATTATTTATATTAATACAGCACACTTATAACTGTATCATCAAAAGACAGCACAGAGTTGTTTATGTCAAGGCATTAATACAAATGATGGGTTCTTTACTGTTTAGATAAGGTAACAATGTTTTAATTTTCATTAGTACTAAAATATTTATTTGTCATTATCTTATGTGCATGTGTATATGTATGTATATGTGTAAATATATATATATATATATATATATATACACACATATATATATGTGTGTGTGTGTGCGTGCATGCGTGTGTGTGTGTGTGTGTGTGTGTGTGTGTGTGTGTGTGTGTGTATATATATATATATATCTATATATATATATATATATATATATATATATATATATATATATTCGTATTACTTCACCTAAGGACCATTTCACTGAAACCCATTTCACTGAGACCAAATCACCTAAAGTTAATTTCACTGAAAGTTAATTTCACCTAAAACTCATTTCACTGACAAGTAGTACTCTAAGGCAAGTCAAAGGTATATATCCTTTTCCCCACTGTAGTGTGATCCTGGTGTGTATATATAGTTAGGGGTGTGGGGGGGGGCATAGCCCCCCCCCCCCTTAATTTGGTTTTATGTTGTCTGGTTTTGTTTTACATTATATGGTAAAAACCAACTAGGTTGAGGGCTATGCCCTCCACACGCCTCTAACTATATATACTAACACCAGGATCACACTACAGTGAGGAAAAGGACATATACCTTTGAATTGCCATAGATTACTACTTGTCAGTGAAATGAGTTTTAGGTGAAATGAACTTTAGGTGATTTGGTCTCAGTGAAATGGGTGTCATATATATATATGGTTCTACCTGACATAGCCGAAACCACACAACACCGACAACCACATCACCGACACCACATATTCGACAGTCCATAAACACGAAACCACACATAACCGAGCGAAATAACCTACACTGCACACACCACAATAACAATTATTAAAAACAAAACACATCCCCATTCCACAAACCACACACACAACACAAGCACACCAAAATCCTTACAAGCCCACACTAAACCCCTAACTTAACCCACCCCTATCGCCTCCCTACCTAACTCACTTAACCCACCCCTATCGCCTCCTAACCCTAACTCACTTAACCCACCCCTATCCCCACAGACCCCTACTCCACTTACCACCACCTCCCTACCCCGTCAGACCGCCAATCACACACCCTTACTGCCTCTCCCTAACGTCCCCCGCCACCGCGCACTGTACTCCCAATGCCCCATGTCTCATCGCATCCTCGGTTCGCTCATGTCGTCATGGTCGTGGTCGGTCTTCTGCATTGTCGATGTTCTCATGGTAGAACCATATATATATATATATATATATATATATATATATATATATATATATATATATATATATATATGAGTATCTTTTTTTAATTTACTAGTATATAAACTCATCATCTAATGATTTCAACTGTTAATGATTTTTTACCAGGAATGTATATAAAGTGAAGCTGTAGCATTTTTTAGTGTTTTATACATATTATTATCACAAACTAGTTTGCAGCAGCAACAACTTTTAGTTCTACCTATAGAAAGCATAGTAATGAACAGGAGCTCATAAAACTAATATATATTGTCACTGATTTAGATGCAAGGTGTGCTTATCCACTCACTCTTATTAAGATTAATTGAATACGACTTGTTGTACTCTTATTAAGATTAATGCAATATTACTTGTTGCAATGATATTCTCCTGAAATAGGTAGTGCTTCAAGATGGGAACTCTAACTTGTTTTACATTACACTAGAATGATTATTATGCATTTGTTAAAAATAGAGGCTGATATGCCTCATATGTACAGTACTTTAATAACAGTCTAATATGAACGCATAATAACTGTTATGAATGACATTCTAGCTTATCCAATGTGATTGTACCCTATCTAAGGAAATAGTCATCTAATGAGCACACTAGCTGCTTTTATTATATATGGTTTACTATTATAATTTCAAACATGTTTGTTGCAAGTACTTACATACTCGAAAAACATTGTCGAAAGTTATGATAGTGACCAAGAAAAAGAATGAACAAAAAAATTGAATTGTCGACATTTTTTAAACATACCACCACATCTGATGGCATACAACACATGTTTTGCAGGGTGGCAAGCCCCGCTGCACCCCATGTGGGGGTGTACCCCTAAAACTTATAAATACAAACTCCGAGGTTGCACTACAGTGCAGGAAAGGGTACCATTCCCCATCCCCACTTTAGTGCGATCTCCATCCAACATGCCGAACACACACTACCATTCACTGTTGTGCATTCTGCATGTTTTTTTTCTGCACATGCAAACCTATGCAGACTTACTTTTGAAATATCTATTGCTGCACACTGCAGCTGCTACATTGTGATGATAAACTCTATATAACACTTATTTATTGTGTCATTGGTAATCATTAATGCAGTATTGACCACTCTTTTGTTGTTAAGCAGAACATTTTATTTTAATTATATAGTTATCTAGTTTATCAAAGACAAATGTTTATAGTCCTTATTTCTGTTTTAGTCCTTATAAATCTATTATACTTACAGTCAAATGGTGAGAGTTGTCATGTATTTGGTCCACTGTTCATTAGTTTTATAGTTATAGTTGCTGTTAGCTTATTATATTTTATCTTACATGAAATCACTTCAGTGAGGATTTATTAGAAATCAGAAACATATTTTGCAGGATTTTGGATATAGTGATAGGCCTATATTATATAAATTCAGTGACATAACATTATATCTTATCTATATATTCTGCTATAACACATACATATTTTATCCATCCAGCATTTGTGGGTGGCGTGGGTACTGTTAAACCAAGGGTTTAGTTTCAAGCTCAATAACTTTAATATATTTACTTTAATAGAACTATTTATAAAATTTATCAGTAGATGAAATAATTTGAGATTGTTCATCATTCTCTTTTCTTCATTAGAATTTACATTCAGAATCTGCTCTTTCAGAATATTCTATTTTATATAACTGTCTCCTTTATAAGACTTATTGGAGCTTCTTGGCATGGTCAGGAAAATTTCTAAATGAAGTCTGTTGGAATATTGTCTTTCCAACATACTAGGAATTCTTCAAATTTCATGTTTGTGTACAAAAAATTAATCTTTTTTGGTTAACTTGTTATTTATCTTATTAACCAAACTTATTTTTTTCGTATAGGCCTGATGTTATATTGCATACCTTCATAATATCAGTTTGCAGTTTTTGTCACTGTGGTACCAATGCGTAAACAAGTTTATTCCTATATCTTTAAGAAAGGGTTATCAGATTATAATAATAGCAGTTACACATATGCCATCCTACCATTTCTACTTGACTCCCAATGGTGCTAACCTTAATGTCTTTAAATATTAATGGATTAAATAGTCCAAGGAAGAGATCAAATTTACTAAAATACCTGAACATTAATAAAGCCTAGGTAGTTTTCTTACAAGAATCACATTTTGAGTCTTCTGAAAAAGAAATATGGACCCCAAGCAGCTGTCACCCTTGCACATGCCACTTATAAGATTAAAAAAGGGGTTATGATTATTTGGAAAAAAATTGTTGTTCACTCCCAAAGTCTTTATAAATATGAAGATCCAAAAGGACTTCTAATCATACTCATTTTAAATTTGCAACAGAATTTGGACCTTAGCCAACATTTACTGGATTCCTGGCTTAGGAGTGAAAACTGCTAAAACAAATCTTGATCACATTACTAATGTTTGTAAAGGTAACCTTATTATAGGTGGAGATTTTAACTGCATATTATATAGCACTGACACCACTAATAAACATCCTTTCAGACACACCTACAGCTAAACTTAAAAAAAAAAATAAGCTGAGACTCTTCATTTATTTGATACATTTACAATTAAGGATCCTACTTCTTTAAAATTTTCTCACTAAGATTTCAGATTCAAAACACAGACTAGATAGAATCTTAGTCTCCAATGATCTAAGGTTGAATATTTCTTCCTTTCCAATCTTTCCATGTTCCATCTCAGATCATGACACACCTTCCCTTGAATTTCAAATTAATTATAAAAGACGTATCCCCATAACTAGAATCACAGCCTATGCAACCAAAATTAATGGTTTAAACCTTGGTTCATGTCTGATATACGTTTTCTAGAAACAATCGTCACTCCAGAATCTAACATAATTATGGTATGGGATGCATTAAAGGCCTACATCTATGGTAATATAATAACATGGTTCAAGAACAAGCAGAAGAAA
This sequence comes from Protopterus annectens, assembly GCF_019279795.1. Classification (NCBI taxonomy): domain Eukaryota; kingdom Metazoa; phylum Chordata; order Ceratodontiformes; family Protopteridae; genus Protopterus; species Protopterus annectens. The sequence goes on along the minus strand of NC_056737.1, from coordinate 132,077,764 downwards.
TGGAAACTAGAACTACAAAACATTCAATATCAACTCTCAAATATTAAATCTAATTCATCTCAACTTACCCCGGATGAGGTGAATAAAATAAAAAAAAAACTTAATAAACAATATTCAGATATTCTATCCCATAAGACTAACAGCATGGAAAGACTTAAAGTCTTATGCATCATCCCATAAACATATACATTATTTATTGATGAAAGTAAAATTACACCCCAAATCAAATATTATAACCAAACTTTTACATGAAGGTTCTAATAAAGGTATATCAGACTTAGGTGATATTTTAGATGCCTTCAAGTTTCATTACACTAAACATTTTGGAGCTAATCATTCAATTAGAGACCATATTAAATTAGACATTCATTCACTTAATCAGCTAAGATTCCCTGAGAACCTAGACACAGTTCTTGAAGTACAAATCTTATTAGAGGAGATTAAGCAAAAAATTAAAAAAATTAAACCCAATAAAGCCCCCGGGATGGATGGTATCATCACTGAATTATATAAATTGTCCCCCACATCAGTACTGTACTTATTTCATAAAACATTACTTTAAGTCCAATCATATGGCATTATACCACCTTCTTGGAGATATTCTTTAATCTCATCTATATTAAAAGCTAATAAGGATCCTCGCCTTTGTAGTTCATATAGGCCTATCTCATTATTAAATAATGATTATAAAATCTTTATGTCTAATTTTTCAGATAGACTGAAGATTCCATTAATGCAAATAATAAATTATGACCAATCAGGTTTTATACACAAAAGACACACACATGACAACATTAAAAGGATTTTAGCACATTCTGAATACTTAAACAAAGAAAATGAAGAAGCATTACTAATCAATTTGGACACAGATAAGGCCTTTGACTCCATCAACTGGGAATATTTGTTAGAAGCACTGCATTATTTTAATTTTTCCTCCTCTTTTACCTTTTTAATTAAAAACATAATCAAAACAATGTAACTTATATTAAACTAGGTCTCTTTTCCTATGAATCTATCCAAATAACCAAAGGCACCAAGCAGGGATGTCCCTTATGCCCTATTTTATTTGCATTAGCCATCAAATCTTTGCTGCCCTTATTTGTGACAATTCAAACATCATAAGTATAGATATCTACAAACAGTATATATCCAAGATAATGCTTTTTACAGATGATCCCCAGGATTTACTAATCTTCCGTGTAAGACTAGATTAGTCTTACACAGAAGTGCCAGTCTAAGAGTATGATGGCACCGCGCCATGCATATTAATGAGGGCACGCTGCCTCAACTCTAAAGCTTACATGGAGCGTGAACGAGTGTAGGGGGCATGTCGGACTGCCGAGCAGTCCAAAAATCCACGCCCCTGCAATGACAAAACTCGAGAAATGTCGAGTTACATGAGCGAGTCCGCTCACATGTGTACATTGTAACACTACACTCCCCCATATATTAAACCTTGTACAAATTTAAAAATTAAAAGAAATTTATTTTTTTTTTGTTTTATTTCCGATATAGCTGCCCATATTTGCGAGTGTTTGCGTGGGTTTCCCCATTGCTTAGCTACAGTTAGCAGCTTAGATACCGAAGAGGATAATAAGAAAAATATATGCAAATTAAGCAAAATAGCAATAACATAGTGGTTAGAGCCTTCACACAAAGAGGAGGCATTCCCGGTTCAAGTCCCACTACTGCACGTTCCATTTTCTGTTGGAAATCTGTATACAAAATTATTTCCTGACATTTATCATGTATAAGTTTTGTAAAAAGCATTCAAATGTTTTATATAGTAGTGAATGAATTATATATATATATATATGAAGGTGAAATGGTTATGCATTCTGAGGCATGAGTAATGTATTTTAAGTAATATAAAGCACTGCTAAGCACATTTTGCCAGTATTGAGCATATTTAAATCCAATTGCTTGTAGCTGAGCACTGCGTTAACAAGCACAATGTCTTTGCACGCAGCTGTGCACCATGCCAACCAGCGCAACTACAATGTATTTGCGCGTAGCTGCGCAGCGCACTAACCAGCGCAATGTCGGGCAACATCGAGCAACATTGGGCAAAGTCTGTCAAAGTTGAGCAAAGTCGGCTAAACACGGCCACACCTCCTTTACTGTACCTTAACCATTCAGGTCTGGCCAGTAGGAAAATAAAAAGCACTGACAGGGCTCGAACTCAGGATACTGTGCACTATAGTCACAGTACATAACCACTAAGCCATGACAACATTTCATAACCATGCACTTTCAACAGACACATATCTATCAAAGGAATTTTAAACATTGCCAACATCAGCTAAGCAGGTGTGCCTACTGCTGAGTTTTTTCAAAACTGGCCAATCACAAATAAGTGGGGGAAATGAGGCATATTTAAGCTCCACAGGTGGGAATACTTGCCATAACTGGTTGTAGCTCTCTTCTGCAGTCAGCATGGCCAGTGTTGGAGGAGGCACTCGATTTCAAGCACAATGATGGGGCATTGAGGAGTCCAAAGTAATGGTTTGGCTCCTTGTCCACAATCATGAGGAAAGACTCCTGTGGGGCCAGCACCAGGGCACCCAATATAAAACGGAGGCTTGTAACAGTCTTGCTCGTGATCTCACCAGTGCCACTGGCATTCCTCGGACTGGTGAGCAGGTCAGGCACCATTATTCTGACCTGAAGCGACGTAAGGAGGATCAGCTGGACCAGTGGATCCAGAAATTCCATGCGATGCCTAATGCCCTAGTATTGAGTAAGTAGCCATTGTATTACGTAGCTAAGAATTGCTATGCTTGTCTATACTATGGATAGGTATGTCTCAATATCACTGTGTTTACTTCACAGCTGCAGGTGTCTGGGCTATGAATCAGCAAGCCCATGAAGATAGGTTGCAAAGGCTGCATCATCAGGCAGGTTAGTAATTATTCTGCATGTACTGTTATATAAAATAAATGAGAGAGCCTTCAAAAAGTGTTTTAACCCAATAAATAAAGGTGTAATAATCCTTTAATAAATGTATAATTCCTGGAGTGCATCTGTGTCATTTTCTTTGATACGTTGTACTGTTGCATTTTACAAATAGTACTGTTGTATTAAGCAGTGTTAACTCACACTTGGGTAGGCCCATATCACGTGGATGAAGGGAGTGCCAGTAGCTTTTATGCATATTTACAGACCTCAACTGTTGGTTCATGCCCAGCATGTACATGTTAATCTGGCAGATGAGTAGCTTGGTATTGTGTTCCCCGGAAATGTCAGTGTGCTGCCAGAAATGTAGGGAGCTGTTAACATATAACTGATACTTTCACCTGACCATATCTAGGTAATTATATGAAAGGAGAGCTGTCAGTGTACCATCTTAGCAGTAGTGTGTGAGCAACTCTCAAAATATGTAGCAGTAACATCTGCATCTTGGACAGTTTGTATGTAAGATACAGCTCATGTATATAATGATCTAGCAAAATCCAATTGCACAATATAAGGCCATTGGGCAGTGTAATAATACATGTAAGGGACATATAACTGCAGTTAATAGGAATGTAGTGAACATTAGAAGGATATATAAGTTGTTAATTGAGCTATCTTTTTCCACCCTACTGTATGTGCATAAAAAATGCTATTCCACACCTCAATCTGTATGTCTAATCTCAAAACATTTTATTGGGACATATGTCCTATTGGCCACTAACTGGTGCAGAGGCCATCACATGCTCATGTGCAAATACCTACAAAAGCAGGCTGCAATCTCTGCCAACAAACTCAATCACTCTATTGCAGAGAGAGAGAGAGAGAGAGAGAGAGAGAGAGAGAGAGACAGACAGAGAAAAGGAAAAAGGAAAATAAATATTACCAAATCATACAAAGGAAAGGTGTGACACATACGTATTTACTGGCATGTAGTAGATGTTATTGAAGAATAGTCTACATAATGTGAACCATTCATATGCGGCATCAGTACTTATTTATGCATACATGTTCTGCTTAACTACTGCTATGGACAATACAGTGTGTACATGTGGGCAGTGGGACATACCTGTGAAATGTGTAGCTCAGCATTAAACGTCAAAGATCTGATCCATGTTATCTGTGTTCTGTACAGTAGTGTGGCCAGTGGCTGTTGGGGGGATTAGCGCTGACATTATATAAACATGGGTGTGACAGTACAACACATGCATGATAGTCATATTAATGTGTAGCTTAGCATTGGCAACTGCTATAGCAGTCTAGTATGCTTATCTAGAATTTGTAGCCATATATACCCCCCTAATGTTAGTGTGTGTTCATATGTGACACCTGTTTGTGTTGCAGCAAGGCCCAACAGTTCAGCTGTGAGGTCCAGGGACATACAACAGTATGGACCTTGTGTGGGTATGCCACACACATATGGAGAAATATATATGTGTCATATATATTCACATCTGAATATGTGCATAGAGCAGGGGACATATTGCAACTGTTTGTGAAGTTTGGAGATATATATGTTGGTGAAGGTTAGCATGCGCATATTTGTATGTAGGTTTTAATGTGTGACAAACAAGACAGCATACAGTGCTGGTATATGACATGTGGTGGTTAAACACTGTGGGTGGTTTGTCAGTTTGCAATGATGAAGCTAGTGAGGCCTGCTAAAGCTACCTGGGCTGTGAACACCTTCAATGCATTTATCCCAAGACTGTGCGATTTTATTACATTACTGTACACCTCACATCCTTTGTATAATTGATATTCTCACTATGAAAGGTGAAATGTATATATGCCTACATATATATGTATATGTAAACCAATGGATGTGTATATGTATAGACACACACACACACACATATATATATATATATATATATATATATATATATATACACACACATATATATATATATATATATATATATACACACACACATATATATATATATATATATATATATATATATATATATATATATATATATATATACACACACACATATATATATATATATATATATATATATATATATATATATATATACATGTATATATATATATATATAGTTATATATACTCATACACACCTACATCTACTTGTTGCAATAGATTGTCTGTACTGTTGACTGACTGTGATGGCCAATGTGTTTGTGAATACGTCAAGGATATGTATCTGTGAGATAGCTTAGTGGGAAACTGTTTATGTCATGTTATTATGGGCTGTTGCTTTGATCCTAGCAAAAGCTGTGTATTCTGTTGCTAGGCAGAAAAAGTGCTATTGCATACAGTGTGATTACTTCCCTTGGTTTTAACTAGGGTGTGTCATTGGAGGCTAAAGCTCTACATCTATGACTGTTGATTGGTACTGATATTGAATACAAATCCTGTGTGTACTGTAGTACTACTTGAAGCTCTGGGCCTTTACAGCAAAGTATGGTGTATGTCCACATTGCTTGCATCCACTGTTTTGTGTGGTCCCTGTATTCATCACAGATTACATTTCTCAAGATTAAGGTTGTGTAAGTACTAACACACAGTACTGTATAGTACACACAGAAAGCTTATCTGGGTTGTCATACCTTTGTGTCCTGTAACTATGTCTGATGTGTGTGTGGGTATGTCTGTAACATGTCCTTTGACATATGTGTGGTAAAACATATAACTGTGTATCTAGCAACATTCATAGTGTACTACAGCAGTATGCAACCTATATTCCCAATTGTGCACATATTTTGGCCACGGGTTTGCCATTAACAAGTTGTATGGTATAATAGTAATACATTTACTGGACCTTACACTCATTGTGATGGATGATATATTTCTTTACACATCAGCTTGATGTATATCTGCTGTGGCTAGGTGGTGCATCATGTTGCATACAGTGTGGCAGGTACTCTTATATAGTCTTATATAGTGATTTTATTTTGTTGCTGTGCAGAACATTGTTCATTAGATAGAGAGTGAGCCAGGCACTTTCAAGCAGTTGTGGGGTGAGCAGTGATAAGTGGGAGTTAAAGTGTTTCACTCTCGGTTAGCTAATAGGTTGCTATATATGGCAGTTCAGTGATATATGCACTGTATAATGTTAAATGTGCCAAAAGACTTGCTCAGACATATTTTCGTATTTATGTCTTCCAGGGATCATGGCGCATCACAGGAACCCCAGCTACAGTAGTGCTGAAGATGATATAATTACTAGTAGTATGATTCAGCACTACAGTCTCATGTTCTCACGACCCAGCCAGGACCAGCAGGAGCGTACTGCAATGTGGCAAAATGTTGTCCACAGGGTAAACGAGGTAGGCTTGCATAACCGGACATATGAGCAGGTACTCCACCACTGCAGTGATCTTCTCAGACATGTCCATCAGTGTGCTGCTGATGTGTGGAGACAACAGCTTGCAGCAGGATGTGGTGTTAATATCCATCCCCCCTCACCAGAGTGGAGGAGCTGCTCCTGAGCCTGCTGGCACTTGCCCAACAACAACAGCAGCAGACATACACCATGATGGAGGTTGGAGCCACCCAGCAAGCACACATGGAGCATGCAGGTAACATGGCATATCTGTAGACTACTGTTATCTGTATTGGTAGATCATGCATATGTGAGATGTGGAGTGTATCGTTAAAAGATGTGGAGCCTGTTGTTGTGCAATACTGATCATTTGGAACATAATCTGTAGCCCTGTGAATGTAAACTGTTGTTGTACTGTAAGATTGCAAACACACAGTAGCAATGCCACAGCTGTGGCCACTGACAAATTGTCTCATTTCTATGTAGGTCCCTCTGGGGTGACATCAAGGCAGTGGACAGATGCTGGTGAGTGTGTTCTACATTTATTATTGTTAATAAAAAGTGCATGTCATAGTTAAGGTGTAGGCCATGTACACATGTAACACACCTACCCATAATGCATGCTGTGCATGTTTGGTGTAAGACCACGCAGATCTCACTAATGTGGTTAGCTGCCTCAAATACATGCAATACCCAGACCATCTCAAACAAATGTGGCTAGACTGTAGTGACCATTGAATAGGCACAGTTGATACTCAACATGCACATAACATACACATCTATGTCATACACAGAGCATTTTAAAATGCTGCACATAAAGGATTCCCAAACCCTCTGTAAAGACACACTCCAGTATCCAAAATCTCATCCACACATTATACATAATATACCTGAGGTGTAGAGGCCTATCATGGGGCATTTAAACACTCTGCAACACACTACACATTCATGTCAGGGAATGCTCCTTATTGGCCTCCTTACAAACTCATGTAACAACTGGTTGTGAAATGGTGAATGTAGCCAAGGTAGTAAAGTTCTGGTACAGCATGATTAGTGCTGGTTTGGGAAACATTTATAGCCTTGAGTGACCACATGATGCTTCATGATGATAGCTGTTAGAAAAATATGTACTTAAACATATACAGAATGCTAGAAAAATATGTACTTAGACATATATAAACTGTTAGAAGAATATGTACTTAAACATATATGTAGTGCAGAGTTTAGAAACAGTATAATATGTAATGCATTTGATTCTATTTAACAATATGGCAGTAGAAATGATTTTGCATGTAACTGTTTGAAACTTAGCTGCAGTGTGGTTAACCTCTGACCCTGGCAGTAGCCAGCTCAGCAAGCTTATGTCTTTCAGTAACTATAATCTGCTGGGTCAGAGAGAAATAAATATGTATGCATGTATATCTTTCTTCCTTCCACCGAGAAGGATGGTTTTGTGAACACTATCAGAGATATGCAGCTGCTAACCAGAGAGACAAAGGAACGTATTAAGAAAAGAACCGACCATTATTTCCGAACTAATCTAAGAACCTTGGAAAGAGTGACATCTACAGAAAGACATTGTAATGGGCCAGGTGCCTCGCAAGGCTGTGTTATTCTCATGGGAAAGTTTTTAAAAACATTACCTAAGCATCTTCTTATGAATGAAGTATTATGGACTATAGTGATGTAAATGCCCTGTGACTGACCACGTCAGTAAGGTGGGCAAAAGCTGATTGCAAATGGTATATAATTGAGGGTATTTCCTGTATAGAGTCAGTCAAAACTCTATACTTGTTTTGTATAGTTTTTTGCCTCCTAATGTACATTAGTAAAGCAATATTGTTTGAACCTGAGCATCCTGTGTTATTGACTGTCATTTTGAAAAGCCTAATGATTTTACAGTCTGATTTTAACAATTTATTTGACATTTTGGTCCTTCTTAAGCCGGAATTCCCTTGGTAAGCTGCAGGTCAGAGTGCATGGGTGGTAATAAATCTGCGCAGGAGAAGCTGCCAAAACCAATGGTTCTTCTTGAGTGAAAAGACCTCCGACTGAATTGTTGTGTGTAAAGAGGCTGTCCACTTTCTGATCTGTGGCTGAAAAGCGGAAAACTGGATCCCAAGAAGAAAACGTGCAGTCATAAACGGGAGGCTCAGGTAAGCAGAGTTTCCCTCTTTGTCTTTGTTTTAGATCAGGGACCAGGTTACACTGTACAGTTATTGAGATTTGTGATAGCAGGACGAGAACATATTGAAGTACTGTCCGTTGACTCATAGATCAGGAAAAAAACAAAGCAAAGTAAACAGTCATTCTAGACACTACTGTGGATATAGGGAAAAAGATACCACGTGGTACAAGAGAAGGGTTACGTAACAGTCTTTTTTTAGACATGGGAAATCAGTGCACTAAAAGATCGCGAGATCCGCCTTTGACGGATGATGCGAAATATATGCAATTGCAGAGAGCAGATAATGTGAGATATTTTGCAAAATGGGTTAAGAAATATGAATTTGATGGTAAATTAGACAAAATTTCATTAGTGAAACTTTTGAAACAGTTAAAATCTGACGCAGAGGGTCAGGCAAAAAAACAACGACAGTTGGGTATTCCTCAAGCACACAGGTGGATTGAGGAAGTAAACTGAAGGGAACAGAAGGTTAAAAATGCGAAAGCATTATTCTTAGATAAAGAAGATAATAATATAGTAGTAGCGACGGCCCCTCCCCCTCCGCCACCACCGATACTTTACCCAGGATATGAAGCGGGAGGACAGGCTGGTCCCCCTCCCACGTTATCCTGAGGCAACAGAGGCATTTAAACAACCATTTGTAAGAGAACCTATTGAGACTAGATCCCGAACACATAAAACACTTAGGGACACTCAAGTGAGGGACTCACTAGAAGAGAGTGAGGAAATCTGTCCATTAATTGAAGTACCGAACCCTCAGGCAGGACAGGAAGGCCAGGACCCAACCCTCTTAGTATATAGACCATGGACACCGGAAGATATCCAGAAGGCTACAGAGGGGATTCCCCATCCGAAAATTAATCATGAAAAGTTTATACAAGATTTACAAGGTATGCGATTGAGTTACCACTTAAATGGGGAAGAAGTAGAGAAAGTTATTAGACAAATTATTGGCCCAGATTGGCACATGGTTTGTGGCACCTGGAATGCGTGTGACGCGCAACTCAAGCCCCTCCTACATAGTGACGCAGAGTTAGACACTAGGTTGAAGGGTCTTACGGACCGAATTACTGAAAAATGGAAACCTAGAGCAGATTGGACCTGTATTAATCAGTGTATACAACAGGACAATGAATCTGTGGATGGGTACTTTGGTAGATTATTAGAATGTTTTAATAACCATAGCGGTATGCCTATTCCCGAAAATCAGAAAAATGATAGCTCATATGAACAACAATTGAAAAATGCATTTTTAAAAGGTTGCATTGCCCCTATCAGTAGCTTTATTACAAAGCATATGATAGATCATCGAACGAGTAGACTACAAGCCTTACTGAAGTATGCTAGGCATGCTGAAATTTAACAGTAAGAAGAAAAAGAAGACGCAGGTCTTCACAGCTGAAGATGGAGCAGAAGTCTTTGTAGTACAGTCAGGTAAAAAGGGGAGGAAAAACGCTCAGAGCAATAAGCGCTCTGACAGAGACTCAGAGGTTTTTGAGGAGAGGAAAAGAAAAGGTGAATGCTTCAAGTGTGGGAAGAAAGGACATTTAGCAAGGGATTGCAGATCGAATAAAAAAACGACTACAGAAGGGAAGGATAGGAGTGATGAGGACTGACTATATGATAGTCATAACGTTCAACAATCATCAGGAGAGAGTAATGAGCAGGGAGAAAATGTTAACACAGTAGTTGGAATAGAGGAAGTGCAAGTAGGTGATGAGGAAAGTGAAGTTTTAGATTTAGCCTTGTTGAGCTTAGAGCTCTATTTGGCAGACACGAAACCGGAAGTTACACTTCTGGTGGAGGGGAGGGAAGTAAAATTTTTGTGTGATTCAGGGGCATCACGAACTTTGATACATCCCTCAAAGTTACCGGAACACTCTGAATCACCTGATTATATATTAGTGAAAGCAGCAAACGGACAGCTATACAGGGAACCACTTTCCCATGATATAGCAATAACTGACCCTATTTCAGGTATGACCCAGAGAAGTAAGATAGTACTTTCTGCCAAATGTCCAGTGAATTTACTGGGAAGAGACCTTATGCAGCTTTTTGGCATAGCAGTAGTTCCTACCATGAAAGGTATGGAGGCACAAAGACAAATGGATACTTTTGTGATGCGATCGGAGGGTGAAGCCTACTATTGGTACAGCCAGGACCTAGTTACGACTGGTCCAGGGGCAGTAACCGAAGAACTGATGAACGTAGCCATCAGTAAGGTACCCTCACAGCACTCGTTACATTGTACTCTGTACTATTGTAGTACACCAGGATCTGATAAAGAATATGAGGAGAAACTGTTCAGAAATCCTGCAAATAGGTTAGTATTACGAACCCTGTACTGGGATACTGAGGGTAATAGTGTGGTGAGTTGTTCATTACCCCAGGAATTCACGGGACTGTATAAGTCCAACTGGCTACCGCATGTCAGTTTAACCAAACATAAAAATGCCAGATGGGTAGATCTAGGTGAAAAAGTGACAAGATGGGAAAGGCAAACTGACTTAGAGTTGTCAGAACAAGGAATACAAAAGCAAAAACTGAATTGGTTAACGTAAGCACGTCCAGCTGTACACTTACAACAAAGTGAGGACAGCTGATTGATGTTCCTACTGGAAGAGGAAGAAAAAGCTTTGTGTGATATACCAAGCATTCTTTGGTCAACAGGGAAATCAGATGTAGGGCTTATTCGGACAGCAGGTCCAGTAACTATCACACCAAAGTCAGCATTTAGACCACAAAAGAAACAATACCCTTTGAGAAAAGATGCAGAGCAGGGAATTAAGCCTATAATAGCAGCATTACTTAAGAAAGGAGTACTGATAGATTCTTTGGATTCACCATGTAATACCCCTCTATTTCCTGTTAGGAAAGCAAACGGGGAATGGCGGATGGTACAGGATTTACAAGCTGTAAATGATGCAATAATACCTAGGGCACCTATGGTGCCAGACCCGCACAATTTATTGAATGATTTGAAGCCAGAACAGAAGTATTTTACCGTGATAGATATAAGCAATGCTTTCTTTTCAATACCTATACATCCGGATAGTCAGTATTGGTTTGCTTTTACATTTCAGGGTAACAGATACACCTATACTCGACTACCACAGGGATACTGTGAAAGTCCAACAATATTCGCACAGGAGATGGCTAGCAACCTGGCGGGATTTACTCCACCAGGGGGCAGTCAAGTTCTACTTTATGTGGATGACATCCTGCTTGCGGCCCCTACCCAGCAACAGTGTAGGGAAGATACGATAGCATTATTGAGGTTTTTAGCAGAACAGGGACATAAAGTAAACAAGCATAAATTGCAACTTTGGAAAACACAGGTCAAGTATCTGGGATATGTGATATCCAAGGGGGGTAGAACATTAGATGAAGATAGAAAGGTAGCAATTTTACAAGCTCCCAAGCCAACTACCAAGAAGGAAATGATGTCCTTCCTGGGGACGACTAATTTTTGTCGGGTTGGATACCAAACTATGCTGTGGAGTCGGCTCCATTGGCTGATTTAATATTTAAAACACCTATGGCAGCACAAGATATACTACATTGGACTCCAGTGGCAGAAGCAGCCTTCTGCAGGCTAAAACAATTGATAGCTTCATCATCAGTTTTGGGGCTTCCGAATTATCATAAGAGATTTTTTCAGACTGTAGATTGTAAGCAGGGATATATGACGTCAGTTCTGATGCAACAGCATGGGAACAAGCAGCGCCCCATAGCTTACTATTCATCACAGTTGGACCCAGTGGCACGGTCGTTGCCACATTGTGTACAGGCAGTTGTTGCAGCTGCCATGGCAGTACAGGCTTCGGCCTCATATTTCACCCTCTTACCTTGAGGGTGCCTCATGCAGTTGCGATAATTTTACTGCAAGAGAAAATTGCATTTTTGTCTCCGGCTAGACATCTTTCTTGTATGACCATACTGCTGAGTCAACCTCACATGGTGATTGAACGTTGTATGACATTAAATCCATCAACGTTGCTTCCGACTCCTGTGGATGGCACACCACACAGTTGCCTACAGGAAATGGAGCAAATAACTTTACCCCGACAGGATCTTACTGATATACCTTTAGCTGATGCAGAGGTAACATTTTATGTGGACGGATCATGTAGGAAGGGTCCTACAGGGAAAAATCTAGTGGGTTATGCAGTGGTTACTGATGTTGGGATTGTAGAAGCCCAACCCCTGCAGCCTAACTTGTCTGCTCAAGCAGCAGAATTGATAGCTTTAACACGAGCTTGCACTCTAGCGAAGGACAGATGTGTGAACATATATACTGATAGTCAGTATGCTTTCGCCACAGTGCATGTTTTTGCGCAGCAGTGGAAGAATAGGGGAATGATAACATCCACTGGTAAACCGATCAATCATGCGCAACTGATCTTGAATTTATTAGACTCTATCCAGTTACCTACTAAAGTAGCTATTTGTAAATGTGCAGCTCATACAAAGCAACAAGATAAGATTTCAAAAGGTAATGCACGAGCTGATGCAGCTGCGAAGCAAGCAGCCTCAGACTCAGAAACTTTACTTTTGAATGAGGAATTACAACCCTCTGAGATTTTAGATTTAGAAATGTTAAAAACAATGCAAACATTAACTACGAAAACAGAAAAACAGAAGTGGGTAAAGCGAGGAGCAATCCTTGAAGACGGATTGTACATCTCCAAAGAGAGAAAGCCAATATTACCATCTAATTTATTTAGATATGCGGCTTTGTTGAGCCATGGGCAGAGCCATGTCTCAACAGGGGGGATGGTACAGTTAGTTAACAGAATATTCCAGACATACGGATTTACGAACTACACACAAAAATTTTGTGCAGCATGTCATATTTGCAGTAAACATCATGCACAGGGAGCATTCAAACTGAAGCAAGGGAGTTTCCCTACACCACCATATCCGTTCCATACTATTTGTATGGACTTCATAGAGTTGAATAAATGTGAAGGAAAGGAATACTGTTTAGTGATCATAGACATGTTTTCAAAATGGGTAGAAGCTTTTCCAACCAGGAATCCGGATGCAGCAACAGTGGCAAAGGCCCTAGTAAAGGTTTGCATATAATTTTAATATTTACAAGTATATTATTCCTTCTAACTAACTACCCCAAATATTACTAATGAGTAGTCTCATCCTCAAAAAAAAAAAACACATTATTACTATTTCTTTTTCTTTGCTTGATCAATTTATTTTTTTTTTTCTCTCCATACTCTAATTTTCAATGTTTAAAATTGCTAAATGTAATTCCAATATTAATCTTTAATGTGTATAATGTTTTGTCTGGAGCTTTTCTCCCCGGGCCTCTACTGAAAATGGACATGTATCCAGTTAGACTAGCCCGGTCAACAAATGTAAAATAAAAATAAAATAAAAATAAATAAATAAAATAAAATAGTAAAGGAAATAATTCCTAGATTTGGCATACCGGAAAGGATCTATAGTGACAATGGGACACATTTTGTCAATCAGACAATTCAGCAACTTGGGAGGCTTTTTGGGATTTCCTTGAGGAATCACTGTGCTTACCACCCACAGTCAGCAGGACTGGTGGAGAGGTACAATGGGATTTTGAAAAACAAGTTAAGGAAGTTGATGAGTGAGACTCAGAAGAATTGGATTTGCTGTTTACCTCTAGCATTGCTGAGCATGAGAACAGTTCCAAATGTAAAGGGCTTGACTCCCTTTGAAGTAGTATTTGGAAGGGCATATTATGTGCCACAGTGGAAAGCTCTTATGCCTGCAGAGCTGGAGGTTGATGGCTCATTAGCCAGTTACATGAAAAGATTGTTAACCAATAAGACTGTTTTTCAGTTAAACTCTTTTGCAGATAAAGAACAGACAAAACCGGACGCAGTGCTAGCCCCAGGATCCTGGGTGTGGATACAAGTCATCAAAAAGAAAAACTGGACGAGTCCTAAGTGGGAAGGTCCGTACCAAGTACTGTTAGCAACGCCTACTGCAGTAAAGGTTGCGGAGAGGTCGTCCTGGGTTCACCTGACTCACTGCAAGCCGGTAAAGAATTTCCAGTTAGACAAAAGTTTTGTAGCTGATATATCACAAAAACAGAATGGCCAAGGGCAGAGTGTATAAAAGTACAAAGCAACCCCAAAGACATTGGTTTACTGTCCTACTGATCATACACTTATTAACCATGTTGGTAGTGACTTTTCTTTTGTTGGGGGTTTTCCTGCAAATAACTACACAGATAAAAGTAACGAAACGTGATGGACTGGCCACAGATTGGCATCCGAACTTTAACATGTACCTAGCTATGAAACGTGTGTATGTAGAGACTATGAACATTTCAAATTGTTGGGTTTGTACAGCCATACCTACAGCATATGGAGGACTTTTGATGTCCGCTGTCCCTTTGGGGATAAATGAGACTTGGAAGAATTTACTTTTTGATACAGGTTCTGTGAGATCACAGGACAAAGTGGCACTGTATTTACCTGTTACACAAAAGGGAATTGTTTGTTTTTACAAAAATGATACGCTCCAAGTTGGTTGGAGTAATTGCAACATAACTGTGTCTTATAAATGTTATATAAAAGCAAAAGATCAGAGCATTAGTTGTAGCACGAATTATGATTCGTATTTGAGCTTAATGAAAACAACATTGAAAGATGTACAGAAAAATCCTGAATTGTATAAACAATTGTCTGTTATAGACAGGAAAATGTTTCATTCAGAGTTAACCCGCATCAGTACTAAAGTAGAAAATTGTTATTTTGTTTGTGGGAAAAAGCATATAAGTGGTTACCTGAGAATTGGTCCGCAGTTGTTTTTTGGGTTATCTGGTTCCAACAATAAGACATACTGCAGAATTGCCTCTGGGTAAGATACGGAATGTGAGAGATATAGCTCAAAAAACTGGGAACTCAGTCAAGAAACCTACTAATCCAGTGGGTAAAATCGAAGCTGATTGGAAAGATCATTCATCCGTAAAGGATAAAGAGAAATTGACTCATATGGACTTGAGTGACAGTGTTATATCCTGGGCTGGAATAATCCCAGCCTATGGAGCAGTCAAATCGATCTGGGAATTGAGAAAATTGTCGAAACTTCTCGAAGTAATGAGTAATGCGACTTTTTCTGCTCTCGAACTTGTGACTGATGAACTGAATGCAATGAGAACTGTTGTATTACAGAACCGAATGGCTCTTGACTTCACCCTAGCGGCGAGAGGTGGTACGTGCGCGCTTATCAAAGAAGAATGCTGTGCGTACATCCTAGACAATGAGCATGAAATCAATGACCACCTAGAGGTAATTCAGCAAGTATCAGCAATGGCGGAACCAGGCCCAAACCCACTGACGAACTTTTTCCAGAATCTTTTTGGGGGGTGGGGTTCAATCCTAATGAATATTTTGATAGCTATTTGTGTAGTTTTGCTCATATTGGGAGCATGTGTTTGTTGTGGGATACCTTGTGTGAAAAGATTAGTTAGAGATTTTGTTGATGTATCTGTAACTGAGACTATGTATCAAGACCTGGAGTTGAACCTGTTGATACCAAATGAAATTCTTTCTGAAATATAAAACAAATGACTTGCCTGGTTGAAAGTTCCGGAGAGGAAGAGACTAGGGAATGAAATAATATTGTTTATGTTTCTGAAAAGAATAAAAAGCATTAATAGGAGGGAGAATGTTAGAAAAATATGTACTTAAACATATACAGAATGCTAGAAAAATATGTACTTAGACATATATAAACTGTTAGAAGAATATGTACTTAAACATATATGTAGTGCAGAGTTTAGAAACAGTATAATATGTAATGCATTTGATTATCTTTAACAATATGGCAGTAGAAATGATTTTGCATGTAACTGTTTGAAACTTAGCTGCAGTGTGGTTAACCTCTGACCCTGGCAGTAGCCAGCTCAGCAAGCTTATGTCTTTCAGTAACTATAATCTGCTGGGTCAGAGAGAAATAAATATGTATGCATGTATATCTTTCTTCCTTCCACCAAGAAGGATGGCCTTGTGAACACTATCAGAGATAGTGTGCAGCTGCTAACCAGAGAGACAAAGGAACGTATTAAGAAAAGAACCGACCATTGTTTCCGAACTAATCTAAGAACCTTGGAAAGAGTAACATCTACAGAAAGACATTGTAATGGGCCAGGTGCCTCGCAAGGCTGTGTTATTCTCATGGGAAAGTTTTTAAAAACATTACCTAAGCATCTTCTTATGAATGAAGTATTATGGACTATAGTGATGTAAATGCCCTGTGACTGACCACGTCAGTAAGGTGGGCAAAAGCTGATTGCAAATGGTATATAATTGAGGATATTTCCTGTATAGAGTCAGTCAAAACTCTATACTTGTTTTTGTATAGTTTTTTGCCTCCTAATGTACATTAGTAAAGCAATATTGTTTGAACCTGAGCATCCTGTGTTATTGACTGTCATTTTGAAAAGCCTAATGATTTTTACAGTCTGATTTTAACAATTTATTTGACAATAGCCTATGTTACTATATCCCATCCAGTTATTGTAACCACAGTACTACACATAGCTTTCATTGCTATACACCTTAAGGTTGCGTGTGTGCACACATATGCACCTCTAAACAATATGCATACCAATCACCATTTGCACAACTGACACATATATGTCTTGTGATGCTATTGAGTAGCTAGGTCATATGACACACATTGGGTATGTGTAGTGTTTAAATATGCAGTTGTGTTTTAGCATGCCATGTCATGGATGACACTGGCATGTCCACAATATGATCTACACTCACCATAAGTACCGTACATTGGGTATGTGGCCGAATGGTATTACATCAATTATCCATGCACCACTGATGATGTTGTATGAATACTCATCATGCATGTGCTAAAAATGTGTCTACAATTATTTGTTAAAGACACAGAGGCTGTAATCAGCATTGTATACCTATCTGACACACAGATACACATCCAGCCATTGTATGTACACCTGTGAGTTATGGTGCACAGTACATTACAGAGTTTTGAATACCTGCACAGCAATGTTGTGTCCATGTATGCATTATGTTCCAGGGGGAGGCCCATCACCTAATAACAAAACACATGCATCAAAGCCATGTATACTGTTAGTAACAAGGACTGTCTACACTTGCACTGCATGCTGTTGAGCAACACATGTCCTGCATGCTGACATGTGTGATATGACTGTTTTGCTTGTGATACTGCACCCCACCACTACCTGCTATTGTGTACATTCTGAGATTGCTGGTGTTGTTTGTGTCTGCTTTAGGGAGGAGTGTATTTTTGTGTGTGTGCATGTGTGCATGTGCGCATGTGCACATGTGTGCATATGTGCATTTGTGCATGCGTGCATGTGTGCCGCATGTGCACATGTGCGCATGTGTGCATGTGCGCATGTGCGTATGTGTGCATGTGTACATGTGTGCATGTGGTCTGACATCATGTTCAGGTCTTAAAGTGCATTTCCTGTTTTCCTCTCACAGGTGCTGAGGTGGGGCTGGTTCAGTACAGCAGGGAACCTGATGTCACTGAGACAGACAGTGATCATGAGGATAAGTGTGTTGAGGCACAGGCAGGTTTGTCAGGGTCTGTTGTTGGGCCACCAATTGACAGTACACATGTCTCCACCCCATCCATGCACACAGTCATACTGCCTGTACATCCATCATCACCATTGCCCTTAGCTGAGGGACAGTGTATGGTTGGCACTGGCCAGGACAGTGTGGTATCTATGGCACATGTATCAGGACACAGCAGCCATAGCCAGATGTCTGGAATGGTACCACATAGGCAGATGCCCAGGGGTGCTTATCAGAGCACTGCTGGTCATCATGCCCCTGGCAGACGTGCACACCTCTTTCTACCACACGCATATTCCAGGCTGTCATGGAGGCACAGACACGAATGGAGTGGTATACCAGACAGGGGCTAAAGGCACAGAGGGCTCATAACACCTCTGTAAATGACAGTATCCCTGACCTAGCAGGTGCCATACGTAATTACACTGAGGTCATTGATAGACGTTGGGGTGAGACATTGTATGTCCTCCACAATGTCATGTCCATGTGTCAGGACAGTGCGGGATGGTTGAGACGTGGACGTATGCCAGCAACGTCAGCAGCTGGAGATCGTCGTGGACGTCCAGCAAGTTACAGCCGCTCCCGTAGTGCCAGTACCAGCCCCAGCAATGTTGGGGGGCTGTCCATAGACCATCCTAGAAAACCACATGCACGTGGCTCTCGTCAGTCCCAGCAGGGACCTGGATCCAGTGGATATATGTCAACCTCTTCGGATAGTTCCCAGTCTGGATTAGTACCTGATACTGTCTGTAGCACCCCCGCCAGGCACAGGTTCCATATCCATGGCCAGAGATGGTGATCTGTAAAGCCTGCCAGGTACAGTCTGTAGCTGTTTCACAAATTCCCGTATTTGGCAGCCACATGGTGGAACTGTGTGCATGCAGACACACACACACACATAAACCGGAAACCTAGGGCAAATACATACCTGCACACATTACATCAACATTGGCCCATAACTGTACTCATGGCCCTCAAACACACACACTCACACACACATGTTGATTGTATGGCTCAGTGTAGACCTCTGGCAAACCAACAACACACCCTGTGCATATGATTAAACCTGTGCCACCTCCTGTCATTTGTAACATTGATGCAGGAACAGGCTAACATGGTGCTGATGCACAGGGTGACTTTAATAAAATATAGCAATGGTTGAATGTGTAGCATGTTGTCAGCAGTAAAGTGTAATGATATCCTTGAAGGTGTAGCTGAGCAGGCATGATGCATTAAAGCTGTAATTAGCAATGTTGTATTGTTTCCACCAGTGTTTATTCCAATTGTGTTTTGTTAGCCCATGTGCCACTTGGCTGATGTGTGTAATTGTGTCGGCATTTGCTATACAGTGGACAGTAAGTGTGGGGTGTGTGCAGCACAGGTTTGGAGGTGTACATTTGTGAACATGGTGAAGGTGCACTGTCTGCATGTACGTGCATACTGGACAGATGGGCCGGGTGACATGCCCTGTATTGGCCAATGTTAACACTCCATAGTTTCTATTGGTGGCCAGTATGCATTGTACTACACACATTTTGGAACTTGAGTACGCATGTGTGTGTATGACACTGGTTGACACTGTGCTGTGGGTGATGCTGTTGTTGCTATCTGTCATTGGTTTGCATTACTAAGGTTAACACTGTCCCAGCTGCATAATCCTTTATTAATGCACACTGTTCACCTACAGGGTTGCATGGACCATGCTATCACAAACACAGGAAATTCTCACTTATACAGTAAAAGTGCATTAGTCTCATGGACCCCTGCCATAAACTAAATATATAATAAAAGATGTGAAGTTGTACCAAAAAAGAGTTGCATACCAAGAAGGGATAACCTCTCTGGTCAGTATCATTGGGAAAATACAATCCCTCAATAAACATACAAGGCAAGCTTCAAAATACAAAATGGCAAGGATTCCAAAGACAACACTAAAGCTTTCTTTAGTGTTGTTCATAATCTACCAGGGGAAATCTCAGATCGGGTCACAGTTAATGTAAATGGTCACAAAGTACACTTATCTGACTGACATTACCAATTCCTTGTCAGAAAGTTTGAATGCAGATTTCACCACCCTGTCATTACACAAGGGCCACATTTCCAGACCTGAAGAATGCAAACCCTGATGATTCACAGACACTCTAGTTAAAACATCTCTTTAACAAAGTACACACCGCAGTGGCAATGGTGCTGGACAGTGTCCCTGGCTGTGTCATACACAAGCTGACATATGAAGTCACCACTCACATAAATGCTCTGTCCAGATGCAGCCTCTATGCAGGTTACATACTTGTGGTATGACACATGGCAATGATGTTCACAGTCCACAAGGGTTGAGCTACAACATCTTCTTCTTCTCCTTTCAGATACTCCCATTAGGGGTCACCACAGTACATCATCTGTTTCCATTTCTTCCTGTCCTCTGCATCTTGCGCTGTCACACCATCCACCTGCATGTCCTCTCTCAACACAGTCATAAACCTCATCTTAGGCATTCCTCTTTTCCTGTTACCTGACGGCTTCATCCTTAGCATCTATTTCACAATATACTGTGCATCCCTCCTCAGCACATGTACAAACCAACTTAATCCTGCCTATCTGGCTTGGTCTACTAACCTTCAAACATGGCCTGACCCTCTAATATACCTATTCTTAAACCTGTCCACCCTCATCACACCCAGTGCAAATGTTAACATAAATTGATTAAGGGTAGAACTATAACAGGTCCTGGAAACTCTCTCCCTATAAGCCAGACAAATGTTATCTGGAAGGCTATGGAGCACAGCATTATGGAACTTGTTAACAGAGACATTATGAACCTGCAAACACTGCACCATACCCTCTTAGGTTCTCTAAAGGCCAGATCATGGCTCCTACACCTAGTAAACTTCAAGCCAGTCAACAAGGCTATAGGTGAGGGAGAGGAGATCAACACAGCCAAGCTATAGTTCACCAGCAATTCATACCCATCCCACATGCTGGTATCATGCATAACCTCAACAGACTGACCATAAACGATTGTTAGATGATGACTTGACAACTGACGCACAGATGTAGGACACACAGTAACATTTGCAGCCTCCATGTACTATTCTATGCCAGTAACAAGTGGTATTCACCTTCACTCAGTCCTGGGACCATGCCTGTTTGGCATATAGCTTTCTTAGGTGCAAGCAAACACAGAAGGGATATGTCTGCCCACATCTGATGACAATGCATACTGTGGGCTATACTTTATTCTCCAGATGACACACACAGCCTCCAAAAGGGTATCATACAGACAGATACCTGGTGTCAAACTCATGCTGTAAAGCTATAAGCCAAAGAAAGCATAGTTATCCACTTTTAGAAAACAAAGTATCACCAGAGTACCACATAGGTAGTAGCTCCCAAAATGTGAAACAGGTACTAATGTATGCATAGAGCCATGTCTTGTCATCTCTCCTTTGATAATCACATTACCAAATGGTTTTGGAAATCCATCTGTGGAGCACATAAGCAATAAAGGGTTTGCATGCAGATCCACAGAGGTTGTTGCAAACCTATAATGATTAGTCATCTTTGCCAGACTTTGCTTGTTTTGGAACAGGTTTCAAATATACCTCAAGCATAAATCCTCACTCACACTCTTCAATAGAAACCATGATGAGTAGATGTGAAATGGAAGACATTGCCCAGGGATCACTGCAGTGGCTAGGCTTGTCACAAGCATACAGAAGTGACCTAAGGTCTGGAAAGCGCCAGCATGCTCTGGCAAAGATAACAGATGCGTTCATGGAGAAAGCAGAGTACCCACCTATGAAATACTTGAGGTCACATGTATGCACATGGATTTTCCCCACAGCTACCTTACATGTGTAATGCACATACAGTTGTCATTGTGATATGTCATACACTAGAAAAATCAAAACCCACTCCACATTGGCCAACGGTGTCACACACAATCAGCAAGTGCAAGATTCAAACTCTTTCCTAACTACATTATGATACTACAGCAGTACGCATTGACACAACACGCTATACACATTACCTTTCCACAGGTATATTTGTAGGATAGTGACATCATGAGACTTGACAAAGATGAGTATACCACTTTTAAGGGGTGAAAGTAGTCGCCAGAAAGGTTGTTTTTCCCACAGAGACACACACACAGTTGGCAAGTGTAGGATTCAAACCCCTGTCTAACTATATTATGATACTTCAGCAATACGCATTTACATGATGTGCTATACACATTACTGGTATTTCGCCTTTCCACAGGTATATTTGTAGGAAGGTGACATCATGAGACTTGACAAAGATGAGTATACCACTTTTAAGGGGTGTGAGTAGTCTCCAAAAAGGTTGCTCCTTTCCAGGGCAACACACACATGATTACAAGGTTGGCAAGTAGAGGATTCAAGCCCCTACTTAACTACATTATGATAATACAGCAACAAACATTTACACAACGTGCTATACACATTACTGGGATTTCTCCTTTCCACAGGTATATTTGTAGGATGGTGACATCATGAGATGACAAAGATGAGTATACCACTTTTAACGGGTGTGAGTAGTCTCCAAAAAGGTTGCTCTCTCCCCAGGGAGAGACACACACACACACACACACACACACACACACACACACACACACACACACACACACACACACACAGTTGGCAAGTGCGTTGTTCTTAATCCAAACTAAGTATGTCTTTACACTTCAGAAAGCAATATGGAGTTACAGGGTGCAATACAGACATTACTTGCTGACAGTTTTCCCAAAGGTTTTTTTCACATTTGATAACATCAGCAGGCTTATCATACTAGGTGTATTGTGAGTGTATTGTATGCACAGGCCATGACCATATCATATATGGGTTGATGCACCACATGCTGGCACACACAGGGTCAAACTGGTGGCTAAGCTCTGTCAACCCAATACTGGACAATACAGTCAGGAGGAGTAGGGTCATACAACCACAACACCAACTGTCTCACATAGACCTACAATATAAGCACCAGCAAAACACACACATAAATACACATTAACATACTCAGAGAATACAAATATTAATCTGAAAAAGAGAGAGTGTCCTCCTAAGCAGACAAGCAAGCAACATGCACCTCCAAGCACACACCAGAAAACACATAATACACCAAAGCAGTGTGCCTCACAACAGGCCCTAAGGCAAAACAACATACCCAACACACTAGTAATAGGTGACTTCATAGTCAGACATACAGATGTTCCACTCACTCGGCTGGACAAGGGGAAGGTTACTGTCAGTTGTCTGTCAGGTGCTATGATCCGCCACATAACACAAGCACTTACATCACTCCAGAACAGGTACATATATGACATGTTCTTTGTACATGTCAGTGTGAATGATCTGAGACATACCTCCCAGGACAACATGACAAGAGATACATATTAGCTCTATGATCATGTAGCCCAGGCTGGTATGACCCTGACCTTGAGTAGCATCTTACCTTCACCTACATGATACTGCAATATAACAGAAAGACGATAAACTTCAACAATTGGCTGAGTTTCTGGTGTCATTCAAAGGGGATCCAGTCTCTGTCTGCCTGTGATGACATGATAGACAAGTCTTGTTGCTTCGCTACAGATGGTTTGCACCTGTCGCCCCTATGCTTCTGAATACTGGCCAAGGCTCTTGCTGTCCTCATATTACCTTTTTTAGGCAAGACTCAAAGCTTCATAGGTTCATAGGTAGGTACTAGGCTATCTGCCCAAGGGCATTTATAAGCCTAGCCATAATGTGTTGGCTTTTGCCTACTTTTTAAATTAGTTTCCTGAGCCTCTGTCTAGCAAGGCCACTGAAGTGATCCCAGGGGTAAATTTACAATTTCCCATCCACTCGTCAATATTCATCTTGAAGAGAGTCAGCGAGAGGCTCTGCCTAACATCAACTGGGATTCTATTCCAGAGCGAGGGAAGTTTCTGGGACAGGAATCTTTCCCTCCAGCATGTCCTGTTTATTGCTTTGCTGAGGTTTAATTCACTGGAGTGTGTGGCTATAAGAGATTTGTTTTTCTTGAGGTGGAGCATGTCCATTAATTCCGGGTTGGACATGGCCTTTTACATCAGGCATAGATCACCTCTGAGCAGGCAGTAAGCAACCAAGTAGAGCTGGAGTTTCTTTAGTCGAGCTGCATATGGCATCTCTTTGAGGCCCATGATCCTCTTGGTGAGGTACTTCTGTGGTCTTACCAGCTGTTGCATGTACCGATTAAGGTACATACCAAATGGGGCATTGTACTCTATTATGGGCCTAATGAGTGATGATGATTAGAGGGGCACAATGAACTCTCTTGATCTAGAGGTGAACCCTTTCATGATTAGGTGGGCTACATAGAAGGAATTTCTAAACACTTTGGCAATGTGATTATCAAAGGAGAGTCTACTGTCCACCTGTGTCCCAAGGTCTCTTATCACACTTTCAGTGTTAAGTATATTACCTCCTATGTTGTAGTTCATGGGTACAGAGTTTTTACCAAAGGGGATGACAATGCACTTTTTGGCATTGAGCTTGAGGCCATGGCTTTGACACCAGGCATCTGTTTCAGTGAAGCCCTTTTGTAGGATGTCCACATCATTAGTAGTTTCGATTATGGCTCCTAGTTTGCAGTCATCTGGGAACTTCATTAGCCAAAGACCTTCTGTGTTAGCCTGTAGTTCAGGGAAGTAGATACCAAACAGGACAGGACACAGGACTGAACCCTGTGGTACTCCACTTGTCACTGGTCTGAAGTCGGACTTGGAATCTGCTAGTGGGTTCTGTCAGTGAGCCAGTTGACAACCCATGTTGTGATATAGGGATTTATACCTAGTTTAGTGAGTTTATCTATAATTCCAGAATGGGGGATGGTGTTGAAAGCCTTGGCAAGATCTAGATAGGCTGTGTGAACCACCTTACCCTTGTCTATGGCTTTGGTGACTGCTTCAAAGAAGTCTATCAGGTTTAGGAGACATGATCTGCCTTTTACAAACCCAAAATGATTGTGGTCCAGAGTTTGGAGATTACCAATGTCTTATTGTTTATAAGTTCCATGATGATACATTCCATGGCCTTGCAGACCAGGCTCATCAGGCTAATGGGGAGCTAGTTCCCAGGGTCTGTGGTGGCTTCCCTCTTGTGTAGTGGGATAACCATTGCTGTGTGCCATTCAGCAGGCACAAAGCCTGAGGTGAGGCTATGACTGAACATGGTACGTAGGTGTGGTGCCAGTTCATTCTGTAGTTCATGTAAACCGCAGCCTGGGATGTTATCTGGTCCCATGGATGCCGTGTTCCTGGCTTTGGAGAGTGGTTTTTACCTGTGCAGCCGTGATGACAGCAACTTTGCATTCTTCCGGTATAGAGATGGGCTCTTTCATGGGTGAGAGGGGGGTAAAGTTAGCACTGATCCTATCTGCCAGGATGTTGACAATATCAGTTGGGTCTGTATATTTAGTGCCATTGTGCTGTAACTCAGAGCAGATCTGAGTGTTGCTATTGAGATTCTTGACATAGCTATAGAATGCTTTATGGTTGTCTTTAGAATCAGTGGCAATTTTGTTTTCATAACTAGCTTTGGAGGATTTTATCAGGGGTCGCAGTTTCTTACTGAGGCTGACCAGGGAGCTCCTCCACTCATGGGATTTTACCCTCTTTTGCAACAGTTTCTTCCTTCTGTTGTGCAGTTTGTTTATGGCAGGGGACCACCAGATTGGCTTCCTTTTCTTGGAGGATAACGTCTTGGTTCTGTTTGCGATAGCACGATGCATGCACTCACATAAGTGCTTATAAAGTGCAATTGTGAAGGATTCAGTAGTCGTAACTGTATTGTCCATCTGCATGGGTGTCCTGAAGTTCACCACTTCTGTCTTAAGAGCTTGAAGTTGGCTTTGGAGAAATATTTTAACATGGTTTCCTTAATGGGGGGTGGGGCCAGAATGTGGATATGTAGGGTAATTAGCTTATGGTCAGATGGGACCAATGAGGCGTTGACTTCAGGTGTGGAACACCGGTCACTCAGGACAAACCAAACCCCATAACCAACACAAATAACCACAAAGTGAGCTAAATGCTACTCATTGCCAGCAGTCTTAGCCTCCAGATGCACACACTTGAGGCACTTCTCAGTATGGAGAATGTTGATATCTGTGAAGTAACAAAAACCTAGTCCAAGGTTCCAGAGAGCACACCAGCACTACCAGGATACTACTCATGCCATACCTTCCAGTGTCAGAACCTGGATCATAGCACATAGGGTGGGGATGTATCCATATTCATCAAGGATACCAACACCTCTCTCTACATTCTTTCTACAGAATATGTACCCATAGAATGTTGCACAGCAACATTCTTCCCACTCAGCAGGGGTGGTGCCACAAAAGACCCTTGGCGTTCACGCTCTATGAGCCTAACGAGCCTGATCTACAAGGCAATGGAGCCAATCATAATGAAAGTCAACAATAAAGACATTGGGAACCTTCACACAGTTGAGCACACCCAGTTTGACTTAGTCAAATGCAGATCATGTCTCCTGAACTGGGTGGATTTCTTTGAGACATTTACCCAGGATACAGATGATTTAAATGAGCTCCACACAGCCTACCTATACCTCGCTAAGGCCTTTGACACCATTCCCCAGACAGGAATCATAGATGAACTCACCAACCTGGGCATGAATCCATACATCAGAAGATGGATTGCAAACTGGCTCACAGATAGATCCCACAAATTAAGAGTTGCTGGCTACATGTCAGGCTCTACACCGGTAACAACTGGTGTCCCCCAGGGCTCAGTCCTGGGGTCCCTCCTGTTTGGTATAGACTTCTCAAAAGTACATGCCAATACAGGTGGGCTGTGGTTGACTAAGTTTGCTGGGAACTGTAAAGTGTTTGCCATAACAGATTCCCCGGATGACACAAATAGTCTCCAGAAGGGACTCTATGAGACAGATGTGTGGTGTCAGAATCATGGCCTCAAGCTCA
Source organism: Protopterus annectens (assembly GCF_019279795.1). Lineage (NCBI taxonomy): Eukaryota > Metazoa > Chordata > Ceratodontiformes > Protopteridae > Protopterus > Protopterus annectens. Next base: position 132,050,757 of record NC_056737.1, on the reverse strand, counting down.
ATATGAAAGAATGCATAGTAATCCCCTTTGGTGAAAACAAAGTACCCACAAACTACCACATAGGTGTTATCCCCTAAAAACTGAGAAGGTAATAAGGGATCTGGGGACACAAGTAGATAGTCATCTTTCCTTTGACAACCATGTTGCCAAAGTGATTAGGAAATCCTATGTGGCCCACCTACTCAACCAAGGGTTTGCATCAGGATCAAAAGAGGTAGAGGTGGCCCTCTACTCTTAAGTCATCAGACCCATCATTGAGTACAATGCTCCATTTGGAATGTACTCGACTAAGCATATCCAGCAGCTGTATAGGCCACAGAGGGACCTCACCAAGAGGATTACTGGCCTCAAACAGTTGTGTTATGCAATACAACTGGTAAAACTAAATCTGTTCTCCGTTGCATACCACCTACTCAGAGGCACACTCTGCCTAACATGCAGAGCCATGTCCAACATATAACTGTTGAAAATGCTAAATCTACGGATAACAAAATTGAGTCGCACTACACACTCCAGGGATGTGAACCTCATCACGACAATGAATACAACATGCTGATGGGATAGAGTACCATCCCAGACACTTGCCTTACTGTGGAACAGAGTCCCAATATACATCAGACAGAGCCCCTCGCTGACACTCTTCAATAGGAACCTTGATGAGTGAATGGGAAACAGACAATTCACACCAGGCATCACATCAGCAGCCCCACTAGAAAGATGCTTAGGGTACTAACTATTAGAGCTAGGGCTTAGGAGACTACCCAATGGGGTGGTGAAAGCTGCACAACTTGCCGAGGCTAATATATGCCTTTGTGAAGATAGTCTACTACATACCTATGAACCTATGTGACAGGTACATGTCTACAGATAGTAGATGTGTACTTCATTGTACAGTCATGTTGTTCAGTAGGCACATGGACCACATACACTGTAATGCTTACAGATACTGGTGGCTGTTATGTACAGTGGGTGAGATGTGCACCTCATGTCTTTTGTGCCATTAGGATGTGTGCTGGGTGGGACAGTCCTGGATGGCTCCCTGTCATGGTCACCCACTTACACACATCTCTGCCCATCCATCTTTGGCTTATTATACTGTGTCCCCCCTTCATATATATATAGGTACATAGGTGGGTAATAGGCTATCTGCCTGAAGGCATCTATTAGTATGGCCAGAGTATGCAGATATCACCACATATGGGGTTAGTTCCCTAGGCCTCTGTGTAGTAGAGCTGATGAAATGATCCATGGTGTGACAGTTCAGTTTCACATGCACTCATCAAGGCTCCTCTGGAAGAGTGTCAGTGAGGGACTCAGCTTAATGTAGGTTAGGAGCCTGTTCCAAAGCAAGGAAAGTCTGTGAGTTAGTAATGTATCCCTCAAACATGTTCTATTTATTGTTGTGATTATGATATCCCTAGAGCATGTGGCACAGTGAGCTTGGGTTTACTTCAGATAGAGCATGTACATCAGTTCTGCATTGGACATGGACCTGTCTGTTGGGCAGAGATTGCCTGAGTAGACAGTATGTAACAGAGTACAGATTGAGTTAACTTCAGTCTTGTTACATGGGGAAACTGCTTGAGGCCAGTAATCCTCTTATTGAGGTACTTCAGTGGTCTTTCCAGCTGCTGAATGTGCCTAGTCAGATTCATCGCAAGTGTGCTGTGATACTCTCTGATGGTTCTGATGACTGATGAGTAGAGGGAACCTCCTTTGACCTACATGCAAAGACAGTGGCAATTTGTGAGAACACATAGCATGATTTTCTAACCACTTTGTGAATGTGTTTCTGGAAGTAGAGATAACTATCCACATTTGTCCATAGATCCCTTATTATTACCTCCATATTTAGGTTGTTGGCACCTGTGTGGTATTTGTATGACTGTAGCTCGAGGCTATAATTTTGACACCACATCTGTCTGACTGAAACCCTTTTTAAGGATGTCTCTGTTGTCCCAAACATCAATTATGACAACCTTTTTGCAGTCATCCACAAACTTTGCTAACCATAGCCCTTGTGTGTTTGACTTTATTTCTGAAAAGTATACACCAGACAGGAGGGGTCCCAGGACTGAGCCATGGGGGACAGCAGTTGTTACCAGCTTACAGTCAAACAGGGAGACCACAATTCTTACCTTGTGGGATCTATCTAGGCCCCAGTTGGCAATCCATCAGATGACATATGTGTTTATACACAGGTTGTTGATTTTGTGGATACAACGTGTGTGGGATGTTGGAAAAGGGCTTTTCAAGGTCTATGTAGGCCATGTGTAGCTCATTTCATTGATGTATGTCCTGGTTAACTGCCTTGAAAACTGTCTAGCAGGTTTAGGAACCATGATCTGCCCCTGACCAAACCAAAATGGGTAGGGTTGGGTGTTTGTAGGCTCCCAATAGCTCTCTTTATCAATTCCATAATGATGCCTCCATGGCCTTGTAGATCAGGCTTATTAGGCTTATAAGACAATAGTTCCCATGGTCTGTTGTGCACCAACACTTTTGGAGTGTGCCGAACGTTGCTGTAACCCTTTCAACAGTTTCATATCCTGTACAGTGGGTGAGTCTCAACAGACTGTTCAGGTGCAGGGTCTGTTTGTTTTGGAGTTCACATATGACACAGCCATGGAAACCATTTCATCCCATAGATGCCATGTTTTAAGGTTTGGAGAGAGCTGTTTAATCATTGTATATGTGATTTCTGGGTTTTCACAATCTCCAGGTATGGTAATGGGCCCTTTTGTCAGTGAGAGGGGGGTAAATATGTATGAACCTGTCTGACAAGATGTTGGCAATGTCAGTCATGTACATGTATTCATTTACACTTTGCACTGACTCAGAACATATATGAGTTTACATTGATATTTATGACATAGCGAAATAAAGCTTCATGGTTATCTATGGACTCTATGGCAATATTTTTGCCAGAACATGGCTTGGATAATGTTAGGAGTGCTCATTATTTCTTGATGATACTGATCGGAGATTTATTGATCTTCTTTGGATTTTCTCTTTCTTTGAACAGCTTAGGTACTTGTAGTACATAGTTTGATTATGACAGGGGTCCAATATATTATATAGGTCTGTTTTCATATCACTGTGTGCGCAAGGCAGGATTGGTGAATAGTGACAAGTGTCTGGAGTAAGAACTGCAACTGCCAGATATGTGTGGCCCACTGCTGTACTCAGACATGGCCTAAGTGTGTGAGCATGCCTATATGACCTTTCAGTATGTTGCCGACTGAAATTTGCTAAATTTGTTTAAGTGTGTGAGCATGCCCACTATGGGCATATATACTATATGTGTGTGAAAAATCAAGTTTTTTTTTTTTATTTCAGGGCTCACCTTTGTGTTGTACATCGATAGGAAGCATGCTGTGCCTGCAGGGCTTCCATGAGTCAATTTGCATAGACTTATCAACATTTCTACATAAAAGAGGGACAGCTATTATTTGTACATTTCTACCTTGGGGGCACAGCTGATTGTTACTGTGGGTGTACATAGGATGAGGGGTACACCTGACACTTATACACATTTGCTAAGCCTGCACTGCTATGTCAGGTACTCCATTTCAGTCTGTACTGTTGCCTATCATACTGGCTTGAGGCATACCACTGTACTACAGACCTTAGTTTCCAATTACATGCATATTAGTTTGTGACTTCATAGCCTACCCAACCCACATCACACTGCCTGGCCTGCTGTTATCTGTCTGCATAGGCCTGGGGGGAGGATACTCATATGCCTCTTCAGAGGGCATGATACAGCATTTGTTTGTGTTTGCATTTGTCTACAATTGTCCTGCTGGCTGTGACTGTTAAGTATGTGACCCTCCCCAACTGGTATGTGTGAGTGACTTAAGTTGTGTCTGTGCCAGTGAAATGCTGTCATGGCTTAGTGGTTCAGTACTGTGACTATAGTGCACAGTATCCTAAGTTCGAGCCCTGTCACTGCTTTTTATTTTCCTGTTGGGCAGACCTGACTGGTTAAGGAACAGTAAAGCAGGTGTGAGTGTGTTTATCTGACTTTGCTCAACTTTGCCCAACATTGCCCAAATTTGCCCGACGTTGCGCTGGTTAGTGCAGTGTGCAGCTATGCACAATTGTATTTAAATATGCTCAATACTGGTAAAATTTTCTTAGCACTGCTTTATATTGCTTAAAATATGGCAATCATGCCTCAGGTGGTGCTGCAGGGCTGCCTATGTCAGATGCACATAGTACACTCCCTATACATGTTTGAAAACAGGTAGTGTCAAGTTAGGCATCCCTTTTACTGTATGTGTGAGTCAGAGAGAGGTGTCATTTCCAGGGTTCCTACTGAGTCAGTGTATGTGCTATGCGTTGCCTCTTTGCCAAGGCCAGGGCATACTGGGCACGCCTCCTTCTGCCTACTGGGGCAGGCTCAGGTTGTTCCTCCTCCGGGTCACACTGTGCCTGTGCAGGCCTTGGCAATGGTGGGGGGCTGTTTGGCCATGCCCCATGTTGTTCCTGCTGCAGCTGTTTCCACAGAATCATATTCTGTAGCATGGCACATACCATGACAATTTGGGTACATGTAGTTGGTGAGTACTGGAAAGTTCCACCAGATGTGTCCAGGCACTGGAACCATGACTTGAGCATCCCAAACACACACTCAATTATGTTTCTTGTTTGTGTGTGTGCCTCATTATGGAGTTCTTGTTCGGGTGTGTGTGCATTTCTGATGGGTGTCATCAGCCACAGCTCCAGTGCATATCCAGCATCCCCCACTAGGTGACCATCAGGGATGTCCTCATTGGCAAATCTCTGGTACAGCTGCGTCAGATGTCAGATGTGGGAATCATGATAGCTTCCAGGGCAGCCAGCACACACATTCATTATTATGCCTTGTGCATCGCACACAACCTGGCAGTTGATGGAGGGGAAGCCCTTGTGGTTGATGTAGACCCTACCCTGCTCACTGGGTGGTGCTTTTATGTGTATGGGCGTGCAGTCTATTGCACCCACTACCTCAGGGTATTCTGTTATTTGGTGGAAAAGACGCATATTGCTGGCCAATGCCTCACGGGAATTGGGGAAATATACGTGCTCACCGACATGTGCTGACATGGCATCCAGGAACTGGTGCAGTACCCTGGATGCTGATGCCTGTGAAATCCCTATCATATCACCAGTTGGTCTCTGGAAAGTACCTGTAGCTAGTATTCTTAGGCCAACACATACCTTGTATCTACTGAGATGGGTTCCCCTCTGTTGGTTGTGTGTGTGAGGCATGGCCGGCACAACTCAACAATTTGCTGCAGGAGGTCTCTGTCCACCCTATAGTGCTCCACTATCTCCAGCTCATGTAGCCCCTGGTAGGTTACCCTGGGTCTGTAAACTCTTCTCCGTCTCCTCACTGTGGGTTGCTCAGCAGCATTCACATCATCACCACCCTCAGCACCTTGCACATGTTGGTTTATGATAGCAAGAGCAGCCCCTAACATTTTGTCTGACTTTAATGTTTTTAAGCTTTTCCTCTTTGTATACTGCATTGTTGCAGAGTTCTTGGGAAAAAACAGGGAAGAATGCTGTTTGCAGAGTTTAAAGTGATGGGCTGGGCTAGTCTGTTGCCTATGTAATTGACTGATTCAGATATATTTCACCTGGCAGCTCTGCTAGTTCTCCTTGGTTAACTTCCTACTACTTCTTTTCCTTCCTTTTCCCTTTCTGTTTCCACCTGGGGCAGCACTGTGCAAACACGCGCACACGTGCGCACACGCTGTGTGCACGTTTGAAACAAATTTCAGATATTTTCACAGTGTGCACCTTTGGTTTCTGGTTTTCAAAAAGGACAACTGTAGACACGCCTCTTGTAATCCTGAGCAACTCAGGGCAAACACAAGGCACTGTGCTCCAATTGGCTTACAGCCTTTCTGACACACACCCTCATGATGTTACCTATATTCCACTCTACTACTCACCTACTCCTACACTTACACTCTTGGGACATGGCTCACATGCTGGGGAAAATTGGGATTCACTATCCTTATCCTCCTTTGCATGGGATTGCCTACTAATGCATGGTTACATCTCTCACTCTGAGCTTCCCCCTTTAGCAACCAGTACTCAGTGGCCATGTTGTCTTCAGCCTGCTATTCACCTGCATGGCAGGATAAGCTTTTTAGTGAAAATAGCTATTTTTGGCTATTTTTAAATTATTTTCTTGTTTTTAAAGTGCCACACTTTTGCACAGTACTGCGCTACGCTTAAACATCGGAGATGGGTAAAAAAAAAGTTAGATTTTAATATTTGTAAACATTTATAAATGCCAATGGCCTTATATTTGGCCATTGGTATGCTTCTTCAACTGTATGCATCCTTTATTTGGTGCTGTCATAGCTCCGTTTAGCTATTTGCAGAACAGCACTCTGTTACCAATGGAGTACATTTTTGCAGATAACACTAATCTTCCACGGACAGGTTAGTGTTTCCTGGATTAGAAATTTACCTCATTTGCATAGCTTTCAGCAGCAGTAGCTTTAGCAGCTCTCATGCATGCCCCTGCCAGCTGTTTCTGGATCACACATCAGACATATTGCCTGTTTGATGTCTTAGTCTACTCTACAACTCCGTGCAAGCTTTCGTAAATCTGGCCCGATGTCTTACTCACATTAATTAATTCACAGTCAGTTTTACTAGAATTGGATTATGTGGTGAGCTATTTCTAGAAGATCTCAGGCCTACATTTTAATAACTCAAAATCCAAACACATGCTTTTAAACAAAAAGAGAATTTTACAATCATTCAGTCATCATACTATTGGCACACTCCCAGATTCTATAGACTATCTAGGAATAACTTTATGTAATTCTGTAAAAAATACTATTTATTGTAATTATAAAAATATTATAAACTCAATAAACAAGTATATATATATATATATATATATATATATATATATATATATATATATATATATATATGTGTGTGTGTGTGTGTGTATATATAAACTAATGTCTTTCACTTTTCCCGGTGAGGGGTCGCCACAGCAGAACTCTGGTCTGCTAATGATTGGCATTGGATTATTATGGTGCCGAGGTGCCAGCCCGATGCTTATATATATATATATATATATATATATATATATATATATATATATATATATATATATATATATATATATATATAGTTATGAAGATGTTATTCCAATTAGATATATATATATATATGTAAAACTCAACTCTAAGGCTAACATGGAGCGTGCATGAGTGCAGGGGGCATGTCGGACTGCCAAGCAGTCCAAAAATCCACGCCCTTGCAAGTCTCTCAATTGGGAAATGTCAACTGACATGAGCGAGTCCGCTCAAATGTGTACATACCCAACACTGCACTCCCCCACATTCTAAACAAATGTACAATTATAAAATGGAAAACTTTAATTTTTTTGTTTAGTATTCCCGATATAGCTGCCCGTATTTGCGTGTGTTTGCGTGTGTTTGCCCATTGCTTAGCTACAGTTAGCAGTTTAGACATTGAAGAGGATACTAAGAAACTTATACGCAAATTAAGCCAAGTAGCAATTGTGTAGTGGTAGAGCTTTCGCACAAAGAAGAGGCATACCCGGTTTGAGTCCCACCACTCCCCTTTCTATTTTCTGTTGGAAATCTGTATATAAAAATAATTCCTGATATTTATCTTTTAAATTCTAATAAAAAGCATTGAAATGGCCTATGTAGTAGTGAACAATATTTTATATATATATAAGAAGGTGAAATGGTTATGCATACTGATGAATGCATAAGTAACGTATCTTAATCAATGTGAACCACTGCTAAGCAAAGTTTACCAGTATTAAGCACATTTAAGTATAATTGCTCATAGCTTAGCACTGCTTTAACTAGCGCAATGGCATTGCGTGTAGCTGCGCATTGCGCCAACTAGTGCAAACAAAACATGCTTGCACATAGCTGCGCACCGCGCTAACTAGCACAACGTCGGGCAACGTCGAGCAACGCAGAGTACCATAGAGCAACGTAGAGCAACGCTGGGCAAAGTTGAGCAAAGTCGGCTAAACACAGCTACACCTTCTAGCCAGTCTGGCCAGTAGTAAAATAAAAAGCAATGACAGGCCTTGAACCCGGGATACTGTGCACCATAATCACAGTACTAAACCACTAAGCCATGACAGCTTTTCATATGCATGCACTTTCAACACACACATACATATCAATGGAAGTTTACCCATTGCTAAGCAGGTGTGCTTTCAGCTGAGATTTTTCAAAACTTCCAATCACAAATAAGTGCGGGAAATGAGGCATATTTAAGCTCCATAGGTGGGAATACTTGCCATAACTGGTTGTAGCTCCCATCTGCAGTCAGCATGGCCGGTGTTGGAGAGGAGTCTTGATTTTGAGCACAACGTTGGGGCATTGAAGAGTCAAAAGTAATGGTTTGGCTCCTCATCCATAATCATGATGAGAGACTCCTGCCGGGCCAGTTCCAGGGCACCAAATACAAAGCGGAAGCCTGGAACTGTCTAGCTCATGATCTCACCAGTGCCACAGGCGTCCCTCGGACTGGTGAGCAGGTCAGACACCACTACTCAGACCTGAAGAGATGCAAGGAGGACTGGCTGAACCAGTGGATACAGGAGGCCCATGGGATGGAAAATGGCCCACTACTGAGTAGGTAGCCATGGAATGAAGTATGTAAGAATTGCTATTGTAGTCTATATTATTTACAGGTATGTCTCAATATCACTTCATCACTTCATTTACTTCACAGCTGCAGGTGTCCATGCTGTGAATCAGCAAGCCTATGCAGATAGGCTTCTAAGGCTGCGCCACCAGGCAGGTTAGTAATTATTCTGCATGTATTGTTATATAAAATAAGTGAGAGAGCCTGAAAAAAAGTGTTGTAGCCAAATAATAAAGGTATAATAAGTCTTGAATAACTTCTTTGCATGTACTGTTATATAAAATAAGTGAGAGAGCCTGAAAAACAGTGTTGTAACCCATTAATAAAGGTATAATACTTCTTGAATAAGTCTACTGCATGCACTGTTATATCAAATAAATAAGAGAGCCTCTAGAAAAGTGTGTTATGTAATTAATAAAGGTATAATTCCTGGAGTATGTCCATGTCACTTTCTTCGATATGTTGTTGTACTCTTGCATTATAGAAATAGTACTGTTGTATTAAGCGCTGTCAACCCACACTTGGGTAGGCCCATATAAAGTGGATGAAGGGAGTGCCAGTTGCTGTTAAGCATACATACAGTCCTTAACTGTTGGTTCATGGCCAGCATGTACAGGTTAATCTCGCACATGACTAGCTTGTTATTGTGTTCCCCAGAAATGTCAGTGTGCTGCTAGAAATGTAGGGGGCTGTTAAAATATAACTGATAATGTCACCTGAACACATCTAGATATGTAGATATATAAATATAAATATAATATATAAATACGTAGCAGTAACATCTGCATCCTGGACAGTTTGTATGTCAGATACAGGTCAGGTATATAATGAACTAGCAAAACCCATTTCACAATTTAACGGACATTGCCTAGTGTAGTAATACATGTAGGGGATATATACCTGCAGTCAATAGGAATGTAGTGTAAACTATAAGTATATATAACTTGTTAATGGAGGTATCTTTTTACACCCTACTGTATGTGCATAAACAATGCAATTCCACACCTCAATGGGTATGTCTAATCTCAAAACATTTGTTGGAACATATGTCATATTGGTTTATAAATATCTACATTTACTTTGATGCATGTCCCCTGTTCAAATACCACAGTCTTGGTGGCCTGTTGCCACCAATCAATCCTGCATGCTGTTGTAATGTCCACTGTTGTTCTATATATGCATGTGTTATGCTTGCTGTTCAACTGTTGGAACTCTGGTGTGTTGGGTTAATGGGAATACTACTGCATGCTGTTACAACTAATTTGGAATGCTGTTGGCTGTTACCAACCCATATTGTCATTAAATCCTCTTAAACATAGAACGTATGGGAAGGCCGGTCCCAGCGGACCCACCTGTCCCACCTCAGCTGGCGATGGCACCTGGCACCAGCAGGTCTGGTGCCCAGCCTGGGACCTCCTCCTCCGTTGGCCTTGTGCCACCTTCAGGTGGAAGCAGTGCAGGGGATGGGGCTCACCCCCTCGTGCAAGCATGGGTGGAGGAGGGCCACCTATTACCCTCCTAACAGTCTGGGCTGTGGTGCATAGGGAGATTGAGCATTCTGTCACTGATCCTCTACGCCAGCTTGAGGCATGAGTGGTGTGACTCACGGGTGAGCCTGCCCCTCCTACGCAGCCCCCAGCACAGCCACCCTCTGGGCTGTGAAGGTGCAGTGGTGGCTGCCCATGGGTGGGGATCTCAGTTCCACTGTTGCCATCTGTGGGCTCATGGGCTTGCGATTTCCAAACATCCTTCCCCGTCAATGGTGTTCACCCACCACATGTGTCATATTCCACCCCTGTATGCGTCTTGTTTGTCTTGTTTGTTTACCTCCCCAACCCACCTCCCCAAATATACCTACTTCCCCTACCCCACATTCCACTCTCACCTGAAAAAATAAAAAAAGGGCAATCTGCTCCTAAAAAAAAATACGCCCCATACATAGCTGCCCATTTTGCACACATGTCCACTGGACACATAAACTGATATTTAATTGGCAGTACAACATACTTTGTTGTCCTCACCCCTCTCTCAGGGGTGGAAGGTTTCATATTTCCCTCCAAATTTATTGCATTTGCACAGCTGTTGCTGTTAAAGAAATGGGCAGCTATGGACCTTCCCTACACCCTTCCTGCACATTCTGAGCTGTTTTCCCTACTGTCTTTCCCTCTTTGTGCCCCTTTTTCACCACTTTCCTATCTCCCCATTTTCTTTTCTTTCAAAGAAAGGAGCGTGGGGGTTAGTGGGAATAAGCACTATTAAGTAGTATTTAGTGGGTTTACGTGAGTGTGCGCTTGTTTGCGCTTAGCTAAGTATCACTAAGCATCGCGCAAACCCGCACAAACCCACTTACAACTGCTTAAAAGTGCTTTAGTTACTCTGTATGTCAGGGCCCTTGACCTGCTCAGCAGCAAAATAAAACACTTCTGTCAGTCTCGAACCCCAGACCTTGGACACACTAGACTGCATAAAGTACCACTAAGCCATGGTCAACATGCAGCAAGTTGGTGCTGAAATAAATATATCATACATCAGAATGAGTGAATGTAAAGGAAAAATAGGAATATCATAACACAAAACTTGTTCTGTGGAACTTTACCAGCAGTTGTTCTGGAATTGCATTACATGACTGTGATGAGAACCAGCCATTCTGGCAGGAAATAATGTTACAGCAGCACTTTACAACCCACACACACAGTATCGTAGCAGGGCAAACAGTGACATATCTGATTAGGGCAGAGGCCATACATCCCCATACATCCCAACTGTGACTACTTTTCAGGTATGTCCCTGACTTTGAAACATATGTTAGCTGTGTCCCTCTGAATCCCTCTGAAAAGTACTGATGTTAGGCAGAAAGGTGGGGTATTACACTTAATGAATAATGACAATAATAAGAGTTAGACACCGCATGTACTTCAGAAAAGGTGTAGTAATCCATATACATTGGTTCTCTTGAAGTGTCCACTTACTGTCTCTATTATTTTGAAGGTGTACCTCACTTTTACCTACCTTTCCCTGACTCTGTTCAAATATGTACCTGAGTGTTTCAGAGGCCTGGCAGAGGCAGAAACACACAGGCATATCAGCTTTTCTGCTGTTACACACTGTGCAAATAGCTTTGGAAGGAGTTCCATAAGCATACCCTTATGTAGGAGTACAACACTGAAATACCAAAGTATGTAGCGATGTACTGATAGCAACTGACTGTAACAATGCCATTGTACCAGTGCTGAAAAGACCTGTGCGTTGCACAGACAAAGAATAACAGGCTAACATCTGGCTACCATCTGCATAGGTCCACAGTTGGGAGCTATGCAGACAGACTACTTGCCTTGATAAACTAACAGGTACACAGCAACCCTTTAAGTCCAGCAAGATAACATTCACACAATAATACATAATGCTCTCTGTACGTCTGCATCCCTACCCAAATGTACAATATACCTGTGTGTTCAGGGTCTACCAAGGATGTAGGTAGGCATACTCAGTATTGGAATTGTCCAGTTTTCATGAGCAGCCTGGGCTAATGTCAACACTAAAAAAGCACAAACTGTTCAGAAGTGAGTACATTAATATTCACAGTATAGCAGTTCACAAACAGTTCATGTTCCAAAAGAATACATCTCAATAACTACTTTTGTATGGCAGTTAATTGTATAAGTAGAAAAGAAACTACATACTCCCATGTATCTTGTGTTAGCATTTGCAGGGGTGAGTACAATTCTACAATGACAAGTGTGTACTGGAAGTGGCAACATTCAGGTCTGAGTACAACATTTAAATCACTGGCTACACCCCTAGCTTTAGATATCAGAACTATACCAACCTTCTGACTTAAACAATGGTGTCCACAGCAAACAAGTATGAGCCCCACTTTGGAAAGCTGAAAGGGCTATGCCTAACTGACTTAGCAATTTATAGCATTGGGTTGCTATGACAGTGAGTACTGCAATTACCACACAGCAGGCTGCATGCAATTACCAAATGATGGCCACCAATTGGTGTAGAGGCCATCACATGCACAAGTGCAGATACCTATAAAAGCAGGCTGTACTTGCTGCCCACACATGCAATCACTCCATTGCAGACACTGAGAGAGAGAGAGAGAGAGAGAGAGAGAGAGAGAGACGGTAACAGCAAAAACAAACTCAAAAGCAAAAGGAACATGGAAATTAATAATACCAACACATACAAAGGAAAGGTATGTAACAGATATGTATTTACTGGCATGTAGTAGATGTTTTTGAAGAGTACTCTACATACTTTGAAACATCCATATGTGGCAGCAGTACGTATCTATGCATAGATGTCCAGCATAACTACTGCCATGGACAAATCAGTGTGCAGCTGTGTGCAGGGGGACATAACTGTGACATATGTAGCTCAGCATTAAATGTCAAACATCTGATCCATGCTATCTGTGTTCTGTACTGTAGTGTGGACGATGGCTGTTTGGGGGAGTAGCGCAAACAGCTATATAAACATGGATGTGACAGAGTAACACATGCATGATAGTCATATTAACATGTAGCTTAGCATTGGCAACTGTTGTACCAGGCTAGTATGCTAATCTAGCATTTGTAGCTATATACACACCCTCTAATATTACTGTGTGCTCACATGTGACCACCAACGACCAGCAAAAAATGATAGTGAACACGCAGTAATGAAGAAATAATGATTATTTATTTATAATTCCTTCAAATCCAGACCGGTTTCAGCTATTCAGCCTTTATCAATGAATACAATAAAGATTTTTTGAATGAAATAAAGCAGCCTGCATTTATACTAGTCTCTGATTACCTGGAAGCAATATTACAGCACCACCCAGTGGCTGGAGTAACAAAGTGCATGTTCCATTCTTGATTAAAGCATATGAACAGTGACACAAAAATGCCAGAGGTGTAGATATTAAGTCATATTTTTAAAGATAAAAATCAAAGCTCTGGAAGTAAGCCATTATATGACATACATATTACAAGGTAATAGACCAATACCATAGTCACTATTTGTGAATGCATATCATAGTGTAAAAAAGCAGAAAATATATACCACTAGTATATATATATATATTTTGAAGGGTGATAACCACAAGTTCAAAAGAACTGAATAATAATGAACCAAGTACTGATCATATAATATATTACAAAATAAGGCAAAAAGAGTATAGTGGCCTCATTCTCAGCTATATTATAGATTATAATAAATTGAAATAATATGCTTGTAGATAATACAAGTTCAACATTGTAATATTACTTCCAGAGCTTTGATTTTTATCTTTAAAAATATGACTTAATATCTATACCTCTGGCATTTTTGTGTCACTGGTCATATGCTTTAATCAAGAATGGAACATGCACTTTGTTACTCCAGCCACTGGGTGGTGCTGTAATATTGCAATATTGTAATATTGAATAGCCGAAACCGGTCTGGATTTGAAGGAATTATAAATAAATAATCATTATTTCTTCATTACTGCGTGTTCACTATCGTTTTTTGCTGGTCGTTGGTGGTTTACATTGTTGGCTTGATCCTGCATGCCATCCTTGTGGAGCGTATGGTTGTTTGCTCACATGTGACACCTGTTCATGTTGCAGCAAGGGCCAACAGGTCAGCCATGATGTCCAGGGACTTACAACAGTGCGGACCTTGTGTATGTAAGGCACACACATACGGAGAGATATATATGTGTCAGATATATTAACATCTGTGCATGTGCATAGAGAAAGGGACATACTGCAACTGTATGTGAAGGGTGGACATATATATGCTGGTGAAGGTTGTTATGTGCATATTTGTATGTAGGTTGTAGTATCTGGTATGCAAGACAGCATACAGTGCTGGTATATGACATGTGGTGGTTAAACACTGTGAGTGTGATTTGTTAAGTTTGCAATGTTGCAGCCAGTGAGGCCTGCTAAAGCTACATGGGCTGAGAACACCTTCAATGCATTTATCACAAGACTGTGCAATATCATTACATTACTATATACCTCACATCCTTTGCATAATTGATATTCCCACCATGAAAGGTGGACTGTATATGTGCCTATATGTATATGTATATGTACACCAATGGATGTGTATATGTATGTATGTATGTATATATATATATATATATATATATATATATATATATATATATATATATATATATCTAGAGAGAGAGAGAGAGAGAGAGAAAGAGAGACATAGTCATATATAGTGAGACAGATTCCTGGTGTCAAAGCCATGGCCTCAGGCTCAATGCATCCACTTTTACAAAACATAGTATCCCCACAGTACCACATAGGTACTAGCCCCCAACATGTTGAACAGGTACCGATATGTACATACAGCCAAGTGTTACATCATCTCTCCTTTGGTAATCACATTTCCAAAGGTATTTTGAAATCCCTCGGTGGATCACGTAAGCAATAAGGGGTCTGCATGCATATCCACAAAGGTTGTTGTACAGCTATAATGAATAGCCATCATTGACAGACTTTGCCGCATTTGAACAGGTCTGAAATATACCTCAGGCATAAACCCTCACTCATACTATTCAATAGAAACCGTAATGAGTGTGTGTGACACGGATGACCTAGGCCAGGGATCACTGCAGTGGCTGGGCTTGTCACAAGCATACAGATGTGACCTAAGGTCTGGAAAGTGGCAGCACACTCTAGCAAAGATAACAGATGTGTTCATGGAGAAAGCAGGGTTCTCACCTATGAAATAATTGAGTTCACATGTACGTATATGTATTTGCCACACAGTTACTTGACATGTGCAATGCACATACTGTTATCATAGTGATATGTCATACAGTCGTAAAAGTAAAACCCACACCACATTAACCAACAGTGTCACACACACACACTCACCAAATGCAGGATTCAAACCCCTATCTAACTACTTTATGATAACAGAGCAGTACACATTAACACAATGTATTACACACATTACTGGAAGTTCTCTTTTCCACAGGTATATTTGTAGGATGGTGACATTATCAGACTTGACAAAGATGAGTATACCACTTTTAAGGTGTTTCAGTAGTCTTCAAAACGGTTGCTTCTTTCCAAGGTGACACACACACACTCTCATGCAATTAGCAAGTGCAGGATTCAAACCCTTCCCTAACTACTTTATGATACTAGAGGAGTATGCATTAACACGATGTACTATACACATTACCGGGAATTCTCTTTTCCACAGGTATATTTGTAGGATGGTGACATCATCAGACTTGACAAAGATAAGTATATCACTTTTAAGGTGTTTTATTAGTTTCCAAAAAGGTTGCTCTTCTCCAAAGAGATCACACACAAACAGTTGTCAAGTGCAGGATTCAAACCCCTACTTAACGATACTAGAGGAGTACGCATTAACACGATGCGCTATACACATCACTGGGAGCTCTTTTTTTTCCACAGGTATATTTTTAGGATGGTGACATCATCAGACCTGACAAAGATAAGTATACCACTTTTAAGGTGTTTTAGTAGTCTCCAAAAAGGTTGCTCCTCTCCAAGGAGATCACACACAAACACACAGTTGCCAAGTGCAGGATTCAAACTCCTACCTAGCTAAGGTTATGATACTAGAAGAGTACGCATTAACAAGACGCACTGCACACATTACTGGGTGTTCTCTTTTCCACAGGTATATTTGTAAGATGGTGACATCATCAGACTAGACAAAGTGGGTCACATTAGGTGACATTAGGTGGGCTACATAGAAGGAATTTCTAAACACTTTGGCCATGTGATCATCAAAGGAGAGTTTACTATCAACCTGGGTCCCCAGGGCCATAATTACTTTCTCTGTACATACTGGATTACCACCTATGTGGTAATTTGTGTGCACTTTGTTTTATCCAAAGGGGATGACTATGCATTCATTGGCATTCTGCTTGAGGGCATTGTTTTGACACCAGGCATCTGTCTCTGTAAGACCCTTCTGGAGGATGTCTGTGTCAGCCAAAGAGTCGATTATGGACCACAGTTAGCAGTCATCTCCAAACTTGTTCAGCCATACTCCTTCCATGCTTGCCTGTACCTCTGAGCAGTATCTACTGAACAGTTGGGGTCCCAGGACCAAGACCTGTGGGATGCCATTTGTGACTGGTTTAGAGTCGGACATGGCACCCGCAACTCTGAACATGTGTGTTTGATCTGTGAGCCAGTTGGCCACCCATCCTGTGACATAGCTGCTAATGTTCAAGCTGGTAAGCTTGTCCATGATGCCAGACTGGGGAATGGTGTTGAAAGGTCTTAGTTAGGTACAGGTGGGCTGTGTGGACTACTTTCACCTCCATCTATGTCCTTGGTAACTGTTTCAAAGAAGTCAACTAGGTTTAGGAGGCAGGATCTGCCATTAACAAAGCCAAGTTGGGTAGAGTCCAGTGTCTGGAGGTTCCCAATGTCTCTGTTTATGGGTTCCATGATAATTTGCTCCATAGCTTTGCAGACCAGGCTGAGTAGGCCTATAGGGCGATTGTTTTCAGGTTCTGTTGTGGCACCCCCTTTGTGGAGCTGGATGACTGTTGCTGTATGCCATTCTTTGAGTACATAGCCTGTGGTAAGGTTGAGTCTGGACAGTGAATGTAAGTGAGGGTGTAGATCCTTTTGGGGCTGGTGTAAGACACAGCCTGGGACACCATCCAGTCCCATTGATGCTGTGTTCTTAGCTTTGGAGAGGGCTGTTTTTACCTGAATGTCCATGAAGTCTGGGGCTCTGCATTCTTCTGGGATGGACACAGGCCCTTTTGGGGGTGATGGGGGGAGTTTTAACTGAACAAGTCCACCAGGATGTGGGCAATGTCAGTTGGTTCGGTGTATTTTTTGCCATTTAGCAGTAGCTGACAGCATATTTGAGAGTTGCCTCCTAAATGTTTGGTATAGCTAACGAAGGCTTTGTGGTTGTTATTCTTACATTCATTGGCAATTTGTCTTTAGAAACTGGCCTTGGATTATTTTATGAGTGATCATTGTTTCTTCCTAATAATGATCAGTGATGCCTTTCCTTTTGTGAAGTTTGCTCTATCATGTGTTCATTTCCTCCTTCTGTTGTATAGCTTATTTATGGGCAATGACCACCAGATTGTTTTCTTATTTTTGGAGGAGTGCATCTTGGTTTTATTTGGGATGTCTCAATCCATGCATCCCTGTAGATGCTCATAGAGTGCACTTCTAAATGGTTCAGCAGATTGTATAGCATTATCCTATAGCAAGGGGGCTTTGGAACTTTCCACTTTGGTCTTGAGAAGTGTGTAGTTTGCTTTTGAAAATGTCGTCACAGTGGTTTTCTTGACTGGGGGTGGGGGGTGGGATGTGGATGTCCACTGTGATTACTTTATGATCTGATATTACCAGCAAGGGGTTTATCTCTGTTGCGGAACACTGGTACCCCATGTTGGTGATGCTCCAGTCCAGTACATTGTCACCTCTAGTAGCCATGGTGGTCAGCTGTTCCAAGGCATTTGAGTGTTTACACTCTAGGAAGCATTGGGCAACACACATTGTACACCGGTAATTATCTCGGTCAATGTTTGGGTAGTTGTAATCCCCTCATATAATGCTGTTTGGTAGGACCTTTATATTTTCCAGTGTTCTCAGGAATACTGAGTGAGGTTCCTGAGACATGGTAGGTGATCTGTAGCAGCCTACAATGTGATAAGCGGCTTTGCCCAATGTGACTTGCACTTGCATGGTCTCCAAGGCCTCATGCTGTGCCACTGACCTGGAGGTGTGTGTATCCATAAGGTAAATGGATACACCCCTTCCTTATGGATTTCACTCTGGGTTTTGGGTCCAAGGATCAGAGGGATTGTGAGTGTTTTACGTGGGGCATGTCCAACAGCTCTGTGTTTGACATAGCTTTGTATGTTATGCAGAGATCACCTCTGAGTAGGCAATATGCAAGACAGTACAGCTGAAGCATTTACAGACGGTCTGTGTATGGCATGTATGTCAGGCCACCAATGCTCCTTGTGAGGTATTTCTGCAGGCTTTCAAGTTGTTGTAGATGTCTTGTGAGGTACATAGCAGAAGGGGTGTTGATGGTAACCCTTTTACACACATCTGTGCACATCCATCTTTGCCTTATTATACTGTGTTTCCCCTATATATATATATATATGTATATATATATATATATATATATATATATATATATATATATATATATATATATATATATATATATATATATATATATATATATATATATATATATATATATATATATATATATATATATAAGTACATAAGTAGGTAATAGGCTATCTGCCCGAAGGCATATATTAGTATGGCCAGAGTGTGCAGCTATCTCCACCCATGGTGTTAGTTCCCTAGGCCTTTGTGTAGTAGAGCTGATGAAGTGCTGCCTGGTGTGATACTTCAGTTTCACATACACTCATCAAGGCTCCTCTGGAAGTGTCGGCGAGGGACTCAGCCTACTGTTGGTTGGGAGCCTGTTCCAAAGCAAAGGACATCTGTGAGGTAGTACTGTATCCCTCCAACATGTTCTATTTAATGTTGTGATGATGATAACCCTAGAGAATGTGATACAGTCAGCGTGGGTTTACTACAGATAGTGCATTTACATCAGTTCTGCATTGGACATGGACCTGTCTGTTGGGCAGAAATCTCATGAGTAGACAGTATGCAACAGAGTACAGATTGAGTTAAATTCAGTCATGTTGCATGGGGCAACTGTTTGAGACCAGTAATCCTCTTGTTGAGGTACTTCAGTGCTCTTTCCAGCTGCTGAAGGTGCCTAGTCAGATGCATTGCAACTCTGATGTGGTACTCTCATACAGGTCTGATGAGTGATGGGCACAGGGAACCTCCTTTGACCGACATGCAAAGACATTGGTGGTTTGTGGGAACACAGCATGTATTTCTAACCACTTTGTGAATATGTTTCTGGAAGTGGAGATGAATATCCACATGTGTCCATATCAACTCCATATTTATGGTGGTGGCTCTTATGTGGTATTTGTATGACTGTAGCTCGGGGCCATAATCCTGTCACCACATCTGTCTGACTGTGAACCTTTATAAGGATGTTTCTGTTGTCCCAAACATCGAGTATGACACCATTTGCGCAGTCAGCCACAACCTTTGCTAAACATAGCCCTCTTGTGTTTGACTGTATATCTGAAGAGCATACACCAGACAGGTGGGGTCTCATGACTGAGCCATGGGGGACAGCAGTTGTTACCAGCTTGAACAGGTGACCACATTTCTTACCATGTGGGATCTATCCGTGCCCCATTTGGAAGTCCATCAGATGATATACATATTTATGCACGGGTTGTTGATATTGTGTATATGACATGTGTCTGGGATGTTTGCAGTGGTATTTACAAGGTCTATGTGGGACATGTGTAGCTCATTTCATTGCTGTATGTTCTGGGTGACTGCTTTGAAAACAGTGTAGCAGGTTTGGGAACCATGATCTGCCCCTGAACAAACCAATATGGCTAGGGTTGGGTATTTGTAGGCTCCCAATACCTCTGTTTATGAGTTCCATCATGATGGACACCATGACCTTGCAGATAAGGCTTAATAGGCTTATAAGACAATAGTTCCCATGGTCTGTTTTGCACGAGCACTTTTGGAGTGTGCCAAAAGTTGCTGTAACCCATTCAACAGTTTCATATCCTGTACAGAGGGTGAGGCTCAACAGTCTGTTCAGGTGCAGGGACTGCTTGTTCTGGAGGTCACTTATGACACAGCTAGGGAAACAATGTAATCCCGTAGACGCCATGTTTTCAGGCTTGGAAGGAGCTATTTACCCATTCTATATGTGATATCTGTGCTTTCACAATCTCCAGGTATGATGATGGGGCCCTTTGTCAGTGTGAGGGGGGTATGTATGTATGTGCCTGTCTAACAGGATGTTGGCAATGTCAGTCATTTACAGTTTGCACTGACTCAGGACATATATGAGTGTACATTGCTATTTATGACATAGCGGAAGGAAGCGTTATGGTTCTCTATGGACTCATTCACAGATTATTTTGCCAGAACATGGATTGGATAATGTTTGGAGAGCACATGATTTATTGATGATACTGATTGCAGGTTTATTCATCTTATTTGCTTTTTCACTTTCTGTGAACAACTTAAGTACTTGTGGTACATAGTTTGATTATGACAGGGTTCCAATATATTATATGTGTCTGTTTTCATATAACTGTGTGCACAAGGCAGGATTGTTGAATAGTGACAGGTTCCTGGGGTAAAACATGCAACTGCCAGATATGTGTGGCCCACTGCTGTACTCAGACATAGCCTAAGTGTGTCAGCATGCCCAGTATGACCTTTCAGTATGTTGTTGCCTGACATTTGCTTTGCTTATTTAAGTGTGTGAGCATGCCCAGTATGACCTTTCAGTATGTTGCTGACTGAAATCCACTACATTTGTTGAAGTGTGTGAGCATTTATACTATATGTGTGTGGAAAATCAAGTTGTATTTTTACTGCAGGGCTCACTTTTGTGTCATAAATCAACAGAGATCATGCTGTGCCTGCAGGGCTTCCATGAAACACTTTGCATAGACTTATCAACATTTCTACATACAGGGGGGACAGCTATTCATTGTACATTTCTACCCGCTGGCACACCTGATTGTTACTGTGGGTGTGCATAGGATGCGGGGTTCACCTGACACTTATACACATTTGTTAGGCCTGCACTGCTATGTAAGGTACACTATTTCAGTCTGTACTGTTGCCTATCATACTGGCTTGAGGCATACTACTGTACTACAGATCTTAGTGTCCAATGTCATGTATATTAGAGTGCGACTTCATAGCCTACCCAGCCCACATCAAACCGCCTGGCCTGCTGTTCTCTGTCTGCATAGGCCTGTGGGGGAGGTTACCCATATGCCTCTTTAGGGGCATGATACAGCATTTCTTTGTGTTTGCATTAGTGTACAATTGTCCTGCTGTGTCTGTGCCAGTGAAATGCTGTCATGGCTTAGTGGTTCAGTACTGTGACTATGGTGCACAGTATCCTGGCTTCGAGCCCTGTCACTGCTTTTTATTTTCATGCTGGGCAGACCAGACTGCTTAAGGAACAGTAAAGCAAATATGAGCATGTTTACCTGACTTTGCTCAACTTTGACCGACCTTGCCCAACATTGCTCAACGTTGCCCGACATTGCGCTAGTTAGCGCGGGCAATTTTGTTTACATATACTAAATAGTGGTAAAAGCTGCTTAGCACTGCTTTATATTTTTTAAAATATGGCAATCATGCCTCAGGTGGTGCTGCAGGGCTGCCTATGTCAGATGCACATAGTACACTCCCTATATATGTTTGAAAACAGGTAGTGTCAAGTTAGGCTTCCCTTTTATTTTATGTGCGAGTCAGAGAGAGGTATCATTTCCAGGGTTCCTACTGAGCCAGTGTATGTGCTATGCATTGCCTCTTTGCTAAGGCCAAGGCATATTGGGCATACCTCCTTCTGCCTACTGGGGCAGGCTCAGGTTGTTCCTCCTCTGAGTCACGCTCTGCCTGTGATGGCCTTGGCAATGGTGGGGGGCTGTTTGGCCCTGCCCCATGCTGTTCCTGCTGCAGCTGTTTTCGCTGGATCAAATTGTGTAGCATGGCACATACCATGACAATTTGGGTACATGTAGTTGGTGAGTACTGCAAGGCTCCACCAGATGTGTCCAGGCACTGGAACCAGGACTTGAGCATCCCAAACACACTCTCGATTACATTTTGTGTTTGTGAGTGTGCCTCATTATGGAGTTCTTGTTCGGATGTGTGTGCATTTCTGATGGGTGTCATCAGCCATGGCTCCAGTGCGTATTCAGCATCCCCCACTAGGTGACCGTCAGGGATGTCCCCATTGGCAAATGTCTGGTACAGCTGCGTCAGATGCCAGATATATGAATCGTGGTAGCTTCCAGGGCAGCCAGCACACACATTCAGTATTATGCCCTGGGCATCGCACACAACCTGGCAGTTGATGGAGGGGAAGCCCTTGCGGTTGATGTATGCCCTACCCTGCTCATCAGCTGGTGCTTTGATGTGTAAGTGCATGCAGTCTATTGCACCCACTACCTCAGGGTATTCCGCTATTTGCTGGAAAAGACGCATATTGCTCGCCAATGCCTCACGGGAATTGGGGAAATATACATAATCACTGACATGTGCTGACATGGCATTCAGGAACTGGTGCAGTACCCTGGATGCTGATGTCTGTGAAATCCTCATCATATCACCAGTTGGTCTCTGGAAGGTACCTGTTGCTAGTATTCTTAGGCCAACACATACCTTGGTTTCCACTGGAATGGATTCCCCTCTGTTGATTCTGTGTGTGAGGCGTGGCCTGCACAGCTCAACAATTTGCTGCAGGAGGTCTATGTCCACTCTATAGCGCTCCACTATCTCCAGCTCATGTAGCCCCTGGTAGGTTACCCTGGGTCTGTACAGTCTTCTCCGTCTCCTCACTGTGGGCTGCTCAGCAGCATTCGCAATGGCACCACCCTCAGCATCTTGCACATGTTGGCTTATGATAGCATTGGCAGCCCCTAACATTTTTTTGTCTGAATTAAGCTTTTAAGTTTTCACTCTTTGTATACTGCAGTGTTGTAGTGTTCTTGAGAAAAACATGGGGGAATGTTGTTTGCAGAGTTTTAGGTGCTGGGCTGGGCTGGGCTAATGTACTGCCTGTGTAATTTCCTGATTCTGATTTATTTCACCTGGCAGCTCTGCTAGTTCTCCTTGGTTAACTTCCTACTACTTCTTTTCCTTCCTTTTCCCTTTCTGTTTCCACAAGGGGCAGCGCCACGCAAACAAGAGCAAACATGCGCACATGAGCGCACATGTGCGCACACATGCTTACACAGGCTTAGATGGGTGCACATCCATGCATGCAGACTTAGACAGGCTTACACAGGCTTAGATGGGTGCACACGTGCGCACACAGACTTAGACAGGTTTACAGGCACGCGCACACGGTGTAAGCACATTTGCAAGAAATTTCAGATATATCCACGATGTACACCTTCGGTTTCTGAGTTTCAGCTAGAACAACTGTAGACACGCCTCTTGCAATCCTGAGCAACTCAAAGCAAACACAAGCCACTCTCCTCCAATAAGCTTACAGTCTTTCATACATACCACTTATTGATGTCACCTATCTTCTACTCTACTACTCCCCTACTCCTACACTTACACTCTAGGGACATGGCTCACATGCCAGGGAAAATTGGGATTCACTATCCTTATCCTCATTTGCATAGGATTGCCTACTAATGCTTGGTTACATCTTTCAAACTGAGCTTCCCCATTAGCAACCACTACTCAGTAGCCATGTTGTCTTCAGCCTGCCATTCACATGCATGGCAGAATAATATTTTTAATAAGAATGCCTATTATTGGCTATTTTTTATTTATTTTCTGGTTTTTAAAGTGCCACACGCTATGCTTATACATCGGAGATCGGGGAAAAAAATAAAAATTGATTTTTATTAATTTTCAACCTATAAAAATGCCAATGGCCTTATATTTGGCCATTGGCATGCTTCCTCAACTGGATGCATCCTTTATTTGGAGCTGTCATAGCTCCGTTTAGCTATTTGCAGAACGGCACTCCGTTACCAACGGAGTACATTTCTGCAAATAACTCTACTCTTCCACGGACAGGTTAGTGTTTTCTGGATCCAAATTTACCTCATTTGCATAGCTTTCAGCAGGAAATGAGGTAATTTGCATATCATAATACTGTCCGTGCAAGAGTAGTTTTAGGAGTTCTCATGCACGTCCTTGCCGGCTATTGCTGAATTGCTCGGCAGACATATTGCCTGTCTGAAGTCTTACACTACTCTTAGACTCCGTGCAAGCCTTCGTGAATCCCACCTTTTTAACTTTTTTAGAAAGTTTGCTATCTCTAATGCAGATATTAAGACTTGTTTGAACCATTAACCCCCTTTTAAAATCACAAGAAACTTTCCTGATAAAATAATATTGTAGATTACTGGAAAACTAAGAATTTCATATGCTGGCACCAATGTGCAAATGATGTCAAAGTTTTAAACTTTGATTTCCTTATCAAAAAATATGATTTGACTTCTCAGAACTCGTTAATTTTACAAAGTGTCTTAACTTACTCCCATGATCTATGCAGAATGCTTAAAAATCATCTTATCAGGAAAGACCAATGATGATAACTTTCATAAGTGAAAGTTTGTATAATAAATTTACCACAGACATTATTATCTTGTAATTCTATAACATATTTATTGTTTATGTTTCCCATAAACAAGAAATATTGGAACTTTATATTTAAGGGTCATTCTTTTAATTTCTTCTAGATGAAAAACAAAACATACCTCATGGGTCTCAGTACTGGAGTATTTTCACATGGAAATACCTTCATAGGGCATTTATGACACCAAATAAAATCATTAAATTTGGGTCTATATTATGACATTTGACAGCTAAAAACACCGAACACCCTTACTTCAACACAGCTTAACCGAAACCAGAAAATATCGAATGGCCAGAACAACGATTTCCATGGGAAAAAAATCACCTCGCTAGTACCTTCCCTCAGACAGCATCTCCTTTCTCCAAGATTACCATACCAGTCAATCTTGAAGTAAATATGTGGACACCCATTCAGCCATTTAGTTCATGTTTAAAGGAAGATCGTGAGCTGCACTGCTTAACATACAGGGGAAGATTCTTCCAGAGGTTTGAGAAGCACTGGGTTATAAACCTGTCCTCCATCATGTTTTGTTTATCTGTTGACAAATATTTAGGTCTCTGGTTCTAGTATTAATGGAAATATTGGGAAATACTAGGTCCAAGGCAATCAGATTTTTAATGAGTTGGTGAGACAGAGATTTCCTTGCAAAAGTCTATAAAACACTGAATAAAGAGATAGAGTCTACAGCCTTTAGGCCTGTGGTCTTTTTATGTGAGAACCTTTGGGGTCTTTCAATTGTTTGATATGTTCAGTGAGATACATCCTAAAGGGGGTGTTGATGTATAACAACAACAAAAAAAAAAGATAATAGAATCATTGTCTCCTCCTTTTATACTTCTTTTCATTGTATTGTTTGAATTTCATTAACACTTTCTCTGTTAATTTATTGAACAAATACCACAAAAAATATGAACATTCACACTGCCCTTCCACCATGTCTTTCTTTGCTTTAATGTTTTTTATGTTGAAAGATACAGCCCATGGGTACATAGAAGAACATATTTTCATTATCATATTACATATTACTGTTTTCTGGTACTTCATCCTTTATTGCTTTCCATTCCTTTATTTTCCGATAATATTATACTTCTTTATCTTCTTTTTCTGTCATTTTCTTTTTTCTGCCTTACATTTAATATAATTAAAATTACTCTTTTTCATGTACCATCATTTTCAATGCCTGGTGTGAGTGTTAAGACACCAAGAATGCTATAGGGTTTATCAATTCCAAGCCATGTTCTTTATATTCTTTATATACAACATCCCATCTTACCAGGTTTTATCTAAAGCACAACATTATTTCAATGGCTATTTTTAACAACTCATTTTCTCAACTATTAGAAAAAAATACCCTAATTTCCTAATATCACTGATTAGATAAAGTATATTTTTCCCCTTAACATCAAACTATATAGATCCCATACAAACACTGCTTCTTTTACTTCACCTGAAATTTCTTGCATTTTCTTTCCAACAACATCTTTACCTTCATTTTTAAACCTAATATTTATGTCTCTTTTCTTGTAGAATATATGACCATTAGTTGCTTGTCTGGTGCCAGGATCTATCAGCTCAAGCATGAACTATAGTACTTGAACAACAAGTACCAGTAAGACTCTATCATAGTTCATGTCATTGTCAATGGCTTGAGGTGTAACCCCCTGGTTTATATGAAAAGGGATATGATGGAACTCTCAGACTAGGTGCAGGCATGAGCCTAACACAGAGCAGCATTCTACTTTCTTCAAGGATGATTACACGATAAGAGCAAAAAATAATTGACTTCAAAAACTGGCTTAGTTTTTGGTGTCATTCTAAGGGGATCCAATAGTTGTCATCCTGGGAAGATATGATTGAAAAAGCATGGGAGGGTGGCTTAATGGCTAAGGTGTTTGCCTTACAAACACAAGGTGCAGGGTTTGAGTCTCACAAGGGATAATTGGCTAGGCTTAAAATGGCTCACAAGGGCAGTTAGCTTAGTACTAAAACTATGAACTATGAACCTATGCTGCTTTGCCAGGGATGGCCTACATTTGTCCCCTCTAGGGTCTTGAGTATTGCCAAAGACATTATACAACCCCATAGAGCCTTTTTCAGGTAATGTCAACCTGATAAACCTGCTAGCATAGCAAAACAAACAAAGGGAGATATGAAAGGTGTTACTGATGAATGTTAGGAGCCTGAATGAGAAACTCCACTCCCTACAATCCCTTCCCACCCAGGAGGATATTGACATCTGTAGAGTGACTGAGACATGGTTTAAAATGCCAGAGAGCACTCCATTTGTGCAGGATTATAATGCCTTCCACATATTTAGACTGATTTTTGCATAGAAAAGGAAAAAGGTGAAGGTGTAGCAATCTACATCCAAAAGAGACTCACATGAAGACCTGTAAAGAAGCAAGATGTAATAGAGCTTCTTCATGTTCAAATGACAACCGTAAAGGTCACGTACCATATATAAGCTATGAACTAAGAAAACCACACCACCTGTCTTCACAAACTAGAATCATTAAATATTAAACCCAGTTCTTGTCCTTATTAATACGGGGGCATCTTGCATCATTTTATTATTTATTTATTTATCCTTTGTTAACTGGCTTAGTCCCATTAGGCTAGTATCCTTTTTTTGGGGGGGGGGGGACCAGAGATGGTATTTATACTACTATAGGAAATTTGGCTAGGGCATTGAGGAACTTCCTTTACTTGTTACAGTAATTGCAACAAGTTTCACCAGTGATTATGAGCACACATCCCAGTACTAGTGCAGTGGCAGATGGAAGGACATTTGTGCATTATGGAAGTAGAGCGTGAGATAGCAGAGGTGAATTCCAGCTCAGAAGATGGTGTTTTTGAAGATTCAGAGGTTTTATTTCAACAAAATCTTTTTGCTTAGTCAAAGGAAGAAGCTGATGGATTTATATATTTATTTATTTTTACATTTGTTTACCGGGAAAGTCCAACTTGGAACAAAGCTAATTTTTAGTGGAGGCCCAGGGAGAAACATCCAGACACATGTCTTTATAATGTGGGAGGAAACTGGAACACCCAGAGGAAACCCACATGAACACAGGGAGGGCATGCAGACTACACACAGAAGACAGAAGACACTACAGCCAAGAATCAAACCAGAGAACCTCTTGCTGTGAGGTGACAATGCTACTGCTGCACCACTGTGCTGGATTTGTTGTTATAACCCTTCAGTCAGGAGGGTTACAGGACATGATTATTCAGAACAAAATTGAGAATGGTGGTGAAGCATCAAAGGGAGAAATATGGAAAAAATAAGGGATAAAGACATAGTGGAGGTAGCAGACAGAAGAGGAAAGAAGAAATCCTACACTTCGATGGTGACAAGTGCACTGAAGTTGAAAAGCAGTGAGCCAGAATGTATAAATAAAAGAAAATAGCTGGTAAGACTGCAAAGTAAATATGAAACTCAACTGAACAGGTATGAAGTATGGGACAGTATTATTTTTGCCTCTGGCTGTTACATTTCAAGTGGTAAGAGCATTTATTCTTATAAATAGAAATACTTTTTGTGGCATTATATTTGAGGCTGTTCAAGGGATGGAGAGCTTTATTAGTGCATTTGAATAAAAATGATAATCCATGGGATGACTATATTATAAAAACTGCATTCAAAAAGAGAGATGAAGAAAGGTTACAAACACAGTTTCAAATAAAGATAAGAGACTTTAAAAAAGAAAATTGAATGACATTTGCAAAGCACTATTGGATATTGTAAAAGTTTATGATGATAGAGGTTTATGGACAAGGGTTGGAACAATAATGTTATTTTGAAAATGGAAAACAAGTGTTACAAATGTGGAAGGGAATAGATGTTTAGTAACATATTGGGGCAAGTTAAAGCATGTTTTATATGTGGAAAAGAGGGACATTTTGTGAAGAATCATGAAAAAAATATGCAATATTTGTGGAAAACTGAGGCATGGGGCAAAAACTTGTGAGCTGGAGTGTTATAAATTTAAACAAAAAATACCTTTAACAATGGATTGTATAGGAATATAAAATGAAAATGAAAATAAAAACAAAGAAAAGAGGTAGAAAATAAAAGGATAAAATAAAAACAAAAGGAGAAAATAAAAATGGCATAAGAAAAGTAAGCTTGTGAGGAAGAACTGGATGGAGATGTAGAAAGAATTTCAGAAGTTAATGATGAAGAAGATATAAAATGTACTTTGATAAAAAAAACTTTTAGGTAAAATAGATAGAGGCAGGAAAAGAACATTCAAAAGTGTAAATGCAAAAGATAAAAGACAAAAAATGGATAGCAAGAAGAAAGAAAGTGGAAGGAAGTGTATAATATCTGACAAATTAAAAAATAAAAGAAGGAATAACTTGAGTATCATCTATAAATGTGAATAGACTTCTGAATATAACAAAGATGATATGAATAATAGAATGGTGTAAAATTGCAATGTGGTCATGATTTTATTAGAAGATATAAGGTTAATAATAAAAGAAGAAAGATTAGAGACAGAAAATGTATGGAATGGGCATATAGTATGGAATCTGGGAGATGAATTGTATTCTGAAATTGTAATTTTATGCATGAAAACAGTTAAAATATTAGACAAAATTTTAGTAAGAATGGGTAGATTGAGTATCCTAGACATATGATGGCAAGAAGAGATTTATAGAATTATAGTAATATAATTATAGCAATATATGCCTATGTGATGTTTTAAGAAAGGGAAGGTTTATTTTAGCAACTATTAGATTATGTTATAGTGAACATGAATATAATAATAACAGGAAATTCTAATTGTGATTTGAGAGAAAGAAGAAAGAAAAAGGGAAATATATAAAAATAATAAAGGAAGTAATACAATGTGGAAAGTTGTATTTTTGGAGAGGAAAAGAATGGACATATAAAATAAATATCTTTAAAACAGAGATTGATTATTTTATATTATCAGAAGGGATAAAAATAATAGAAGAAAAAGTAGTAAGGACTGAATTTTCAGACCATCTAGGAATATGGATAGAAACTGAAGAAAATAAATAGTATATTAAGATAGGAACAGGAATAAAAAGAATAAATACAAAAAGAGTGGAATATAGAATGTAACAAAGAGGATATAAATACACAATTATGGAAAGAGCATTTAATGATACAATTTTATAAACAGTGGACTGAGTGGTGGATAATATTTAAAAAGAAATATAGAGAGACTTATTCAAGTTGGGAAATATGAAGACAAGAAAAACTGCTAGGAACCACCACGAACAACGTATAAAACTATTTTATTTGATAAAGAACGAGTGCTTTCACGCACACAGGTGCGCTTCATCAGGTTACAAATTACACAAGAAAAGCTTACTGCTTATATACAAAAGTCAGTATCAATTAAACAATTAATTAGTCAATAATCCATGCAATTAAAGCAACAGCTATTCTATAGTTTTACAAGATAAATGCATAACGCTCCTAATATTCACATTAAAGTATTAAAATATGTAGCTTCCAGTAACATAATGTGCTACAAATCATTAATAACAAAACCTAAAAACGATATCTAAAACCACATCGTATTCATGATACTCTTAATGCCCATATTAGGACATATAACTTCCGTTACATAATGTGCTACAAAGCATAAATGGACAAAACCTAGACAATGTCTAGAAACACAATTATGAAAACGACACTTAATATAAAATTCCTAAAGCAACCCAGGAAGTTACTGTTTGCTGTGTTTCATCACTCTTAAATCCAGTAAGAGATATTTCTCGTTATATCTCATTGCCGGTCAATAGCTACACCTACTAAAGTTGATCCACGTATGCTAGTACAGCACTAAGAGTTGCAATCTAGCATATTTATCTTTTATATATAAAATATTTAGTTGGAAATTACATCAGCTAAATATGAATATCTTAACTCATAGACTAAACTATGTTAAAACTAAAAAAGTTGAGAACATTCCATTAGTTAGCATAGACATATTTGACCTGCCCAGTCAGTTTATAGTGCAGCACAAGCAAAACATACAAACAACAACACTTCATTCCCAAGTGCCAGATATCTACAAACCAACAATAAAAAAAAAAAAAAAAAAAAAAAAAAACACACAGGAATAAAAAGAATAAATACAAAAAGAGTGGAATATAGAATGTAACAAAGAGGATATAAATACACAATTATGGAAAGAGCATTTAATGATACAATTTTATAAACAGTGGACTGAGTGGTGGATAATATTTAAAAGGAAATATAGAGAGACTTATTCAAGTTGGGAAATATAAGAAAGAAGAGAAAGAAGAATATGGGGATGAATATGAAAGCTTACATACCTCATTTTGTTGAAAATATTCTCTTGCTTTTCTTTAACCTTTCTAATGGCTAACAAACACATAATAAATGTGTTTTAATTTTATACCATTCCGGCATCTTAAATCTTCACCTTTAACTAAATATACACTAAACATTTATGGATGTTACTGAAAAATAATAAGTTTCCTTTCTTTTTTGTATCTTGCTAACCTTTTAATTTATTTTTTTTTCTATGCCTGCCATGGCCTCATATAGAGATTTGACACTCAATAACTTCTCCTTCTTCACTTTCATTCTGTAATGGCTGAAATCTGTTCACTGTATAATTCCAGTTTCAGATTGTTGCATTATCATCCCAATCATTGCTCACTTCTCCTTTGATTTTCTTTTCCTCAGTCCCTCTTTCTCACTTTTCAGATGCATACTATCATTATGCTCTGGGTTATCTGGTAAAACATTTTAAACTCTGTTTTTCTATCACTATTTGCCCATCTTCCACATAATCCATTTACAAGTTGCCCTCTTTACCACAACTAGTACACATTAATAATTTACAGATTTTTGCATAGTTGGTTACAACATCTTTTATCTTCATTAATTAAATGATTTTCATTACAAAAATGGCAATTTGGCTGACTATATTAATGAACATTTCCTTTTACCGCATCAATAATCACAATGCACAATAAATGGTTACTTTTTCTGAAAATTTCCATCAAAGTCACCCTATCTCTTATGCCCCATCTTCCTTTTATTTTATATATATATATATATATATATATATATATATATATAATGTTCATTTCAAAAATAATTTATGTTCTAAATTGCAGCAATATATTTTCAAGGATAAATGTTCTTTTTTCTTTTACTTTAAGCTTACATGTTTGTTTAATGGTTCAAATGATTCAAAAATGAACTGACAAAAGTTCTCATAACCCAGATGTATTATTAGCAAATGCACTGAAGCTGATATAAAACCAAATGCTTCTACCAACCTATCTCAAATATCATACTTATTAATTATACTGTCTATGGTGGTGCTGCGGTAGTGTTGTCACCTCACAGTAAGACATTGTCCTGTTCGATTCTTAGCTAGAGCCTCTTCTGTGTGGAGACATGCATGAATGGGCGTAACTTCGTTGAAGGTTGTGCATCAGAGCTGGCAACTTGGCACGTAAAAGTCTACTGCCAATCATTAGTGGACTGGAGTTCTGCTGTGGTGACCCCTAACTGGGAAAATCCGAAAGACCCAACAACATTGAAAACATCCTCACAACTGGGAAGGGATGTTTTTTTTCAGCAATCTTTTCTTTCTACAGTTCAGTGCTGCAAAATAACTATCTCACTTCCTGTGAGTGGAGTACACAGTTGCTTATCTGGAGCCATGATCTGCCAAGTTACGCAAACATTCAGGTAACTACACCACAGGTACTAGTGAGATTCTGTCATAGTCCATGTGGAAGTTAATGACCTGAGACACAGCACCCTGGATTATATGAAGAAAGATATTGTTGATCTCTCTGAATATGTGCCTCAGGCAGGTATGTGTCTTGGATTGAGAGCATTCTACCTTCACCAATAATTATGCCACAGTACAAACAGAAGGTAATTGACTTCAATAATTGGCTTAGTTTCTGGTGTCTTTCCTGGGGGATTCAATATTTGTTAGCATAGGATGACATGGTTAACAAACCATGTTGCCTTTGAAATGATGCTCTGTACCTATCTCTCTAGGCTTCCAAATATTGGCTGAAATGTTATCCACCACTTAGAGCCTTTTTTAGGCAATGCCAGATTGACAAATCTACAAACATAGCAAATAAAATCCAAAGAAACCTTAAGGTGTTACTGTTCAATGCTAGTAGCCTAAATAAAAAAAAAACTGCATTCTCTACAAGCTCTCCTCACTTTAAAGAATCTAGATATCTGTGCCATTACTGAGTAGTGAGACATGGTTCAAATCCACAGAACGTATTCTGGAAGTGCAAGGCTTCACTGCCTTCTACATATTTAGAGCATCAGATGCACAGACAGAGAGAAAAGGTAGAAGAGTCTCAATCTGTATTAGCATAACTATGTTGGTTAAATAGAATGATGCTCTGGAATTTATCCATGTACAAATCATCATAGACAAAGCCACATACCATATCTATATACCATATCCTAGTAAGCTAGAATATCTTCTCTGTCCATAGAATCCCCTAGCTCATACCTAGGCTTACTGGAGACACTCACCATTAAACCAAATGCCATTTTCATGGGAGACTTTAACTACCCCTCTATAGAATGGGAAACCTACAGTGCATCATACTCAGAGGCACAGTGATTTCTGAACTTGATTAACACAAATAACCTTGACTAGATATGTGTGCACACTCACCAGAGGTTCATACATACTGGATGTGGTACTCACCAATATGGGAGAGCACTGCATCCCCCCTTGTCACTTCCTCATTGGTGAGGTCGGACCACAAAGCTGCCCCTTTCAAAATTAAGATCAACATGGTAAACCAGCAAACTCTGTAGCAGTTATAACATATTCCAAAGCAAGCACATCCTATTAAGCAATAGTTTGTCAAAATTCAATGCCTATCTCAACTCCAAGTTCACAGCCAACTATGCAGAATTGTTCACAGAGACCCTGTACAGCATTGTAAATGGCCGCACAGAGGCTGCTGTAGCTACTAGAAGTAAATCCAAAACAAACTCTAGAAACAAACCAAACTGGTGGAATCCTAACCTTAATAGGGTATATAACAAAGGGGAAAAAGTCATGGCTAAAATCAGGAAAAGATGCTCCCATAATGATAGGAGCTCTCTAATTAAATTAAGTAGGAAAGTAAGAGGACTAATTTATGTCCAACAAGGCCAAGATAGCCTCACAGGCTAAACACAGCCAAAAGGCCTTCTACAGCTGTTTGAAATCTTAAAGGCAGCACACATCAGTGTGCTGAACTGGTGGTCAATGGTGCCCCTTCAATGAGCACAGTGACACAGTTAATTTACTATCTAACAAATTCAGCTTAAACTTCACTGCCTACTCCCTCCCTGCCTCCCCTCATGAAATTCTTACTAGCATATCCCCCCCCCCCAACTATTAACAGGGAGCAGGTCCTCAGTGGGCCTCTACAATATCCAAGGATGCCTGCCTCCTAAATAGCTTTAAACATAATCTATCAGGACCACTTGAGTCATTTTTCAGCTATAACCTCAAAACAGGCTCTGTGCCATGAAAATGGAGGATTCCAATAGTTAATCCACTTCAAAAGGGTGGATCATCAAATAACTCTGGAAACTACAAACTTATTAGTCTGACTAGTCTAATAAGCAAAGCCATGGAATGAATTATCATGGAGATGATCAACAAAGGCATAGGTAACTTTGAGACAATGGACCCAACTCAGTTTGGCTTTGTCAAGGGAAGGTCATACCTGCTAAATCTGGTTGACTTCTTTGAGAAAGTCACCAAGGCAATGGATGCTGGCAAAATTGTGAATACAGACTACCTGGACCAGGGTAAGGCATTTGATACAATAAGCCACTTTGGTGTAGTTGACAAACTCAATGAACTGGGCATAAACCCAACATAACTTGGATTATCAGCTGCCCCACAGACAGGAAACAAAAAGTCAGGATTGATGAAACCACCTCCACTAAGAGACCGGTCACCAATAGGGTACCTCAGGGCTGAGTGCTGAGGCTGTTCCTATTTGGCTTCAACATCTTGGAGATGGAGGGCAATGTCAAGGGCCTTTGGCTGAACAAGTTCACAGATGACTGCAAATTAGGAGCTGTCACAGATTCCCCCATGAGACAAATATATTACAAGAGGGTCTAACACAGACAAATGAATAGTGCCAAAGTTGCAGATTAAAACTCAACACCAAAAAATGCATTATAGCACCTTTCAGGAAAACTGCCACCCAGGCTAATTACTCCATCGATAAGATACCCCAAAGAGATGACCTAGTTGCCAGAGATCTGGGAATGTATACAGACAGTATTCTGGCCTTTGGCAAACATGTGGCCAAAGTAGTAAGAAAATCATTCTATGTCACCCAACCTATAAGTAAGGGCATAGCATCCATGTCTAAGGAAGTCACAGTGGTATTTTATTGGACTTTTATCAGACCCATCATTGAGCATAATCCACCCTTTGGCATGCACCTGACCAGACATATTCAACAGTTAGAATGCTCACAAAGTTTGCCTACCAGAGGAATCCAGGGTTTAAACTCACTGTCCTATATGGATCACCTTAAAGCCTTATCCCTATACCCTTTCTCTTATAGGTTACTGAGAGGCAATCTATGTCTGGCATACAAGGCATCTTCAGATCTATCTCTGATGGATCTTTTGCACATCCACAAAATGAACAACACCAAAATCACTGGATCCAATTATTTAAATTTTGCTTGTGACATAAATAAGACATGTTGGCAAGACAGATGTGTGTTTCAGAAGATGCACATACTCAGAAGAGGCTCTCCGTCCATGTGAAGCCCTAACTCTATTTAAGCACAACCTTGACCTATGTATGGGAAATCAGGAATTCACCCTGAGTCTGTCTCCCATGTCTTTGATAGACAGAGACAGTAATGCCCAATTAACATACCCACACAAAACCCATAGACACTTCCTAACTAGCACATCCCCTCCTGCTAAACACCCATGATACATAGGGCCACAACTGTGTTGGATTGCGTGGGTAGGCTTTCAAAGGCCCTGGTGGTCATTAGAGAAGTATTTACTTATCAACCTAAGAACCTATGAACCCGTGTTACCTAAATGTCTGCAATGAACTATGTCCCACTTTTATTGCAGTATCATAAAGGCTTTCAGTGTCTTCTACGCCCCCTGCTGGCTATTGCTGATACTGCATCCAGTTTCATCTTCCTGTATACATTGTTTCCACTGCTTCAGCACACAAAACAGCACTTGTCTCACTTGGATCCATTTCTGTCATCATGTCTTTTAGGCTTTGTTTATCAAGTCTAATTTCTGAGGGTTTTACCACTTGAATCTATGTATAGTCCTCAGCATTATGTAAATATCATAAATTCATTTGTCATTTCATTTCATTTATCTGCAACACAGTGTCCTCTGATAGAGCTTGTCCTTTTCCACCATTGTCTCAGTTAAATGAGCTCTTGAGCTCCATCTGCTGAAAATGTAAGGGAAGTTTCCCAGTGCTCTGGCCAAATTCCCGATAGCTGGTGTGAATACCAATTTGTGTCTCCCCTAAAAAGAAGCCATTGACCTAGAGAGACTAACCCTATCAAAAAAAAAAAAAAAAAAAAGATAAATATAGAAGGTTCATTGGTAATCATTAGGCAATCATTCTGCAGACCACTACAAGCCTTGCCAAAAACTCCTGTTCAGCAGTTCCTTCCAGCCTCAAAGAGGGCAAAACAAGATAACCCATGGGAGAATTTGAGGCTTCCTGTCCAATTATCTAGGGATAGACCATATGAGATACAACCATGTTGGTCTGATGGCTACTGACCCTTCTGCCAATATACTTTGTATTTTTCAGGATGAGTTAGTTCCTCCCAAAGAACGATGGAGAATTACATTGTACAAGGTGCACAAGATGGTGCACAAGGTGGCGATCATTATGCTGCAGGCAATGGGGATATGACCTACGATATTTCAAGTGAGAATATAGATGATTTATTAAATTATTATTGGAAGTGTTTTGTTAGAGATGGTGAATTATCTAAAATATTGTGGGACGTTCCTTTTACTTCTTAAAGGCATGGGCGAAACATAAGGGACATGCTAGTCTATAGTAATTCTGTGTCTCCTGGTACTGTTATTACCAGATGTAACTACAGTGGGCACCTTTTCTTGTGGTAACTGTAGTACTTGTAAATTTGTGGTGTGTTTTTTTTTTACAAATTAATGTGAAATTTTACCCAGCAAATATTGTTTTCATGCAACACTGAGGGCATTATTTATACCCTCAGGTGCCCTTGTAATTTATTTTACATTGGAGAAAGTAAAATGATGTTTAGAATAAGATTTCAAGAGCATATCAGGGACATTCAGAAACAAAAGATGGAAAGTTCTGTAGCTGTCTAGAATGATGTGATAGTGGTTTTTCACTGCTACAGAATACGTTTCCTGAACAAGTTCATGTTAGAGTTGGGGAAATTTCCACATTGAAAGATAAACTACTTTATAAGGAATCTGTTTATATATTAAAATATAGCACTTTAATGTCTTTGGGGCTGAATGGTAAACTGAATTGAAAATATTTAATTTGATTGTTTTATTGTATAATTGATTAATTGTTTTGGTGATTTTATAAATTGTGATTTTTAAATTTGTCTGTTACTCTTTGAATGCTGAGAAGCTGAGGCACTAGAAATATTAATAAATTGTAAAGCTTTTGGGTCAGTAGCCTGATGTTTTTATTTTATTTTTGATTTTTTCTGTATAGCTTATAGACCATGTGAGAATTTGAGGCTGTATATGCCGTTATCTAGGTTTACCTTGAAGATGGAAGCGTATAAAGCTGCTTGAGGTGTAGTGGAAGTTTGTTTCACAGGTAAGGGAATAATTGGGATATAAATTCTTCATGCCAATGAGTCATTTTTTACCTGCAGATAAAGGTTTAGTTCCTTTAATCGGGTATTTGAAGAAACATTTGTTCAGCAAAGGAACAAGAGGGCAATGATAGTTCGGTATTTAATGACTTGAAATGCTGAGCACAAATCTCTACAAAGGAACCTAGTACAGATAGAAGGTTTCCAGTCTGTTATGATAACTAAGATATTTGCGTCCACTGATATTTTGTCATAAATCTCTGAGGTCTCTCAAACTGAGGGACATGTTTAAAACAACACATGCCAAAAGGTACATCATATTCAGTAATGGAACTGATGAGATTTGAGTAAAGGGGTATTATAATTTCTTTGGATCTAGTGAAGATGTCTTTGGAAATTAGATGAGCTAGCTAGAAGGCTTTCCAAACTACTGCAGAAACATGGTGGCCACGTGATAAGGAAATATCAACAAGAATACCTAGGTCCTTTTGTAATAGTGTCATACTGGAGGGGTGTGTCACCAGTAGGATGTGCAAAAATGTTTTAGTTACCAAAATGATCTATGCAACATGTTTGCAAATTTATTTTGAAATGACTGCACTTGCACCTATTGTTAACATGGTCCCATGGTCTAACCCATGTTTGAGCTAATGCAAGTAAGATGAAGATCAACTAACATCACCCAGTTTACAGTCATCGGCAAACTTAGATATCTATATCCCAGGACTGCTGGCCTGGAGGTCTGAAAAATAGATGTCACATCAAAGAATGCCTAACACTGAGCCCTGGGGTACACCACTGGGAACATGTTTTCTTTCAGAAGTTGCACCTGTGACTTTAATTATATGGGTTCTGTTGCTATCCATGAGACAATATAAGGATTTGCAGTTATATTTACAAGTTTGCCCATAATACCTGCATGGAGAATAGTGTCAAAGGTCATGGCCAGAATGAGATATGCTATATGTACTGCATAACTACTATCTGCTGCTTCAATTACTTTTTCAAAGAAATTAACCTTTGGGTTGGAGCATGCAATTTTATTGTGGACTTGCTCCAAACATTGCTGGGTTTTAGTTCTTAACTTCCTGATGCAGGTAAAGAAAGATTTGAAGTTATTTTGATGTTACTGGCTATTGTAAGTTCTTAATCAGCTTTGAGATTCCTTATGGTTCTCTTAAGCTGTTTACTAGTTTGTTTAAGTGTGCTCTTAAGGTAGCTTTAAGGACATCTCTTATAAGCATTAAGCAATTTATTTTCTTGTTATATACTTTATTTATACAAATATTCCACCATATGGATTTATTTTTAAATGTATCATTCTATTTGGTGTGGAAAGGGCCTGCCTTATCAGTACAGCTATTTAAGTGGGAGCAGAAATCAGAAGCACAGGTGGCAGCTTTAGCAATGGGACCTAACAGAGGAGGATTACAGCAGAATGCATTTAAGTCATCAAGTAACTTAAGAAAGTTTGCTTTGAGAACTCCCTAAACACAAAGGTATCTACAGGGGAAGTACCACAAGTTTTAAAGGAAAATATTATTCATTTATGGCCTGATTTATCAAAGTAGGATGATATATATGGAGTGTAAGAAGTGTCCAAATATGTGATGACTTAGATGAAGGATATTATGTCCCTAGTAGGATGGTTAATTATTTGTAAAACAGAGTTACTATTTGTAATATCAAGGAAGCATTCAGCTTGCTGACCTTTAGTAGTATAGGTCAGCCACTTTACAGATGGATAATTGAAGTCCCATGAAAGAAAGGAAGATGTTGGGTGTGTTAAGATAGCT
Source organism: Protopterus annectens (assembly GCF_019279795.1). NCBI lineage: Eukaryota > Metazoa > Chordata > Ceratodontiformes > Protopteridae > Protopterus > Protopterus annectens. Next base: position 132,011,221 of record NC_056737.1, on the reverse strand, counting down.
ATCATGCTCAGAAGGGGACATATAATGTATTCTTTAACTAGCTATGAAGTGGTAAATAGTCTTGTTTGTGGTGATCTGGACATCTGGGAGTTTGAAATGTTTTATCTTGTCATGAGATGATGATACCCTCAACAAAGGATACTTCCCCACAATGACCAATAAGTCTGGGTCTATGTTATATGCTGGAAGAGACTTTTCTTCAAACATAAAATCATCGACACATAAAGAGCAAACGCTCTAAAGCGCGAATGGCCATATCAGCAAATTTTTTCCTCGGGGGAAAAATTCACGGGACTGTACACAAAAAGCACAAACTTCAAAACCCTAATCAAGTGGGGGGCTTTGCCCCCCACATCCCCCTTTACTAAATATACCAACTCCGAGATTGCTCTATGTTGGGGAAAAGGGCAATTCCCGATAACGGCCAATTGAATATTTTCCCCGAGGAAAAAAGTCACAGACATGGCCATTTGCACTGTAGAGCTTTCGTTCTTTATGTGTCGATGATTATACTTTTGAAGAAAAGTCTCTTCCAGCATATAATATAGACCCATAGGTCTGAATATGTGATACATATTATAAATTGGGGGAGTGCTTTTATTGCTCTGAAACCATGTCTCTGTAGAGATACATATATGAATGTGTTCAAGCTGCAAGACAGCCTTACATTTGTACATTTTTTTTTAATTTGGACTCCTGGCACTGAGTTGAATCGCATTAATGTGTTCCAAATTAGAATTTACTGTAATGTAATGTTCATTAGCTGCACTCAGCTTTAAAAAAAGTCCTACTGGGGCAACACAGCTTTTAGCCAGAACATGGAAGCCATGGCACGAGAGCTGCAGACCAACCTTGGCAAAGCAGGAAGGCTTGTCAGCCATCTCCCATCCTCAAGGTTCTGTGGTGGGACCTGTCCTATTTGACATCTACTTCTCCATAGTAAAAGCCAGTAACAAAGGGCTCTGACTGAGTAAGTTTGCAGATGACTGCAAGGGTTCAGGTGCCTAGGCAGTGAGACATTTCCCTGTGGTACATTTGACTGGGGACACATGGTTGAAGTGACAGTCAGCTGCAGAGAAATATGTCTGTTTGCAAATTCCCTGTGTCCAAAGAGAAGAATGTGTTGCCATGCCCACAACTTCAATAACCAAATGCAGCAGGCTGGCCAGAGGGCATGTCAGTGGCAGGAAAAATGTAGTGCACAATGGGCAGTATCTTTATATTCGGGTTGTGTGTGGGCTACTACCCACTTCACAGTGTCCAGGGAACATTACCTAAAATGCATAATGGAGTATAAATGTGACTACAGTAGCATGCAGGATTTCCTCAATGCTGTAGAACACTTCTACATGTTGTAGTTATACAATTATGTGCTGTACACTGAGTGCAACACTCATTACTTCTTCTGCCTCCATGCATTTGGTTATTAAAGCTGTGAGCATGGCAGTATGTGCTTCTCTTTGCCCAGAGGGAATTTGCAAACAGCCATCTTTCTCTGCAGCTGAATGTCACTTCAGCAATGTGTGCCCAGCCAAATGTACCACAGGGAAATGTCTAGCTGCCTAGGCCTGATGGATACAGCTAAGAATATTCAGACCTTAGCAACCTTGTATAAGTACAGACAATGCCTAGCAGATTTGATAGGCTTGTGGACAGGCAGGAGTTTTAGGTCATTAGATAGTAATGAATGACTGGGAACATAGCAATTTAGAATGTTTGTTGATTGGTAGTTCTAACCAATTAAGGCTTTTTACTGCTATACTGTGGTGGGTTCTGAAATGGGTATTTCCTGCAAATTTAGCAACTTTGTTATAGCATTGTTCAAGTTTTGATTTTTTTTTTTTGATGCAAGGAGGTTAATAAGGATGGGAGCTCCACCTGGTGGTGTACACCTTGTCTTGAGATGATTGTCACTGCTGAAGTAACACCTCAACCCCATGTAATGGGAAAAAGGGGTTGAGGATGTATATATATATATATATATATATATATATATATATATATTAATTACATAAATATAGATACATGATATGAATTTATAGCAAAATATCATAGATGAGATTAATCTAAACACTATAGATCAATGAAGCACATCTATATCTTCCACCAAATACAAAAAACATTCTAACATAATTATTGCAAATGAAACAATGCTGCTATCATACACATGACTTACACACTTGCAAAGGAAAAGAAGGAATAAACCTCTTACATTCATATCTGCATAACATCTAAAAGAACAATGCACTTCATAACTGGAACCTCCTAACTATCTGAAGCAATATAGCCATACTGAAGTAAAGAACCATACTTACTATGTCGAAATATACACTTCAATCACTTCAAAATAAATAAAATAACTTCATACCTCACCTACCTACAAATAAACATTTTCAAAGACTTCCTTTTAGATAGGAGACTTCCCCCTCACACAATTCTGATGTGGAGGGTCTTCCCCAACCAACACCCCAAATTATATATATATATATATATATATATATATATATATTAATATATATGTGTGGATCCCTATCAGATGATAGAAATTTCATTTGACTGAATCCCATTTGACTGAGACCATAAGACTGAAATTTCAAAATACTGAAAAATCACTTGACTGAAACTCATAATACTGAAATCTTACAATGCTAAATTTCAACATACTGAATTGTAAAGTAGATGATATAAAACCAGAATAGGTGGGGTAGTTATTAGAGATCTGTGTACATTTGTTGACAGCAAACTATCCCTTGATCAGCATGTATTAGTTGTAGTTAGAAAATATTTTTACTAGCAAAAATTATTTCCAAGGGCATTTTTTCAAGGTTAAGGAAAGCCTTAGTTCATCTCTTTAAATCCTTCATTAGACCTATCATTGAATATAGTATCTCTTTCAGCATGTATCTCTCTAAACAATTGTCCAGATATCAAGACATCAGAGGTTGATAATTCAGAAAATGATTTGATTGGACTGCCTAAGGTACCAGCACAAAATAAAAACCCTCTCATCATTCTTAACCTCATACAGGATCACGCATGGCTACACTGCCTGGCAATCCTTTCTGTAAGAGACATTGTCACTTTGTATCTTCTCTATCTACATAAAACCAGTGACAGTGTGAATATCTACACCAAAAATCTCAAATAACATTGATGTAAAAACAGAATCTGCTAGGACAATAGGCATCTAATTCAATGTAACCCTATTCTTTGGAGCAGAATCCCTGTGCACATCAACTAAAGTAATACTCTTAACTAAAAACCGATGAAAGCAGCACAGATAGCAAATCACTCAGTCCACATAGCACAGATATAAAATAAACACATATAACTTAGTCAACGTGATGTGGCAGTCTGAAATCCAATCCAAAATATAAAAGACTCATCTGATAATAAAAGTAAAAAAAACAACCAAGAAATGTTCTTTTTTATAAGCGCTTTCGCAGTATGACTACTGCTTCTTCAGACATAGCAATCAAACAGCTGACTATAATTTAAATACAATCATCATATATCATCATATATTCAGGTAAAAATACTTAAATACTAATAAATACACACACACACACACACACACACACACACACACACACATATGTGTGTGTGTGTGTGTGTGTGTGTGTGTGTGTGTGTGTGTGTATATATATATATATTTATATATAAATGTATATGAAAAAAAACAGTCATATAAAAATGCATTCATGCAAAAATTACAAATATCAAAAGCCTAGTAGAAAAATTTAACATTCATAAAGCATGTCTCTTATTCACCTATATAAAGACCTAAATTTTAAAAAAGGCTTCACGGATATCTACTCATTAAGACCATCTGTGCTGCTTTCATCATTTTTTTGGATTTGCATTGGTCTTTTGCGGGCATTTGGAGTAATAGCCGAAGGTGGTCCTACAAAAATTGAACTTGACTATGTTCTAGCTCGCGATACTAATTTAGTATTTGTCAAGGATTATCTCAGTGACTGCTTGAAGAGTCGGAACAGCCCATTACTTATGAGAGAAGGTTTGATGTCTGTGGGTAAACCTGTAACGGATACTGACATTGACATTTTACAACTGATTACAAATATACACACCATAGAATGTGACTTATTTAAACTTTAATGTTTACACATACAACGGTTCCACCTTAAGGCATGTCTTGAATACAAGGTGGTTCCACGGGGATTGAGAATTCTAAAAATGCCCACCTATGGGGATAAATATCCCCAATTATTAGCAAAATGGCAGCAATTAAATTTAAACTTAGTTAGAAGTATTTACGTCTACTTGTTGAGTTTTCTGTACTGGAGGAAACTCTGCTGGTTGATAAAGTCATAGCAGCACAACAGCAATTATATGAGACATTTCCAGCTGATTTAGTAGATGAAAAAATAAGCAGGCTATTTGAATTGGTTGCGCTCTTTGAAAAGAGGCTGTTAATGAGCCAAATACAAAAAGTTGGAGAGAGATAGAAAGGACTTTGCTGACAGCCACGTTTTTGTGTGGCCAAGGCTCAGTGATGAAAAGCCCATAAAAGTCAACAATAATGATAAGACCCTGAATACAGTAGTTGATTCAAGTTGTACTGATATTCCATTGGTACACATCCACCTCCATTCAAGGATACCGGAGCTAGAAAAAAGACTAATGCAATACAAACAGTAAGTGGAGCTGTTTCTGCTGTTTGCAATTTAAATAATACTACTGCTCAGCTGGATTCTTTGTTAGGAAGAGAATCCTCACGTAAAAATTTTGAAACTGTGGAAAATAAACAGGTTTTCCATCCTTTTCTCATCAAGCTACAAGGATCTGTTGAACAGGAAGGCCAGGCAACAAGGAATTGGTCGCAAAACAGGGGGAGAATGAAATGCAAGTTTCAACACAAAATGGGAAATGTACAAACTTTGAAAAAAATGTGGCAGCAAAAGGACATTCTTTAGTTTGGAATATCTTATTAAAGACATTGACACCTGGTGAGTTGTCTCTACAGGGCAAAGGTCTCTCATTTATACCCACGCAGAACATTAATGTTGCTGACTCTGTCATTGATCTGAGAATGTTTTCTAGATCTGTCATGTTGAAATTAACTTTTAAAGATGATAAACTGAATTGTTCTGTTTTTGGAAAACCTAGTACTTTACAAATGCTGAACCATCCCACTTTAGAAGCATTTTGTAAAATGTGCAAAAATTATTTTTACTCACCATGCAATTATAATACTAGAAAAGGTATGAATTTAACCATGGAAGAAAAAGAAGCCATAGAATTGTTGCAGAAAGATGAGTCTATTATTATTAGACTGGCAGCTAAAGGTGGGCCTGTGGTTGTTATGGATCACACCTATTATATCAATTCCATTACAAATATGTTAGAAGATGTGAAAGTCTATAAGAAAATTGATAAAGCTGTAGTTGATAAAATGATTTCAAAGGTGTACGATCTTTTATATGACACTCTGCTATGTAGGATCATTATGTTAGAACAGTTTAAGTATTTTGTTGTAGATAAGCCATTAATTCCTATTTGGTACAGACTTCCCAAAGTCCATAAACATCCCACACTGCCTCCATTTCAACCCATTGTTTCAGGCCGTGGTTGGTGTACCGAACCTCTTTCAATTTATATAGAAAAATGTTTAAGACCAGTTTTAAGTAACAACACTTACATCTTGAGAGATTCTAAACAGTTATATGAGTTTTTAGGTTCATAGATATTAGGTTCATAGATGAGTACTAAGCTAACTGCTCTTGCGAGCCATTTTAAGCCTAGCCAATTATCCATTGTGAGACTCAAACCCTGCACCTTGTGTTTATAAGGCAAACACCTTAACCATTAGGCCACCCTCCCAACTTGGAACAAGGGTACATAAAGAAGGCATCTTATTAGTTACAATGGATGTTTGTTCATTGTTCACAGCTATACCAAATATGATAGGTGTAGATATGGTATGTGAATACTTAATACAACATAGGTCATATGAACATTTAAATATAGATTTGATTTATTTTTTATTAGAGATCGTGCTTGAGAACAACATTTTTATATTTAATCAACAGATATATTTACAGAATGAAGGTGTTGGCATGGGTGCATCTATGGCAAACAGTTACGCAAATTTCGTTATGGCCCACTGGGAAAATAGTACATTTTTAAACATGGATATATAGGCCAACATGCAGTTTTTTATAGAAGTTTTGTAGATGATCTCTTTTTATTATGTGATGGTACAGAAACTGAACTGAAATTATTTGTTGATTATATTAATACAAGTACTTATTTTTTAACGTTTGAGATGACTGCATCATATGATGAAGTGGATTTTGTTAGACGTTAAAATATTTAGAAAACCTTGTGGATCATTTAGTACTATGCTTTATTGTAAGGTATGTATGAGAAACAACCTGTTTCATAGAAAAAGTATGCATCAGAGACATGTTTTTAAGAACATAGTAAAAGGACAGGGTATGAGGATGTCTAGGTTGAACTCTGAGCTTACAATATTTGAGGCTGACATAATTGCTCTAAATGATAGGTTTTATGAGAAAGGTTATAAAACACATGAAGTTACGTACTACAGTAGCTAAACCATATTTTTCCATGAGCAATGATAGTGTAGCTAATAGTGATAACAAATGCTATGTTGTACATATGCCTATGTATTATAGTGGCATTGTGAACATTCTGACTGATATAGTTAAGAAGTATTGGCCTAAACGTACAAGTAACAGTGAAATAAGGAACATAGTTGGGGATCAACCAGGGTTTTCATTTAAAAATAAAAGATCTTTAAAGAACATGTTATGTTACCAGAACATGAAAAAGGTCACACCTATTAGTACACCTCTTATTGCATCACCTTGTAATAATTGTAAATTTTGTAGTTACATTGGTTTGTCGGGTACTTTTTTACATTTAGATACAGGCAAGGCATTCACTTTTAGGGTAGATGCAGATTATAATTCTAGTGATCTAGTGTACTTATCAGTATGTCAGTCATGTTTTAGTTTTTATGTGGGTAAAGCTAATAGGGACCAAGTTCTTTAAAAATCTTTTATTTTTAAACGAAAACCCTGGTTGATCCCCAACAGTGTTCCTTATTTCACTGTTACTTGTACGTTTAGGCCAATACTTCTTAACTATATCAGTCAGAATGTTCGCAATGCCACTATAATGCATAGGCATATGTACAACATAGCATTTATCACTATTAGCTACATTGGGTTTAGGGACCGTATTAGAGAGTACCCATATGAGATTTCTAGAGGCTCTCAAAATAATGCCTTAGCAAAACATGTCATCCAATATGGAATGATGCTGAATGAGAAGAGTTTCATGATTGGTTAGTCTTAATTACAGATTGTATTTAAACTACAGTCAGCTGTTTGATTGCTATGTCTGAAGAAGCAGTAGTCATACTGTGAAAGCACTCACAATAAAGAACATTTCTTGGTTGTTTTTTTACGTTTGTTATCAGATGAGTCTTTTATGTTTTGGATTTATGACTGCCACATCATGTTGACTTAGTTATATGTGTTTATAATACTCTAACTATGTTTAAATCCACACATGACAAGTAGATGGAAAACAGTAAGTTTATTCCTGGCATGTGTAGTACAGCTTTCTTTGGTTAACACCGCAGATTTGTTGGATTATTTTACAAATGCTTTTCAATGGTCATTTAGACAACAAACTCTGTAACTACCTTTAACGTATATCTAAGGACAAGTATATTATATGGTGCAAATCCCTAAAGGGATCTGTGGAACCCCCTTTGGCATGTAAATCCACTTGACCTTCAGAGATTACAAAAGAATGAATTTTTCCATACCTGTCAGCTAAAACTTGTGACAAAATATGTAGATCAACACTGATGAAGAGGATGAGGGAATAAGATGAAGACAGATAATTATCCTGCTTTGAAAGCAAAGAGGTAAGGAAGGAAGAACAAAGGGACAAAGTGTTATAGAGAATACTGTCTTGATCTATATTATTATGAACACCAGCTGTAGAAGAGGAAACATGAGATAAGTATTTTCAGTAAACTTCAAATAAAAACTGATGACAATCCTACACAAACATGGTTATGAGTGCTGTGATTATAGCAGATATGAAAGAATGCATATGTGCCAAATTACAAAGGAAAGGAAAACAGGAAAATTTGGTTTAAATAAGAAACCTCTATAAGATAAAGATCCACATCTTCATCCAAGTTAAAGTATTGGAAATAAAAACTTTTAGAGCTCTTTTACAATCACCTGTTGAATCAGATGTGATGAAAGGGGAAGGAAATGTTCGTCGGTTAGTACTAAACTAACTGCCCTTGAGAGCCATTTTAAGCATAGCCAACTACCCCTTGTGAGATTCAAACCCCGCACCTTGTGTTTGTAAGGCAAACACCTTAACCAGTAGGTCACCCTCCTTTGGGCCCTTAGTGGTGGGTTGTATGAAAGCAGTAGAAAGATGAAGGGATAAGGATTTTTTACAGGATTTCTAAAAGGTAATGGATGGAAAGAGATCCTTGGCTTCCTCTGAACATTTATAGAATATGGAAATTTATGTAGCTACTGGTTCCTCTGATCAATAAGTATGGACTGTGGGTGCTTCTACCATTTAAAGTTATCCTAAGATTTATCCTGGAGAATCTCAATCCTGGTGGTATTTGACATTCATCACATAAACCCAGTACTTTCTATTTTCCCTAAGAATGTTCAGCTTTGTTCTGTATTTGATGTCCAGAGAGATAAACAAGGAGTTAATTCATTTCAAAGCAGGCAGTAACCCTTAATGAAAATGTCCTGAGAATTACACATTAAAGAAAACGACAAACTGCCATACACTACCAAAAAATGCAAGCTTACAATTTGCATAGCATCTTAAAACATAATCTATTTATTAACCTTTTAGATCTGAGGTGTATGTGACTGTTTTCGCAAGTGGTGGGTTGTATGAAAGCAGTAGAAAGATGAAGGGATAAGGATTTTACAGGATTTCCAAAAGGTAATGGAGGGAAAGAGATCCTTGGCTTCCTCTGACCATTTATAGAAATGTTGCTGGTAAGAGAAATTTTAAATTCTGAAAGTATTTACAACAGCTACACAAGACAATAAGCCCCACAGAGCTATGAATCCTGCTGGAGTTGGATGTCATTACTATATCTGAGTAATATTTAGTTTATTTTTCATGCTGCAGTTGTAGACTAGACTTTTAGTGGTGGTGGGTATGGCCATAACAAGATTTTAGTTTATTTTTCATGCTGTAGTTGTAGACTAGACCTTTAGTGGTGGTGGGTACGGCAATGACATCAGCATCACATGGTATTGTCTCCATCTCACATCACTTTCAGTAACGATCCTGATAAGTGAACAACATGCACATTTCCTGTGCTTTCTACTTAGCTATTTTGCCACACATGATGTTAAAATGGGTCTGGATGCCAGTAGAGTGTTTAGTTATTGGCTACATATATAAATGCTATTGCAGTCATGAGCAGAAGTTGATCACCAGACTGCCAAGTAATTGTTTACATTTTGTATTTCGTAAGTAACAGTCTGACATTAAAATTCTATATTTTGTACTTTATCTGTACAAAGTCACACAGAACCGTATTTTTAAATTTTCATATAATGAACACTCAAACCAACTTTTCTGCAACCAGCAACATCTCTTAGACTGCAAAATGTTTTTTAAACACTTTTTATTAACTTAAACAGAGCATAACAATTGTAGAATATCGTTGGATGAAAATATGAAAACATCCCTAAATGTTATAACAGGTATATTTATGTTTTTGTAATTTGGTAAAACTTGTATGTATTCCCTAAAGTATGTCTTTGAGTATTTTCTTTAATTATAAATAAAAGATTCCATACCTATATAATTAGTTCAAAACTTGTATTAGCCAGCTAAGGAACAAGAGATTAATTGACAATTAACACTGTATAAAAAGGAGATGCTTGAAGTACTAGACACAACGGTTCCTCAGTGAAGGAACACTTGAATGAAGCAGTACACCAGATTTTGGGTCAGTAAATGAGCATCTGAGTCAAGTACTGAAAAAAATGTTGGCTCCTCAGTATGGGCACATTTAAGTGAAGTGCTGAGAGAAGGAAGCAAGTCTCATGAATCAGACTCTATTCCAGGATATTGCTGGAACACTTTTATGGAAGGAATTTGCAAAAGGGTGAGGTCTGTACCTGGAAATGTGGCATGAAATGGGGACTAATGCAAGGGACCTAATGCAAGGCCTCCAACACTTAACTGTCATTTATTATTCCTTGTAGAGGTGGAAGTAGTATTAGTACAAGGCACTGTTTATTTTGGGTAAAAAAAAAGCCAGAATGGGTGATATGTAAGTCAGAACTTTGTTAACTAAATCTACTATTTTTATATAGGCCCAATGTCCTATATCCAAAAACAGTAGACATTGTAGGTAATAAACATAATACTGAAACATTCCAACATCTATAGAGCTTGCCAGGATAAATTATAGTTTAATGCAAATTTAGTAGAGATCCAAATAAAAGGAACAGAGCTTGCCAGGATAAATTATAGCTTAATGCAAAGTTAGTAGGAATCCAAATAAAAGGAACAGAGCTTGCCAGGATAAATTATAGTTTAATGCAAATTTAGTAGAGATCCAAATAAAAGGAACAGAGCTTGCCAGGATAAATTATAGTTTAATGCAAATTTAGTAGAGATCCAAATAAAAGGAACAGAGCTTGCCAGGATAAATTATAGTTTAATGCAAATTTAGTAGAGATCCAAATAAAAGGAACAGACCAGGAACCATGCAAAACGACGTTAATGAACTAAACCTAAACAAGGTTTTACACTGATTAACATTTCATCTTTTTTTTTCAAATAACCCACCAACATGTGAGGTATTTAATACCCTTGTCATGTTATACAAATTGTTAAAGCAATACATGAAGCATACAAATTCAGTGGTAAATGCTTGCCGATATAAACACAGGTTTTGTACTGTAACTTTGATTATGCTCAGGTGTATGTGCAGTATTAAATTCAGTTGTCTCTATTTATTCCACAACTTCCACAAGATTTCTGCTCCTTCTTCATAACTAAAACCACCCCAATCCCCTTCCAAGTCATTTCTACGTCTGGACATACAACTTGCTCACTACTCCATTTCTCATCTACCTTCCTAGTTCTGCCCATATCTCTTACATTCTCTTAGCTAATCTACATCTATGAAACACCTCACCTGATGTCATCTGCAAGTTGGTTAAGTTAAATACTGGTACACATCCAACAATCTCATCACTGTTTTTTCCTATACAACTGTTAACCTAGCCCTACAAAAAGACATCTGTTTTTCATCAATATTTTTCCCCACATAACACTGCAACTTCCCAAGCTTCTTCATACCAAGACTCATACTAATATTCCTTGCTGTATACAAAATATGGCATATGATGACCATTTTAACTACTTTTAGCCCAAGAAAAATCATGCATACCATATTAATCCAATAAACAATTTTTCATTTTTTCCTTTAGCTGTTCTTAGTTCTTATATATAGTACTGCCTCATATAGGATATATTTTCAGCTTTAAGTACCCTATTGACATCTTTCTCAGTACTGTTGACAATATTTTGATCATTCCAAAATACCAGTGGTACAGTGACCATGCTCTGAGGACTGTAGGTCCAGCCTGATTGTTTGCCAAGGGGTATCCACTTCTAGAAAATACCGAATATACTAGACTCCAAATCCTAAAATAATAACAAAGAATCATTTGTGACAAAATTTGAGCTCTCAAATTTTTTCACTCCTTCATTCCCACTCCTACCTCCAATCTGTTTCTAATTCACTGATCCAAAACATCAAAATGATTGAACATAACAGAGAGATGAATCAGGCAACCTTGTTTTCTACCATATATGATAGCTACTAATCTTGGGTTCCTATCAACATTTCGAATGTTGAAAATGCCGTATTTAATTTAATCGAACTGTAATGTTCAAAATCTCAGAAGAGTGAACTGACAGAACCATTTCCTCCACTGTGGTGCTGTCAAGGAGTTGGTATATTTAAAGAGGGGGGTGTGGGGGGGCACAGCCCCCATGTTGGGGGTGTGTGGGGGGGTGAAGCCTCCCACTTCTGTCAGTGTTTAAAGTATTGAAACATTTTTTTTTTTTTTGCACAGAACACTGATTTCTTTCCCTGAGAAAGAAATCGATGTTCCATCAGTTTGCTCTTTTGAGATTTCGAACATTTCAGTTCGATTAAATTGTATTTGGCATTTTCAGCATTCGATATGCTGACATAGACCCACTAATCTGAATGGCAAAAAAGGAGAAAAACATAAATCATGATTCCTCTTATAAAAGTGCTTCATAGCCCTATTCCTTCCATAACATGTTAAAGACTACCAATGCATGGTGTCAAAAGCATCTTGGTATTGAAGAGAACCTCAACAGGCATCATATCTTTCTGCTTTTCAATTGCTTCCTATATTATCCAAAAAGATGCCAATAATCCTCAGATCTATGATAATTAATAAACCCAACCTGTTCCTCACTCAAAACTCTAGATACACATTTTTCCAACCTGGTCAAAAGTATTCTAGCATAAGTCTTTGCATCAGCATTAATCAATAAGATTGACATAAAATCAACTAGACTAATGTACTCTTCTTCCCTTTTAAACGATCATGACATGCTTACTTCCATGAGGCAGAGTACTTTCCCCTCATATGACCACATTAAATACTACTGTCAAATCTTCTGCTCACTGGCTGCTTATTATTTCATAGAATACGACCATATACTCACCTTCTCCCCATGCCTTTTGCTTCTTTGGTTCTTGCATAGCTGCAAGAACTTCACATCGTGATTTTTTTGCCTAATGAATACTTTTCTTTTGTTCTGAAGCATTTGTCCTTCAAGCATATTGTATGCAACTATCCTAAATTCTAATTGTTTTAATGTCAAACTCAATAAGAAATAAAAAATAATAACAATTATAAGGGAAAAATGAAAGACTAATAGATTCCAAAAAATATATAAAAAATCTGTTATGTTAGAGACATTTATTTTTCTTAGGAGTAAGACACACAGGCAACTTTAAAAAAAAAAAAAAGTTTTTTATTTGATTTTACACATTCCAAGAATAATTCAACAATCTAAAAAAAAAAACTATATACAAAAGTCCATAACAAGAAATATATACACAAAACCATTAGTACTTTTCTAATAGATAATTACATTTCTGCCAAGCTATATGTATTAATGACTTACATTTCTAGGTCTCATTTTTATGGTGGATAATTCATTTTTACAAACATATTTGGCTACCAGATAAATTCACCAGTAAAAGAGAAAATAGTTTTGCATTTACAGTTGTTAGTTATAACTTTTTTAGCAACAGCTAGGACAGACCAAAGAAGAGGTATTTGCAGTACGGGAATAACATCTGGGATTGGAGCATTGAACAAAATCAGGGAATCTGTAATGCCACAATTATCTGACCACAATGCTTGGCAAAAGCTTCTAAAATCAGTCCAGAAAGATGATACTATGTTGCATTCTGTGATCATATGAACCCAATCTGCATCAAGGGCTTCATTACATCTCCAGCATTTAATTTTTTCTGATTTATATATAACAGCAATTTTGTGGAGTGCTAGAAAAACTCTGTATGAAACTTCCAAATATAAATCTTCCAGTACAGAGAGGATGTTGATTTTTCTGCATTTTTTAAGGATAGTGTCATACTTTTCTCAGAAAATTTTTCTTCATTTACTTTTATCGAATAATTCCGGTCTGACAATTCAGGAGGAATTAATTAAATTCTAATAATCTTATATATGATTGAGAAGTATGACTTAGCTTTAGATGGATTATTATTTATATTACAAATGAGGTCTATGATTTTTGGAATAGTTCTAGTTTGTATGGTTAATGTTATTTTAATTTTGTCTTGAATATATTCCTTACATTCTTTATACATTGCATGAAAATTCTGGAGAGGGTGATTGATAAATGGATATAAAGAGTAGTAGAGTGTAAGATGGAAGATGAGCAGTTTGGATTCAGATCAGGATGAAGCACAATTGACCCAATATTTGCAGTGAGACAGATACTTGAGAAGAAGCTAGAAATGTGGAGAGAGTCCAGCTGGGCATTCCTAGACTTGGAGAAAGCATATGACAAGGTCCCAAGAAAACTGATCTGGGCAGTACTGTGGTAGTTTGAAGTCCCAGAAATATTGGGAGAGTTAGTGCAGGCTGTGTTCATACTGGTGATGGACTACATTAGCAAACAGGTCAGAAGAGACAGATCCACAAAGCTGCTGTACGCAGATGATGTGGCATTACAGGCAAACTCTGAGCTAGAACTTCAGCAAAGGATCGGAGAATGAAATGCAAAACTGAAGGCACATGGGATGAAACTAAGCACAGATGGTAATGGCAGCAAATTGGGGAAATCAGAAGAAGCTGAGGATAGAGATAGAAGGAAAGATAGTGGAACTGGTAAACAGCTTCAGGTATTTGGATGGGGAGGTTGAGGAGAAGAGAAGTCTGAATGAAAAGGTCAAAGCTAGAATCAGAAGGGCTGCAGCCAACTGGGATAAAGTGTCAGGTGTAGTCTATGGCAGAAGAATGCCAAAGAAGCTGAAAAGTAAGGTGTACAAGACAGTGATGTGACCAATACTACTGCATGGTATAGAAACCTGGGCAGTAATGGCAGAACAATTGAAGAAGCTAGAGGTGATGGAAATGACATGCCTGAGAAGGGTGGTAGGATGCGCACTGTGTGATAGATGAAGAAATGAGGACATACGAGTAGGAACCAAAGTAGCTCCAATTGCAGAAAAGATCAGAGATAACAGATTATGGTGGTTTGGACATGTGCAGAAAAGCAGAAGACAATCTGGCGAGGAAGACTTGGGACAGACAGGAAGAAGGTAAGAGGAAGTGAGGACATCCAGCAAGGAGGTGGATGGATTGTGTGAAAGAAGATCAGCAACATTTAGGCATGAGTGTTGACAGAGGCAGGAGTGTGGCACTGAATTGAGAGAGTTGGTGACAGTTAACATGATACCCTGACCCCATGTAGAAAAAAATGGTAAAAAAGGGGGCTGATTATGATGATGATATTCCTTACATGTTTGTATATCTAACCCACTACTATTTTCCAGACTGTATCTAGCAATCAGATAATCAGCTTAGTGTATTTCATTCCCATTCAAAAGTTGATACCAATAAATTAAATTACTTTTCTTTAAGTCATTTTCCTTGTATTAAAAGATATTAAGCATCAGTTTCTGAAAGTTATAGGAAATAATATTATTATTAGATCTTTGATTAGATAATTTGAATTCATAAATCTCTTGAATTTTAAAAGAACTTGATTTATGAAAGGGTAGACAGTAAACTTATGGTTTTCATTTAATATATAGTCTTGTAACCCCCTCCCCAAAAAGTATTGATGTCCAAATCTATATAAGTTTCTATTATAGATGTGTTGTTATCTATTAGCATATTTCCATGTATTGATTTCCAACAGGAAGCATAAGAGGAGTCAAGCCACTGGTGTATTACTTTAATAATTACAGATTTAGAATATAAGCCAGTATTGGGGGAAACCAATGCATCCCTTCTCCCAACTTTTGATGTGCCAGTCTAGGGATATTCTTGCTTTTTTGGGATACCATAAGAAATTTAATAAAATAGAGTTTATTTTTTCAAACATTTTTAGAAGGGGGGAAGAATTAATGACTGACTAAAGAATAAGGTTTTTGGTAATATTATAATTTTGATCAGCATGAGTCTATCCTCAAATGTAAAAAAATAATTTATTCCAATTGTCTGTTAATTTGGATATTGTATCAATAGGTTTTTGTTAGTTAAGTAAAATTGATTTTTTATTATTAGTCTCAATAGTAATTCTTAAGTATTTTAACAGTAAATTGTCCAAGCCAAATTTTTTTTCTACGAGTTTAACTTAATGGTTATCCCTTTGTTTATAAGCAAGGTTTTTGTTTTATTGTGATTACATTTCAGACCTGAAATCTTTTCAAAATAGTTCACAGAGCTTACTATATGATACAACAAGAGTTCAATATTACCACTAGTTAGCAGAATGTCATCAGCAAAAAGTTGAATTTTACAAGAAATGTTTTCATTTATTTTAAAATCTTTAATGTTTATGTTAGATCTTATATAGTTAGCAAACAGCTCTATAATAAGTGCAAATAACAAAGGTGATGAAGGGCATTCCTGTTTGGTACCTTTTAAGATATCAAATGGACTAGATATAAAGGAGCCCATTTTGACAAAAGAAATTGAGTTATAAAGTTTTTAATTAACTTTATGAAATCAATGGAAAAGTTATATTCATTTAGTACTCTGAACAAGTATGACAAATTAACAGAGTCAAATGCATTATCCGTATCTAAGCTTATTACTGTAAATCTTTTTTTTTAATTTTTGTTTGCCATATCAATCAAAGAAAAGAGTCTTATTATATTATCTTGAACTTTCCTATTAACTATAAACCCAGTCTGATCTTCATTTACTAAACCAATGAGCATTTCATTTTATCTTTTTGCTAATATAGACATAATAATCTTGTAGTCTGCATTTAAAAGTGATATAGATCAATCAGAAGAACTTAGAGCAGGGTCCTTATCAGACTTTAATATGAGTGTAATAACAGAATATATCCATGACAGGGGAATATTAGATGTACTCTTAACTTCTTCAAAAGCATTTATGAAATTTTTAAAAATATTATCAGGTGAAAGTTTATATAGCTCAGGAATTATCCCATCCATACCTGGTGCTTTATTAGTTTTATGATTTTTAATTTATCTTTTAATTCCTTAAAGGAAAATACTTATCAATCTTACTTTACTGTTTTTTTTGATAGTTTATTATGTATGTTTTCTTTAAAAAAAACTATCCAATAAGTTGCTGTTACCCAGGTCTGACTTTGTTATATTAATTTTTTCATAACATTTGCTAAAACATTTTAATATATCTTTTAGATCCATAGCATTAATAGTCTTATTCTGTTCTTTATAAACAATCTCCTTGATACGGCTTATTTTATTCATGTTTTTTGATCTAATAGCTATTCTATGAAGGCTCTTGGGGGTTATTGACCATGACTGCAATCTATTTTCTTTCTAGATTAATGGAAATCTTATGATGGAAGATTTCTAGGTATTTCTAATTTAGATTTTTCAACTGTGTACTTGCAGCTTTATTATTAGTTTAAGATTTAATCTATCAATTTCAGCTTGCAGAGCATTTAACTCTTTATCCCATTCCTTTCTTTTACACATATACCTGTTCTTTACCAAGTAAGCTTTTAATGTGTCCCATAGTATGGCATTAGTGACCTCTCCATTATTGTTAAATTCCATAAATTGATTTATCTGTTTTAATAAGCATTCATTAAAGACTTTTATTTTAATTATATATGACAGGAGTCTTTGGCAAGAAATTAAATGGTCTGGACTTAAAGTTAATTAAAATGTAATAGCATTGTGGTCAGATAAGGAACATGAAACTGTTAGTACCTCCTCTATTTTGGAGTATAATGCATTGGGTACCAATGCTTTATCAATATGTGTTTGAGTTCCAAATCTAAAAGAATAGTGAGTATATTTTAAAGAACCATCTAGTTTTAAATCAGATATATCTCTCATATACATTGTATTGATATAATGATTTAAAGGTTTCACTGCTAAATATAGCCTGATTTGTTTAACATTTGTAGTGTCTTTGTCTGATAAGATGCAGTTAAAAACACCAGCTATCAACATTTTTTCTTTAGAGCATAGTGTTATAATATCTAAGTATTTCTTAACTGTTTTAGAACCAGTCCAGCAATCCAATAGGTATTTATAAGGGTATAGTAATTTATCAATTTCTATTACCACCAATCCCAGCATACCAGTCATGTCAGAATATGAATCCACTATTTTAGGTAAACTTGACATTTTTTTTCAGAGAAGAAGACTACCTCTTCTTTTTGAACCAAACTGAGAGCCAATTAAAACTGAATAATCTTTTAATCACAGTTTATTTAAATCTTTAGTCAATAAATGAGTTTCATGTAGAAAAAAAATGTCTGCTTTATATAGAGTTAAAAACTTATTTAAACTACCCCCTTTTAGGGTTATTTAACCTCTTTATATTTAATGAAAGGAATTTATATGCTGGCATCTATTGGAACAATAAGTATAAAAACTGCTATAAAATAATTTTGTGCATTAAGCTAACAAAATAACAACTTGTTATGGACAAACACAATAAGGATGATGCAGAAAATTCATAATTAAAACATTTTTCATCTCCAACATGGAATAAAGTATTCCAGGCTTGATGAACAGTTCATACAAGCCACTTACTACCAACACCATAACGCAACCAATCACATTGTTGCTACTGCTTCTATATACACAAACTGAAACTTTCTAAATAAATATGTTATATGTTTTAAGAAGATGTTAAATTACTAGAAAACAAACCAAAAAACTACACAACAAGGTTAATATATAATAAGGTCTAATAAATAGAAGAATCTTAAATAAATATTAATTTATAATCATTAACATTAATTGTACATAACATTTATTTATATATTAACTATCATATTGAATATATGCTCAGACCATTCTTAATACTTGAAACATTTATATGAATTAAGAAACTCTGTGTTATGAGTAAATAATATCCTTATATGGTACATGTGCCTGTAATTAAACCAGAATAACACTCATGTCCTATATGCACAACATTGTATAACAGACAGATTACCTGTACTTATTGCACTTTGTAAAAAAAAAGTTATGAACCAGTACCTGTATTAACATTTTGCCTATGTAAATTACTTAAATTTTCACCACATTCACTACAAAAACCTCATAACTGATTAGAAATTCTCATCTAATCCCTGACACAGACTAGAAGCTTGTGAAAACAGACTGCATATATTTTGGCTATTTACATTCACATTCATTATCAGACAAGACTGACTGCTAATGTTTGTATTTTATGCAGAAGTATAAGTTATCTTAATGAAACTATATGTGTTTTTCAACTTATGTTATTCTACTATTCCCTATATAAGACATATATCTGCGTCTTCTGACTAATAAAGTAGTGCTACATCATTATCTAGTATGAACAAATGCTTCATCTAGAGATAATACTCATCAAAAACTTCAGAATTACATTAAAAATATTTTTGTTTTCAAAACAACCAGAAAGAAATAGTCATTGTCAAATCTAATGAAAGACCTGTCATTTTTTGTGGGTGAAACAGACCAGGCTGTTTTCAAAACTAAATCCTTGTCTTGACTAGAAATAAATTTGGCTATTATAAATCTTGGATTTGAAAGTTTTTTGCTTGGTGTCACAACAGTCAAATATCTATCAGCCCTCTCTATGACAAATGACAGAACTTCAGGGAGTTTCAATGTTTTAGGGATCCAAATGGATACGAAGTTTACCATGTTATATCCTAGTCGCTTAGGGATTCCATAAATCTGTATGTTGCTCCTCATTGTCTTATTCTCCAGGTCATCAATTGTTTCCAAGAATGTGTTGTTTTGTTGAAGAATAAAATCAGTGTCATGTTCTCTTTCTGTAAATCTGCTGTCTATGTCAGTGATAGAATCCTCCATAGCAGATATCTGGAATTTCTGTTGTTTCAGTACTTCCTTGATTAATTCAATCTGCCCTGTGCAATCTTATTTTATTTTGTTGACTTTGGAGTCCAGTTTATCTAGTTTTAAGGATAGGTCTTGTATATTACAAAGAATAGACTAACTCTTTCTTCAATGAATTTTCTTATGAAACTACTTTAGAGTGACTTATTTTATTTTGGTAAATCTTTATCTTTAAGTTTTGACAGGGAAATGTTTGAAATATAATTTTTTCACCAAAATGTCTCAAGAAGTTTCCAGCACAATATTTCAGCTTATAAGAATGATTTTAGATGAAAATGACAATTTAAGCCTGTCAAAAATGTATAGGAAACGCAGAGCAAAATTCTTGTGCTGCCACCTGCTTGCCATATTGGTCACACCTCTTGGTACACAGGAAACTATTCCTGTGCTACCACCTGCTTGCCATCTTGGTCACACCTCTTGGTACACAGGAAACTATTCCTGTGCTACCTCCTGCTTGCCATCTTGGTCACACTTCTTGGTACACAGGAAACTCTTGATGCTTATGTGACTAAACTGGAAAGAAGAATATCATGACATTGGTGAAATGCATGTTTCATTAATTAGACAAGATGGAGACCATTAAGTGAATCAGAAGTGACTTTAGTCACAGCACTGAATATATACAGATTAAATGAGCAAAATTATTAGTATGCAATCAAAAGAGGTAACAGATGAAGTGGATGTGTGAAAAATTAAAACTGTGACTAAAATTAGAATAAAACAATGAATAACAAAGTGCAAGAGGACTAAAGTAATGGCCAGGAGAGCTATGAGGCACTCAATATAGTATCCTGAAACTGCCACACAGCTGAATTTATCTCTATATGTGGGGTGTGGTTACATGCTTGAGTAGAAGTATTTTGTATATAATCAAGGCTGCATTGCAGAAATAATTTTGTTAGAGTACATGTGAAACAAAATAAGACTGGAGCATAGTCCTTACATGCTTACCCTTCAACTGCCTGCTCAAAAGTTAGAAAAGATTAATGAAATTAGATGTTAGTTGGAAATGTAGAAATGTTAACACAAAGTTTATTGCACACACAGTGTTCTACTGAGAACAGTTGTGGGACTAAAACAGTCCTTATTAATGGCAAAAGTGAGAAAGACACTGGAACTGAAAGTAATGTTATTATTAATTTCAAAAGTAAGAAAATGTTGTAGCTGGATACCGTATAATTTCAAAATCTACATTTAAAGCTTTGATTACAAGTTAGTCAAGATAAACCTTACTAACATATTCAGAATACAAACTGAAACCCATTGCAGAGATACTACTGATGTATAAATATAGGAATAAGAAATATAAAGCTTTGCTTTAAGTCATGTCTTTGAGCATACTTTGATTCATCCTAACACATAAGATCACTTAAATGTGGAATGCCTGGCATAGTGAAACAAATTTCACAGCACACAGACACAGGCAAACAAATATTCACACAGTCATGCTGGGGAAATCACATATGTCTTTAAGAAAACTAGCTCAGAGGTTTTCCTGAAAACTATGTAAGTAGCAGGAATACTATTAAGCATGCAGGAAACAATGAGTTGCATAGAATACTCAAGTCAGTTTGAATGATAAAAGTATTAGCAGTAAAAATGCAATGTGGAAAACTGATTCAACTATTCTGAGAAATGTAGTGATGGACTCATAGCAATAGTACATATTGCAGAAAACATCACTTTTATTCACTAATTTAGGATGTGTTCCAGGAATGTACAATATTAAAATAATCACAGATGTAGTATATGTAGTCCATGCACCTAGAAGAGTACTTGTATCTCCAAGAAGGAGAGTAGAACAGGACTTTGAATAAATGGAAAACTTGGGGGTTACTGTGACTCAGACAAAACCAACAGAATGGGCTAACATTTTAGTTATTGTAGTGAAGCAGGAAATGTCTGCACAGACTCCTATAAGACATGAATACTATGATCAAAAGAAAGCATTAACATTTGCTGATAGTTGAGAAGGTTGGCTCCACTATGTTTAATGCTAAATACTTTTCTGTAGTGGATGTTAACAAAGATTTCTGGTTGACCAAACTAGAAGCTTTGTACTTTTAACACTTTCATTGGGAATGTGTGTCATTTGCAGGTGATATTTTAGTAATTAATTTGTGCCGTAAGTATTTCAATAAGGTGAGAAATATCAGATCATTAATGGTCTAGATGGTGTGCTCAGCCTTATTGATGATGCACTGTTATGAGGTCAAACAAATAGGAATATCACTCATGTTTAATCAGGCTGCTAGACAGATTAATGCACTGCAGTATAAACTTAAAAAGAAACAAGTATCAGATTTGTGTAAACAGTTGGGGTATATAAGTCATACCTTGACATCAGAAGGTTTGAAGTCAGACACAGAAGTTGACAACTCTGCTGTGAATGCAAAATCTGGAAGATAAGAAAAACTTAGTAAGATTTCTGTCAATACTACAGTCATTTTGAACATGTAAGATATCACATTGCCTTTGTGGAAGCCCCTAGAGCAATGGTTTGCAGTCTTGTTTGTATTGTACCAAGGTCCCGGTATGAAAATTGGAGTTTGGCCATTGTGACATTGTGACTTCTGTATATTATTTTGTTGCACTAAATATCATAATGATGAACAATACAACAGAAAAAAAAACAATGACTGGCTATGTGACAGCCAGCCAGTATGAAATGGTGCAACATATCCTTCTCTAACACTGTTGGAAGAGATTGGAACCTGCTTCCCTCTGAACTTTCATCTATTCCCTCCAAATCTCCCTTTAAAAATAAACTCAAGATATGCCTCAAAACACAATGGCTGTGCCCCTGTACTAATCCTGACTAACTTTATTTCACCCCTGACTCTACTTCACATCTGCAATTTCTCAATTTCTATGTCAAAATCAGCATCTACTGACCTGTAACTCCTTCTAAATATCTACTTTTCATCTTATTTTCCTATATCCCTACTCTCTGTATATGTTATTGTATTCTCCATGTATGTCATGACCTACAATTCTTTTTGTTATTCCATAACCTTTGTACTATCTACTTTACATGTAGTTCATTAATGTTTTTTTTACTTATTATCATTAGAGATTAGAATTTTTGGAGCTTATCTCCCCGGGCCTCTACTGAAAATGGACATATATCCAGCTAGACTAGCCCGGTCAACAAATGTAAAATAAAATAAAATAAAATAAAATAATAAATAAATATGGTAAATGTACTGGTAATGCCATAAGATAGTGCTGACATTGGTTTTACTGGTTGATATAGCCCAATGTGAACAGGTATAAGTGCTTTAACGAAATTTAATCTGATTTACCGTTCTGTATAAAAACAACATATCCTTCTCCCATATCTTCATTTGTTTTTACTTTTCAAAGCAGACCAGAAGATTGGTGGAAAGCATTTTGATTTCCTGGAAATCTGTACACAATTGAATTATCTTGGTGGTAGTCATTAGGTTTTAAATATTCTGTGGTTTATTTTAAAACTTTTTTTTCCCCAAACTTTTGATACATGCTTGTGATGCACTCTTATCCCTGGATGTCTGATGAATATTTGTACTTTTATATGAATATTTTAGAATCTTTACTCCCCAATATTTATGATTTGCTTGGAAACATTCAGCTACAGACCACTCATATGCTTTAGTGCAGCATAAACTTAGAAACAGAGGACTGAAGACATTTCCTACAGCTAAATGGAAATACATTTTTGGAGGTCTAGTTTTTTAATAGTCTCCTTTATTAACTGATGTAACTAAAGGGTAATGCTTTAATAACAGTATCATACTGATCAGCTATGTTTTAGACTGATAATTTAATTGTAAACTAAACTAAAAGAGAGGCTGATTGCCCTTTAGAGTTCAACAAAAATGTACATCTACTTTTCCAGATCTGGCAGTCACTGCAGCAACTTATGCCTTCCTTGGAACTTTGAAAACCTTAATACATGTGGACTTGTGGGTAGCAGTTTTAAATTTCAAGAGTTGCAATGCTAAGTCCTGGAATACTGAGACTGAATATGTGAAGAAGGATTGTATATATACTAAATCTGAGATAATTTTATCTTAGACTATTCTCCTTACTCTGAGGTATAGCTATTTTGAAGTTAGTATACATAAGCAGTGGAGGTGTAGGGGGGTTCAGCCCCAATGATGAGGGTTCAGGACTGCTTTAAGGGATAACAGCAACATTATTCACTGTTCTCTGTATTTTTTTTTGAATTCTGTAGCTCACAGTTATGGGTCTTAGAATTACTGGATTTGTGACTTGACTGTAAGCTTTTACCATCTCTTTGAGATGTACACACAGTGGATTTCTAAGAAAATCCATCAATAGCTTAAAAATCTATGTATGAGGTGCATTTTCTTTGGCCTCTAAGTAAGACAATTATGAGATGTATTCTTTATGATCCAGCTGGATTGTTTCTTCAGCGATGCACATACTTTTTCTTCTACTTGTCAGAATTTGAAATCTTTCAAAATCTGTCTTCCTGCTTTGCAGTGCATGTTCCACTTTATGAGTTAAACCATATCATAAGTTAAATTGTTACTTATTTTAAAATTAAGCTGCATACCTGGAAAATGGCACATGTGAAGTACTTCAACTTATTCTTAACATCTTTGGAAGGACTGTTGGGTGGAGAGTAACATTATTAAGTTATGCTTTCCATGCTGTTTCTCTCCTTATCATGAGAGCTTTAAATTAGCCGGGAGGCAAGGTAGCCTAGATGCTATCAAACAATCCAAAATTTAATGTAGACCAACAGTAAAGGCACAAAAATCCAACACTAAAAACAATAAAAGATGAGTGCTTTCATCGTGGTATCCCCAAGACTTCTCCAGATGACTTACAAACAGCTTAAACACAACTTAAAAAAAAAAAAAAACTTGTATAACATTCTTAACGGGATACAGCAAAAAATGCCCTCCCTTTTATTCATTCCCTAAATAGATGAATAACTAAAACCAAATTTTATAAAATAATATTGGAGCAAAAGATGGTATTGTAGCAAAAAAAATGGCGATGTTAACAATAATATTAAAACAAATTATAGATTAAATCCTAAAATTCAATTAAATAGCATATGCAAAAATATATATAAAAAGTATCTTTCTCTTTCCTTATTTTATAATGTTTTTATGGATTTTAACTTATGGTCATTATAATTAACACAAAGCATTTGATTTTAGTTAAATGTTTGTTTTTTACCTCGGTTATCAACTTGTATTCTAAAGAACATTTCGTTTTAATAATAAGTGTTTACTAGTGCATTGTTCAGTAGGGTTATAATTTTTTATCATTATAATAACTATTTTATATGCAAATATATATATATATATTTCTATATATAAATATATATATATATATATATATATATATATATATATATATATATATATATATATATGGGTCTACCTGATAATGCCGAAAGTCCACAATGCCGATGACAAGAACACCGGAAGATCGACAACGAAGATAATCGACAGTTGAAAATCCCGACGCTGTGAACACCAACATGTTAAGGTAAGTGTGTGATAGTGATGGACTGTAGGGTTAGGGGCGGATTAAGTGAGTTAGGGTTAGGGTGTGGATCAGGTGAGTGTGCAATAGTGACAGACTGTAGGGTTAGGGTTTGGGTTAAGGTTAGTGCATAGATAGTTGTGTATGTAAGGTTTAGTGTAGGTTTGTAAGGTTTTTGGTGTGCTTGTGTTGTGTGTGTGCTTTTTGGACAGGGGATTTGTCTTGTTTGTTGATTGTCGGGATTGTGGTTTGTCGGGCATGTGAAGTTTCGTGTTTTTGAACTTTCGGTTTTGTGGTGTCTGTGATTTAGTTGTCAGTGTTTTAGCATGTTGGTGTTATCAGGTAGACCCATATATATATATACATTTTTTCTAGGTGATATATAATACATAGGATTTTATAAATCTGCATATGCTAACTATTTAATTGAATTTTAGGATTTATTCTATATTTTTTGATATTGTTGACATCATTTTTTTTGCTATAATATCATCTTTTTCTACAATATTTTTTATAAAATTTGGTTTTAGTTGTTCATCTAGAAAAAGACAGGAAATTAGTATAAGGGAGGCATTTGGGCTGTATCCCTTTAAGGATGTTAAATATTGGTTGCACATAACTACACACATTTTTTTTTAAAGTTGTCTTTAAGCTGTTTGTAGCTCTAGCAATAAGATGGGTCAAAACATTTATTTTCTTTTATTTTGGGTAGAGCACTGATTCAACTGGACCTATTTTACTCACAGCCAAGGGTAAAAACAATAGATACATGACTTTATACACAGAGTGAATGACAAAGTGCAATATATATATATATATATATATATATATATATATATATATATATATATATATATATATATATATATATATATATATATATATATATATATATATATATATATACATTATGTGCAATATGAATATCAGAGTTGACTTGAAGGTATAAAGACAATAGATTCTTGACATTATATGCAGAGTGACTGACAAAACACAATATACGTATGCACAATGGATATCTGTGTTTGCAGACTCAAAAAATTCCAATGAATAGTAGAGTCAGAGCAAGGTATGTGGAGCGAAGAAGGGTGAGAAGAGATTAAGTTTTATGACCAGATAGATAGCAGATAGAGTCGTATAATATGCTTTTCTTTCTGATCAGAAAATGGGGTAAGAGGAATGATCTTTAAGAAAAAGAAGGAAGAGATCCTTATCGTTTAGGACCAAGGATTGAGAAAGCATGGTCTGTACAGTGAAGCCTAGTTTTAGAGGATTTGGAGGAGAGGACCTGAGTGGTTAAGATTTCTAAGAATGCATGTTGGTACATCTCCGAACAGTCTGAAAGCTAGTGTGGAAAAGGTTTCATTCTCCAAAAAGGCTTTATATTTCTGACCCTGTGAAAACTTTTGAGTTCTCTGAATCTGGTTTTGCTCTCAAGCTACAAAAAGTGTGCAATGTTAACATTCAACCCATGCAAGACATGATGCTAAGGGTGTTAGTATTCACCCTAATCAATATTTATGTCAAAAAGGATTCAATATTACTAAAAAAAGTTAGGGCTTTAGATAAAATCAGTGAGTTACAGCATGATAAGCTGTCTGTTTGCAGCTCTTCCCTCAATGTACTTGATCTATTAATACATCTATCTATCTATCTATCTATCTATCTATCTATCTATCTATCTATCTATCTATTTATCAATCTAGATATCATATGCCTGTCTGTCTATCCATCTAGCAATTATCTATCTGTCTGTCTATGTACCCTTCCTCAGATCAACTTATAAATACCAAACATCCACTGAGATTCTTCATAGATAGTGCCAAACACTTGGACAATCAATATAAAAAATCTTTCTAAAAAATTCTTATTGGATAAGACTGAGAACTTTAACACCAATCATCCTCCAATATTTAAATAACCTGTTCCTATAGACCAATGGTCATATGAATGCCTTTGATCAGCTGTTAAAGACTGCTATAATGAAAAATGAATAAAAACAATGTTTTAACAGTATATGGTCCAATAGCATCTTTCTACTTTCTTTCCAATCAGTGGTCGTCTTGGTGTTGAGCATCCAATCAATGATGTGATTGGATGAACAGTCGATGTTAAACTGATCCTCATTTAAATAACGTATTTTTCTTCGCAATAAATCAAATTCAGTATTAGTTCACAATAGCTGCAAAGTGATGCTCAAGTTGAAAGAATGAGTCAGACAGTGAAAATCACATAAAAAGGGTGAACATAATAAAAAATGTTTGACCTTCTTGGCCTATCACTTATACTTGACTGTAAGTAACTATGATGAAAAATATTTGTACTCCTTCTTGCTTCCAATATGCAATCCATTAAATAGGAAGGGAAGGAGTTTAGCAGGGGTTTGATGCCACTATAACAGATACAATTCTATGATTCATTTAGACATGTATAAGTATAGGTCTAGGGTATTTGAATAATGTAAAATAATTATTCTGCTCATTCATACAAATATTTATTATAGGACAACTTTTTACTTGCAGAAGTGAATGGACAGTGTACATGGTGGAATGTAGCTGTACAGCATTCTATGTAGGAAGGAAATACAGTCCATTCAAGTTATAACTAGCTGAATATACAAGTGCTGTTTGATGCAACAGATGGCAAATGCATTATATAAGCTTTTCTGTACTGAACCTGTAGCTCAGCTGAATAAAACTAAATTTAGATTAAATAATTTGTTATGAAAACAGAAGAAAAAGAATGGGAAGTATTTGTGTAGGGGTCCTGCAATTTCCATATAGTGTCATTTGTAATTTCCAGGACTTAATGAATATTTATATTTTGCCTCCAAATGAAAACAAATGGAAAAGTTTATCTAAACCGAATATGTCTTTGTTTTATTTTTGAAAACTGTAAAATTACTGTTCTTAAAATGTTTTGTAATAATTTGCAGCTTTTCTCCCCAGGCCTCTGCTAAAAATGGGCTTCTACCTAGTCAGACTTTTCCAGTAATTAAATGTCAATAAATAAATAAATAAATAAATACATAAATAAATAAGTAAGTAAATAAATAAATAAACTGAATTCAGTGTTGTAATAAAACGTTTGCCCACTAGATGTCACTTGGAAAGTTGAAAATGTAAATGATTGTGTTTTTTTAATATATATATATATATATATATATATATATATATATATATATATATATATATATATATATATATATTTTTTTTTTCCCCAAAAAAATGTATTTGATTTTATATTATCAGACACCAATGATTGTGTTATATTTATTGTATATACATTTGGAATCTGTTGATTTGACACTTGCTAGACAAGGTTTTAATAAGTATTCTGATGTCTTGTAAACATTGGAATTGATGGGTTCATTCATATGATGAGCTGTTGCCTGCATGAAGAAACCAGCCTATTGATCTACATCTTCTGTCAATACTAAAAAGGATTAGATTTAATATGAATTCTGTTCTGCTGGTGTTTGGTTATTTTGTAGTTTTGCTGTCTTGCATCTGTGCACTGCATGTAGCTGAAATTTCCATGCATTTGTCTGTCATATATTCCAGTAATTAAACTCTCAAACATGGTTTAGTGCTCTTACATAATTTTATGACAAATAGTATCAATTTTTTTGGCCACCTCATTCTTGAACCTTAAAACTTCCCTGTCCTAAAGACCTGTTTATTCTCACGCAGCATGACAAAAGCCATCACCTGTAGGTATTTTGGAATTGCTATTGTGACCTTCCCCTTTTGTTCCATTTTCAAACCTGATGTGGAATGACATCAGTGCGTACCAGCTGGTATATTCTCACACTGCTTTTTTTGGGAAGGCTGAAGGCAGTGGAGTTTAGTGTGGATGACAGATCCCAGTATGCTCTTTTTCCCTTACCCTGGGATAGGAAACTAAGCAAAAATGCCACTCATAGCCATCCTCTCAGACAAGCTCCTCAGAGAATCAGGCCTGCTATTCAAGCCCAGGTTTTCTACTCTACAGGAAAACCTGCATCACTTTGCAACATGGAGTGGCCACAAAGTGTAATATTTTCAGATATCTGTTTTATTTACAATGGTGTTTTTGTGATGTAGAAAGGTAGTCCATTGCATGCAACAGAACTATCACTGTAGGTTATATGCCAAGGTATTTTCTGTTGCTTCTTGATTTCTTTTGCTATGTCTTGTTTGAAGCTATTAGTTATGGAATATAAAGTATTAAAGTACTGCTTAAATAGTGTTATTTACAGCAACACTGCTGCTGTTCATAACAAATATCAATGTGGTCCAATTTTTTTGAAAACAATTAAGCAGAAGAAAAGTTTATAGGAGTTTTGTTGATGTGATCTACAACAAGCCTAAATGGTAAGGGGCTGTGGGGTAAAGCTTCTGGAAGATTCTAAATGTAAGAAGCAGAAAAACACAGAATAACAACAAATGATCATACATGGAATATTCAGGCACTGCAGAAAGGCTGTGGAATGCAGTATAGTTTTAAGCATTCACAGATATCAGACATTAGACATAGAATTGTGCTTGGGTTCAATAAATATGAAAGAAAGTTAAAATACACACTTTAACAAAGTTACAGTTTTTAGACTGATTGTATAATAATTTGTTAATATAATGTATTCAGCTATGAATTTTTTCGAGGATTACTTATGGCTGGCATGGTATGGTCAAAACCAGGAAACAAACATTATAAGGCAAGAAAAGTAGCTCTGAAGGGAAGAGGAGAGATGAAAATAAGACAAGAAGGAGGAGTGGGATGGGTGAGTTATTCAGGATGTGGGGCATGGATTTGGCATATTTGAATTAGATATAGATGTGGTGTTTTAGGAGGCTGGGAAAGATTCAGGGGAGGATTATGGAGCTAGAGAGAGTACTAGGCAAGCTAATCAGGTGGAAGGATGCCACGATTAACTGTAGAAGAAGTGGAGAATTAGGTGAGGGTGGATAGGAAGAAGACAGGCAAGGAAAAGTAAGATATAGGCAGATAAATTTGGAGGACAGCAGAAAAATAGGGCAGCAAACAAGAGGACACCAAAGCTAGGTGGGAAAAAGGGAAAAAGATTGGTGCCAGGAAGGGTGATGAAGAAGAATATGGAAAATGTAGCTTGAAAGAAGCCAGTCATGGACTTAGAAGCCAAGGAACATAGGTAGGAGATGATAGGGGTGAAGAGGTACATGTGTCCCACCTAGAAGACAGATTATGAAGGAGAGAAGAGATGAAGGAAACTAAGGAGCAGAAAGGGGGCAGAAAGGAGAACTATGTGTGAAATCTAGTCAGGTAAAGAAGAAAAATAAAATGTCAGGAGGCTGTTAAGACAAAACACAGCATGACACTAGAAGTTAAGTATGGCATGTGAGTGGTAGAAAAGGTGCCAGTTGGGGAGGATTGAGTCACTAGGGCAGACAGGAGGAACTGTGGAAACAGCAACATGGGAAGGAAAAAGATTCGTCAAAATCAAAAGGGAAATGATGGTAGAAAAAAAAATGTGAGGGTGGAGTACTCTGGTATTTAGTCATATTAAAAGTATGAAAAAGGAGATGTAGAAAGACTGCATGAAAGAAATTGCAGGTTGGTTGAGGAAAATAACAGGTAGCAGTCAGTAAATGAAAAGATCGCAGAATGACACAAAAGAGGAAAACTAGACTACACAAGGCTTCTGGAACAAGTAATCTCATACTGTGGGAAAACATAACAGGAAGGATCAACAAATCATGTATGCTAAGAAGGAATCTTGCTTTGCTCAAGGCACTAATGGTGAAAAGTCAGACTGATCCATGAAAAATGAAACATGGACCGAAGGCACAATAAGAAACAACATTGTGGTGCTTGGATACAGCTTATTCTGAAATGACAGAGTAAGAAAGGATGGAAGAAGTAGGAAGTATGCCAAAGAAAAGGAATGAAATGGATGTAATGTAGCATGAGCAGACTGGAGGGATAAAAAGAGTGCAACAAAAAGGTCAACAGGATGAGTATGCAAAGAGCAAGTTAAGCTACCTTGTAATAATACTGGTTGATATGAAAATACTCTCTGAAGGCAACTTTATATAAAGAAACACTATGACATTTTGTACACTATAATGTCACAACAGTAAATAATGCCCATGGCAAATTGCTAGTGATACAATGTAATTTGTATGGATTGTGAGGCAATGACTGGAAGGGGATTGTCTAGCCTGAGAAGAATGCCAATTGCTACAGATCTTTTGGCTTCTGGGAGAAGAAGGTAAGATAAAATATAAGAAGACAGATTTCCAATTTTTGTAAATGGTTCATATAAGAGAAAGGATGATCACATTCTGTCATATGAAATACAGATACTTCTGATTGTTATCAGCAGGAAGTTTTAAGTCCCCTGGATCTTTCAGATGTAGTGTCTGCTCTGATCAAAGTCACTAGAATGTGGCAAATAGCATGGCAGTTGATTTTTGAGTCTTGAGACACAACTTATTGTTGTTTAACCAGTTCAACAAATTTGGTCAGCTTACAGTATTTTGCTGAGTTCAAGTGCAAATTTCCTTGCAGTAATCATTTGAAATGTCTGCACCTGAAATGTGGAGAGTGAAAGATCAAAAGAGCAGGTTTAGCATAACTAGCCTTGGGAGTTGGCATTTGGCATAATGGTTAATCTATTTACATCATGAAGACAAAATGCAGAGTTTGACTCTCGTCTTTGAAAAGGAAATTTGCTAGGTTTAAAATGGTGCTTAAGTAAATCTAGCCTAGTGCTTACCTATAAACTAAATCCAAGCCTGCCATTTCCCAAAATATTCCCTTTTCTCAGGGTTAGTATATTTTTTTCTGGGGGCTATGAGGGGCTTGCCTCCCCCTCCTGTACCCCTCCATAAAAAGAAGAGCTATGTTCGATATTTGCTTTTCTGTATTTTCAATCCTTTTTTGTGTGCGTTTCAGGATTCGCAATCTGAGTCTTGACATTTCAGTAGGAAACCTTTGCTTGCTTTTGTTACCATTAAAGTGAAAGAAGTATATGGCAAACTTTTTTGAACAGTACAGAAGTGGTCATGTTGTAGAACAGATAGTAATAGTCAGGGGAGGGCCTATGAGTCTAGCCCTATTCATCTTGATCCTCTTACAGTTTATAGAAAACTAGATCAGTCTCATTTCAGATGACAATAAGATCTGTGGGCTGGTTACAGATGAGGTAACAAGAAAGAACAGGGATCTAATGAGACTAAAACCATGATTTAAAAGATGGCAGCTGCACTTGAATAATTTCAAATGCACAGTGACAATTCAGGCGATGCATACCCAAACAGGGTTGTCAAACTTAAAAACTCAAAACAAGGAAAGGACTTAGGAGACTATCGTCAGACACAAAGTGAACAAGTAGTGGCAAAACTAAAGAAAACAAAAAGCTGGGCTATATATGCAGCAGTCAAAATGATAATGCCTCATTGTCTGGCACAGGCTAGACCGCAATTAAATTACTGCATACAGTTCTGGAGACCTTACCATTAAAGGAAGATTACAATATCGGAGATAGTAATGAGGATAGTGCTAAGGTGGAGCAGACAGCAGGTGAAATGAAAAGTAAGGTGACTTTTTTCCTGTCAGGGAGAAGAGATAAAAAGAATATGCTGTAGTTACATAAAGCAAGGTATAAATCTGATGTGATAAACACTACATAGGAAGACCATTAGAAATATTTAATCTTCACAAAGGAAAGCACTTTTTCACAGGATGTGACTGACTTTGCAATCAAATACTGGAATGAGTGATGTAAATTAATACTTTCAATCAGTTTGGGATTCCCAGAGATCTGAAATGGGGTTGGGGTTTATAGATTCACAGGTTGTTACTAGGCAATTGACCAGTTAATCCTTTTGAGGACTAACCATTGCAGTCTCACTGGTACACCTAACTGCTCCCCCTCTCCATAAATAATGTGAGGGTATAGGCCTGGGGAAAGTTGAGGTTGCCTATATGTTTGTCTGTGCTAGATTTGAAGATAGTAAGGGGCATGTTTTGCTTTACTGAAATCTGGAGTTTGTTCCATTGGTGGAGAATTAGTTTAGAGAGATAGGGTTAGCCACCTTGCAGCATGAACATTGACTCTAGATAATTGCCACTGTTGATATGACACTCCGAACCCATGATCAAAAATGGGAAAAAGGAGTTGTTAGTGAAAGGATGAATGTGTCACACCAACAAGTGCTATTTATGTTGCTATATAGATTTTGCTTCCTTACTGCCTTATTTGCATTTCTGTTACTACTAGTCTTGCAGGTTATGCAAGAAGTCAAGAAGGATTAGGCCATTTACAGCTTTTTAGGTGAGGCACATATTGCCATATTGGAGTCTGCAAAAGACAGAGAAGAGAGATAGGGATTTTGGATGCTGCATGTAATACAGGGAGCTTTGCACCTGAGAATTCTTTCAGGATGATCTGCTAGGGTTTTTCATGTGGGGTTAGGTGCTTGGACAGATACATATCAAAGGTTGTATAGTATTCTAGAAGTGGACTGATGAGGGATGAGTACAGGGAAATGATTACCTATTTCAACTGAGATAAGATGCCCTTATTAATCAGATAGTCAAAGTAGAAGGCTTTCCTAATGACAGTAGATATGTGGTGGTCAAAGGCAAATTAATTATCAGTTAAGGTGCAGAGGTCTCTAATGACAATTGCGTTTTAAGAGAGTGTAATTTATTTATATGGTAGGTGTGTGAAAGTTTCCATTTCCCAGACTGTACAATGGTACATTCTTTGTTGTTCAGCTGCAGACCATGATCCTGACACTCTTGAGTTTGACCAATTATGCCCTCATGGAAATGAGTATTTTCAGGTGGCTGACAATGGCTCCAGGCTTGGAACTATCCATTAACATGGACAATCAAAGCAAAACAGGCAGAATAGTCTTTCATTTCACTGTAGGCTAACATGCATTGGGCCTCCAAAGAATGGCTTCAGTAACTAGGCCAATTATTAAATTCAGCTATCTTTTGTTTGCGTTGTTCCATCATTCTCAGTGAAAGTAGGATACTGCTGAAGAATAGTTTCTTTCAAGCCTTAGAGACTTACTCAGGGAGATTTATCACACCTTTAGGGGTTCATTGTTAGTTGCTGACATTGACATGAACAATGACAATAGATTCATAGGCTCATAGGTAAGTACTAAGGTAGTTGCCCTTGTGGGGCATTTTAAGCCTATCCAGTTTTCCTTTTTGTCCTCAAAATAACCTGTCCCTTTGGTTACAGATTTACTTTACCCATCCCATGATTGATAATTATATATTACACCTAATAAGAATAATTAGGTTCATACTATACATCTTAACTGTCCATATTTTTGCAGAATGTCCAGATTTTTGCCTCAAAAGTTCGGACTATTCCTCATAAAATTTTTATTTTTTTGACAAATCACTTGGATGATCTGAGGACTGAAATTTGTAAATAATGTCATACATTTCAGTTTCAAACTTCATAGCCTTTAGAAAATGCATTTTAATATAAGCCCTTTTATTCTAGCAACTTTCTAAGTTTATAAGAGCAATATTTAAAATCTGTCCCTATTTTTGGTCCTTTGTACCCCTATTATTTCAGGCTTTGCCCAGATTTCTTGGGCTAATAGGTTGAGAGGTATGGATCATACCACAGATAATTTGAAGGGACTCATGCATGGGATAAACATTTAGGAGTTGCTTCTGTCCATTAGTAGTACAGGGGCAACCCAGGGGTTAATTTTTTATTTTCCATTCATAGATCTAAGCTCCTCTTGAATATAAACAGGGATAAACTTTAACAATGTCATATTGTCTGCATTTGTAGCATAGAAGGATAAAGACTTAAGGTTGATTAGCAGTTTAGGCACTCGAGGGGTGCTGGGAGTGCAGATCCTCGGGGAGAAGAGTGGAAAGGAGGGCACACTCTGAGTTAAACCATTGCAGATCCCTGGTGGAGGCTGGGGAGTCATGAGTGGGTGCTGTATTGTAGAAGGACAGGGCTCATGTTTGAGATGCACAGGGAGGTGTGGCCAATATACCACAGATCCCAGTTCCTGCTAGACTGTGGGTAGAGAACAAGAGCACACAGGGTGGTGAATTACATTAGTCCCAGGCAGGGTAAATGAAAAAGTACTGGAACAGTAGACATGGAATATTCCAGTATAACAATTAATGTCTTTTCAATTTATTTGTCTATGACTAAGCAGCAGACAAGGATGCTACAGCAGGATACTCCAGAATTCATAGGTAACAACTTAGATTAGTGTATGATGCCTAAGTACATTATTCCAGAAGCTAGAGAAAATGAATTCCGAGATACCACAAGGTGGTTAATACAGTAAGCAAAATGTCACAAGATTCCATGAGGAAGTAAATGCAACAGGAAAAATATAGCAAGAGACATTAGGTACAACAGAAACAGATGCCACCATACAATAATCAAGGCATCAACAGCAGGCTCAGATGCCACAGTATTAAATGCAGTGCTGAACAGTCATGTAGCAAAGTCAATACTATTGCAGCAAGGCTACAATATAGTAGGGCATTACAAAATCAGACACAGTTAAGAACTACCCAGGGGAAACATGCAGCGAAGTACAGATAAGTACAGTTGAGCACTACCTTGTACTGGTCCAAGGAAAATGAGTTTGGATAATCCTGGCAGATAGGCATGTACTAGCACTAGGCTAACTTCGTTTGGAGGTTATTCTAAGTCTAGCCCATCATTCTATGTGAGAACCAAACCATACACCTTATGTTGGGAATTTAAACACCTTAACTGTTATGCCAACCTAACAAAACTCTAGTAAATGTTCAAGACTGCAGCAATTGTATACACAAAGCTCCAAAAAAACACCAACGGCACCAAACTCCAAAGGATATTCTTCAAACCACTTATGGAAAATACTATTTAATTAAGCGCTTTTCATCACCTTATTAAGGCAACTTCTTCAGATATGCCAACCTCCCACCCTGCAGGATGAGCACCTTCCTATTGTGGTATACATGCTGGTACTCTGTTATACATTGTGCAAAACTGCTACTCCAGTACAGCACTTTCCAGATACTGTATGACTATTTTCCAAATCAAATTTTGAAGCAGAGTTTAAGACAAATTTGTTGTATCACAGCACAGCACAAGAGATCACACAGGCCAATTAAAGTTAATACTGTTAATTAA
Organism: Protopterus annectens; assembly: GCF_019279795.1. Taxonomy (NCBI): domain Eukaryota; kingdom Metazoa; phylum Chordata; order Ceratodontiformes; family Protopteridae; genus Protopterus; species Protopterus annectens. Next base: position 131,974,853 of record NC_056737.1, on the reverse strand, counting down.
CCAGAAGTATGTCAGGCCCAGAAAGAACAGCATTAACCCTTTTCTGCCAAAAAAAGAGGAAACAGTTTCAAATGCAAAATACCACAACTCAAGACAAGACTTCTAAATCAGCACTAGTACATAATAATATATAAAATAAGCTGAAAGGTCACTTTCTAGGTGGTGTAGGACAATTTTCCTATTTAAATCCAGCAGCAGAGTTCATGTCAAGTTGCTGTATTAAATCACACTACAATGGCATCTGCAACAAACCAAGCTGGGAGTAACCTTCAAATAGTTGCAACAATCAGGTAGATTAGAGAGAAGCTAATAACTTCTGCTAACTTGTGTATGTTGTTATGTCGTGGCATGGCATGTGATGGCATACGCTGATGAGTTGTGTTGTGTTACATTATATTATCTAATGTTATTTTACATTATGTTATGTTCTGTACTGTTATCATCTACATGCAATAAGAGGTTTTCCTACAATTCTGTAAGCACTGCAATCATCTCTGAGGTCAGATCAAACTAGCATAAGGGACATTGCATTGACTGCAGGAACCGCCCTTCCCTTCCAACAAAAATACAATTCAAAAGGGCCATTGCTACAGAGAACAGAGAAGCAATGTGAGATAAAAAGAGGAACTTGCACTTATTTTACTATAGCTGTGTTTAGTGCTCTAGTACATTGTCTCTCAGAGAGCACTGATGTTGGGTATCTCCAGCCATAATCAAGTTCTTATGTGTTTGATTCAAGAAATTCACCTTGAGACAACCACCCAAATAAAGAAAGATAGACAGACATACAGATAGATAAATAGCTGGATGATAGAAGGAGAGAAAGACAGAAAAAGAGAGAGAGAGAGCACAGTAATCATTATGATGAGTGTATTGATTTGTTTCAAACAAGTAAAATGCTAGAGTCGTCCGTACACTCTCACACCCTCTCATATCTAAATATTCCAAATCTGTGATGAGACACTGTCCCTACCAGCATTGTTCTATGATTCCACTCTTAGAGACCTCTCTTACTGAGAGTGCACCCCACAACCCCCTGAACACCACCAAAACTCTCCACACTGCAAAATACAGCCAGTCCAAAGTCCCATAGTAGGGCAGTAATCTGCATATTTCCTTACTGGCACTGTTAAGGGACACTGCAAAAAAACAAAAACATACTACATTAGATTAAAAATTAATGAGATTAAGTGGATTCCACCTCATAGTATCTGATAAAAAACACACATTACACACACACACACACACACACACACATACACACACATATATATATATATATATATAGAGAGAGAGAGAGAGGGAGGGAGGGAGAGAGAGGAGGATAAAACTGTGATTTTTAAAATATTCTTCTTAAATGTTTCTTTCCTCATGTATAGATATGTACATATATACATGCACACATGGTCGATATTTGACTATCCTCGTACCAAACATTCCACTTAAAAAAATGATGCATGAGATTTTATTTATCTGTCTATTTTGTGGTTTGCTAACTATACAAGTCGACTGTCCAAGTCCTATTTTCTGCCATGAACTGGTCCACATGGCAAACAAAAAGAAATGTATAGAATGATATGTATGTATAAGTCTAACACAATAAGAGTTGAGCAGTTATTTACAGTTTCCATGAACAAAAAGAATAGACTTTTGTAGCTGACATGAAAAAACAATAGCGCTTCAAAGTGTATGATCACTGTAATACACTTGTTAGAGTTATGATAATGGATATCTACAGTGATGCTCGATAAAACAGAGAATCTCACAGCAGGCAAAAATGTGTGGTATATGTGCATGATAATAACAAAGAACAAGTTTTGATGCTGTACATTTATCCACACATTATTGTATAAACATAGTTGTCTTGTAAATCTTCAGTATTGAAATCAGTGTGTAGAAGTTAGTATCTCTCTCTCTCTCTCTCTCTCTATATATATATATATATATATATATATATATATATATGTGTGTGTGTGTGTGTGTGTGTGTGTGTTTGTCTGTGTGTGCTATCCAGAATTTCTGAAGAAATCACATTTAAACTCCTCCCCAAGCTGTGAATTGAATTTTTTCATGAAGAGTGGAATTTTTGTCTGTAACAGTGATTTCATTGTGTAGATTGCACCACAAAGTAGGTGCTAGCTCGTTAAAAAGATTATCACAGCTTGCCAATGAGATGTGAGCATTATATGAAAGGGAAAAGCATTATTTTATTAAATAATGCCTTTATATTATGCTCAGGCACAGCTACACTAAAGCTAATTACCCATCTTTTAAACAGGTATGTGATGTTTCTGACACACAAGAAGAAATGGCCATGAAGTCAGCTTGGTAGTACATTTGAAAAAGGATTCATCTGCCTTTTGAAAGAAATGTTATTCACCAAATTAATTTTCCAGTGATAAAGAAGCAATAATGGCAGCTCTTTTACATCATATGCTTGAGTTGTTGTAACTGTTCTATTATTAGTTATGTTGCCTTAAGCTCCAACTTTCTCTAATTGTTTCATCATTGTAATCTTTCTCCTAGCTCTGTACCTCTTATCTTGCTCTACTGGACCTGCTAGTCTGTAAAGACCCCTTCTCTGAACTCCTGCAATCCCACCACCTGGTCAAAGAATACCGCAACCCAGGACTTGATTTGTTTTTCTTCCCTGCTCCCACGAATTATGAAAAGTATGCTATACCCAAGTCCTACTTTTTAGTGTATTTGTTAAGCTTACACTTTACCTAGCATAAGTTATAAATTGCTTCTACGTAAGCTACTCCTGTAGTAAGTGCAGATAGATAATAAGCCTCGGTGCCAGGACTCCAGCAGCCACACTCCTCTCTATCAGTGATCCTACTGCAATATCTACATACCCTTGGACCCATTATCTATTACACCCCTACCTGCCTCTTCTACCTCTGTTTTCTTGTTGTACTCTCCTCTTTGCCCACTAGGTGGCACTTTAAGCTTGATTGCTTTTGGCTAATATTCTTTGCCCCACTTTCTATAGCTTTCTCTTATCTGGATCTTCTCTCAGGTCTTTCCCCTTGCCTAGCTGTAACTCTTAGTGCTTTGTCTGCTCCTCCTATCCCACTCTTATCACACCCTCTAGTTCCTTATACCTCTCTTATTCTTTTCTTTCTTGCCTTCCCTCTCCTCTAGTCCCTCTTGCCTCTAACCTGCTGTACCACACTTACCTACCTCTGGCCGCCTTCTCTGCACCTGAAACTTGCTACTCTCTGATTGTCTCTTGGCAGAATCTTCAGCTACCTGCTGTAGCCCACTCCGTTCGCCCTTCGGGCTCACTCCGCTCCCCTACCCTGCCCCCAAATACCACCCGCCCCAACACATCTACATTTATAGATCCCCTACTCCTCCCTACATTTTTTCCTCCAATCAAGCTCCTTCCCCTCCTCCCCAATTCTTACTCTACTTTACCAATCACACTCCTCCTTCCATCTCTCCAACCCCTCCCACCTCTCTCTACTCTTAACCCTTCACCTCCCTCTCCTACTTGCTATCTTCCTTCCACTCTTTTCTCAGATTCCCCTACTCTCTCCTCTCCCCTCCCACCTCTCTCTACACTTAACCCTTCACCTTCCTCTCCTACTTGCTATCTTCCTTCCACTCTTTTCTCAGATTCCTCTACTCTCTCTTCCAACTACTTCTCCCCTCATCCCTTACCCCTCCCATTCTAGCATGTACTACCAAACTCTTTTTTCCCTCAGACTCCCCTTCTCTCTACTCATTTTCCTTCTTCCTCTCTATCACACTACTTCTTACTGCTCTATAACTCACCCTTACCTATCTACTACTCATACCCTCTCCTTCTCCCACCCACATCCCCCTTCTCTCACTCATTTCCACTCCATTTCCTCCTGCCTTATCCCAATAAACCTACTACACCTCTTCCATCCCAAAATACTTTCCTCCTCCTCTTCAAAATGCTTCTCTCTCTCATCCCTCCCAATCCATAACAACTTCCTACTCTCCAAACTAAAAAGACTTAAAGTATTCTCAAATAGCATCCTAGCCTTATCTGGAGATATTCACCCTAACCCTGGCCCCTGCCTCAGTACAAACACCACCTTCCCACCTTCCTCCTCCTCTCCCTCTCCTAATACATCTCTCCCTCACACTCCTTCTACTCCTAAGTCCACTCCCAGTACCCTTAAGATTTTCACTATCAATGCCCAAAGCCTTAACAACAAAATTCACCATATTCACTCTTGGATTTACCACAACCAACCCGACATCCTACCCATCTCTAAGACCTGGCTAAAACCCCATGTCTCTGACTCTGAAATCCTACCTCCAGGTTTAAACATCCATAGGAGTGACCGAATAAACAAAAAAGGTGGAGGCTCTGCCATTATCTACTCCAACCTTCTCTCCATAATCCCCCTACAAATCCCAACCCCTTTATTCAAAAATACTGAAATAACTACTTGTCTGCTACAACTAAATAAACATAAAAATATCTGCTTCATTTCTTTATACATCTCCCCAGGCGACAACATCTCTACTTTAGAGAATATTCTTCACTGGGCCTCTTCTGAGATAAAATATGAAACAGTTATTCTAGGTGATGTCAACATTGATTGGAACAAAATCAACACATCTTCCCCCACGCTATCTATCAACCTTTTCAACTTCTCTCAATTAATCCATTCTACAACCAGGCCTAACAAAAAACATCCCCCCGGCTCCATCTTAGATTGGATTTTAGTCTCCCACCCTAACAAAATCTCTCTATCTGGAACTATCCCTGGCTCCTTTAGTGACCATCTACCTGCCTTCATTCATCGCTCAACAAACCCCTCTCAATCACCTCATTGTTATATCCAAACTCGTAACCTTAGCAACTTCAACCCCACAATCTTCTCCAACATATTCAAAGAAATCAACTGGCATATCCTTCAAACTCTGTCCCTCGACAATGCCGTAGAACATTTTAACTCCGTCTTCCTATCTACTCTTAACTCTCTAGCCCCTCTTAGACATAAACGAATCAAAGCCAATTCTGCTCCTTGGCTAACCAAAGAGACTAAACAAACCATGCAACTCAGAGACAAATTTTGGAAACTTTATCAGAAAAGCAAACTGCCTTCTGCCTTGCTCCATTATACCCAACTCCGCAACCAAGTAAAAAAACTAATCATCTGTGACAAAAAAAAACTACTACAACAAACTTCACACTACTAACCTTAACAACCCCAAACAATTCTGGAAAACTGTTAACTCTCTTCTCCATCCTGGATCACAAAATAACCCCTGCCCTGACCCCAGTTTATCAGACAATGAACTTAGCTCACTACTCAACACTTTCTTTACTGACTCTATAGCCAAACTAACCAAAACATTCCCTGACAACAGCCCTGCCAACATCCTAAATGCTCCCAATAACCATCATCCTATGTTTCAACTCAAACCAGTTTCCACAGCTTTCATAAAAAAGCTCTTAACCAAACTAAAACCTTGCTCCAACGCCCCTGACAACATTCCCCCCTCTTTCCTCAAACACGCAGCCGATGGAATAGCTCTTCTAATTAGCATCCTTATTAACAGATCCTTACAAGAGTCTTACGTTCCTAAACTTTGGCATTCTGCCTACATTCTACCACTTCATAAAGGAGATAAAAACAACTCCGTTTCTAACTTCCGCCCTATAGCCCTCCTCTCTCCTTTATCAAAAATTCTTGAAAAATGTGTCCACTGCCAACTCTTACCCTACCTAACAGAGTATCAGCACCCACCCAACATGGTTTCCGTCCAGGCCACAGCACCATAACTGCCATTTTTTCCTTCTTAGAAACTGTTAACCAAGCCCAAAATTCTGGACTTCTAGTATCCACTATCCTGCTAGACCTTTCTAAAGCCTTTGACACTATCTCCCATTCACACCTACTCTGCCAGTTCTCCAACCTTAATCTTTCCTCTAATACTCGTTCCTGGTTCTCCAGCTACCTCTCTGACAGATCCCAGGCTGTCAGATGGAAGAACTGTACCTCCTCCTTCTTACCTACTCCAACTGGCGTTCCTCAGGGATCCATTCTCGGCCCCATACTTTTCAACATCTTCATAAATAACCTTCACACTGCTCTCCCTGACACTACTGTCATTCAATACGCTGACGACTCTACCTTAGTCTGTGCTGCCCCCAACTTAGCCAAACTTCTCTCTAGAACTCAAACAGCTTTTTCCACTACAGAAAATTGGATGCACCAAAATCATCTCTCCCTCAATTCCAATAAATCCAAAATACTAATTTTCCTCCCTACCAAGACCTCGTCCTTGGACAAAAACTCTTTTAACATCCTCAGCCAATCTAAC
>NC_056737.1:131881098-131963035 GCF_019279795.1 Protopterus annectens | reverse complement strand
GGTAGTGAATAAGATGACAGCAGTGGTAGTGAATGACATGACAGCAGTGGTAGTGAATGACATGTCAGCAGCTGTAGTGAATGACATGACAGAAGTGGTAGTGAATGACATGACAGCAGTAGTAGTGTTATGACAGCAGTGGTAGTGAATGACATGACAGCATTAGTAGTGAATGACATGACAGTAGTGGTAGTGAATGACATGACAGAAGTGGTAGTAAATGACATGACAGTAGTGGTAGGGAATGACATGACAACAGTGGTAGTAAATTATGTGAGAGCAGCAGTAGTGAATGACATGACAGTAATGGTAGTGAATGACATGACAGCATTAGTAGTGAATGACATGACAGTAGTGGTAGTGAATGACATTAGGAGTGAATGACATGACAGCAGTGGTAGTGAATGACATGACAGCATTAGTAGTGAATGACATGACAGCATTAGTAGTGAATGACATGACAGCAGTGGTAGTGAATGACATGACAGCAGTAGTAGTAAGTGTTATGACAGCAGTAGTAGTGAGTGTTATGACAGCAGTGGTAGTAAATGGCATGACAGCATTAGTAGTGAATGACATGTCTGCAGTGGCAGTGAATGACATGACAGAATTGGTAGTGAGTAAGATGATAGCAGTGGTTGTGAATGACATGACAGCAGTGGTAGTGAATGACATGACAGCAGTAGTAGTGAATGACATAGCAGTGGTAGTGAATGACATGACAGCAGTAGTAGTGAGTGTTATGACAGCAGTGGTAGTGAATGACATGACAGCATTAGTAGTGAATGACATGACAGCAGTGGTAGTGAATGACATGACAGAAGTGGTAGTAAATGACATGACAGCAGTGGTAGTGAATGACATGACTGCAGTGGTAGTAAAGTATGTGACAGCAGCAGCAGTGAATGACATGACAGCAGTAGTAGTGAATGGCATGACAGCAGTGGTTGTGAATGACAACAGTAGTGGTAGTGAATGACATGACAGCATTAGTAGTGAATGACATGACAGCAGCGATAGTGAATGACATGACAGAAGTGGTAGTAAATGACATGACAGCAGTGGTAGGGAATAACATGACAGCAGTTGTAGTAAATTACATGATAGCAAAAGTAGTGAATGAAATGTCAGCAGTGATAGTGAATGACATGACAGCAGTGGTAGTGAATGACATGACAGCAATAGTAGTGAATGACATGACAGCAGTAGTAGTGAATTGCATGACAGCAGTAGTAGTGAATGGCATGACAGCATTAGTGATGAATGACATGACAGCAGTAGTAGTGAATGACATTAGGAGTGAATGACATGACAGCATTAGTAGTGAATGACCTTAGGAGTGAATGACATGACAGCAGTGATAGTGAATGACATGACAGCAGTAGTAGTGAGTGTTATGACAGCAGTGGTAATGAGTGCCATGACAATAATTACCTTGAGAGAAAGGCTGCTGGACACATGTCCATAGCTAAAAGATGTGGTTAGTAAAACCTAATCTAGATTTGCAGCTGGGTTAAAGAACTTGAGAGGTGAGTAATGCTTAATATAGTATATCAGGATTTTACCAAGGCCATTGGCTTATGTCCACACAGATACATGTTTGAAAAACTTGAAGATGAACGAAGCAGGGGGGTGGTTGGGGTTGGAATGTATGTTAGGCTGAAGAATCACATTGTTTCATATTTTAAGCAGAGGAAGCAGGGAACTGTTTTCAGGATTCAGTTTAATGGTTCCTACTGTAAATGTAAGGACTACCATTTGTGATTCTCATAACTGCAAGGCTAAAGGGTTATTCGTTATTACATATGGCTAGGAAGTATTACTCAATGTGATTAGGTGTTTTCCAAACTTTCCATGTTTCAGGAAATGGGACTAGTGTGGTGAGATAAGCACGTAAACTAAATGCTATTGCACTTACATCTAATAACATTAAGTTGAGATGCATAACTAGCAAAGTACCATTTATTATTTAATAAATAAATTAATAAGTAAATTACACTTAGTTTAGATGCATGCCTCATTCTGGTAAACTAAAGACGCTTGCAAAAATGCCATATTCCACTGTGTAGAACTCTACACTGTTCTATTAGTTTCAGGGTACTTCATACCAGATGTGTGAATATATATATGTAGATTATGTATATGAAATATATATCTGTATCTAATATATATCTGTATCTAATATACACACACACGCACATATATATATATATATATATATATATATATATATATATATATATATATATATATGTTAGACATGGATATAGCTAGATGTGTAACTATATCTAATATATATTATTTATATGAACTCCGTGATTGTTGCTGCTTAGAGTATTCCTTTTACTCTAAGGTAAAACAATTCTGCAGTTTATTTATATAGTTGTAATGTGGATACAGATGAAAGGGCCTTTCCCACTGCAAAAATTCTTTAATGGCAGTACAGCAAGATTCAAGATTCACTGTATTTATGCACAATTCACACTTACTTTTTCCTAGTTGCAGGTCTTGTGATAATGGGCTGTGCATTTTCTGCAAAGAGCCAATTTTTGATAAAAAGAAAGTTAATAGTGGAGCATCGTAGAAATCATTCCTTGTTCCTGTTCTTCGATTGTGTTTGTTTAAGACATTTCTGAGGAAAATGAGAAGAGGAGCAGATTCTTTATAATGGCACAAAGATACAGCTGTCAAGGATGTGGTGCCGTGTCTAACAAAGGAAATGGAAAGGCTAACTGAGCTGACAGACGGCATATAAGTTGCAAACAGATGCAAAAGATTGTACTAGGGCTACACAGACTGTTTTGTTGTGAAATAGAACTGATGGTAGGAGATCATGGAAAAGATCCTATGTGATGATCCCACCATGCAGGATCACCCTGAGCAGAGTGACACAGCAGGGGCAGTAGATTTCTGTTACCCTACCTGCAGAACATGCTTGCCACTTTTACTTTGCTATTGTTAGATCACGGGCAGTGCATTCTGTTTTATAGTCCCTTTAATAGCTTGGTTCCGGCACATAAATCTAGAGTCATTTAACAGCTACAAACAATGAAGTCATGGGACCGATATCTGCCTGTAGATAATCTTACTTATTCTTTCATTTTCTGCAGGAATAATTGTATTAATTGAAAATATATGTTTATGGTGAATATACTTCCACAACTGTATTTTTACAACTGTATTGCTGCCCCATTGTGATTTTGGGTACCCTTTGACATTTACCTGTTGCATGACACTTATTTTTAGCAGTTTTATGTTAAGTGATTGCACTTAAGTGCTTTCTGACGTGTGGGGAATATTTTCATGATTTTAAAGCTACAGAAATGCTGTTATTTTGGTAGGTTCTGTCTGCTGCATCTTAGGTGTACAAGGCTTTTCTAACTAATTTATAAAGCTGGAAGGTCAGAATAGCTGAGAAAGAGGCAATGCTTCATAACAGTTCTGCAGTAGCTGAAATGCCTCCACCCCTATGCACACATTGTTACAGATGGACAATCGATTTCATTTAAAGCGAGTTCAGTGGTGTTATCTTTTTATATTATGACACGATTCTGCATGGTTTTAGTTTAATGTGCAGCATTTTTAAAGTGCTGGGAAATGAACAATCTTTCTGTCATTGAACAGGATCAAATAGCCAAGCTAGTGCATTCTCTTATTTGTTGGTTTTCTTTCACTGCTTTGGCATAATGCATTGTAATATGATACACTGAGTGCATTCGGGAACTTCTGTTTTTGACTGATATTTTCCTGCAATTTTAAAACTAATATGAGTATAAAAAGAAAAAATACACAGCTATTTAAACCCTTCATGAATACAAATCAAAGTGCAATGTTACGTTTTGCAAATAATTTCCCTTGAGGAGTGCAAACTTCCAAATATTCTAGCGTTGTTATTATTTATTCATTCACTGTAATATAGTGGTCAATGCCATGGCTATCTTTACAGCAAGCCTTGTAATGCAGCTAGAGGTCCATAGAGAGAATGAATGATAGCAAAAGTGTTTCAGTGAATCATCTGTTTAGAATTGTGTGCATTCATGTGGGTGATATCATAGTTGCTGTGCCTTTTATACCTTTTTACTCTTATTCATTTTTGCTCATTGTGATCATTGTGGCAAGATGAGTGCAAGTATATCCTGTACTTATTGCTAATATCAGAATATATTAATACTGTTATTGCATTTGTGACTTCTTAGCCTGAGATATGAGGTTTGGAACAGACCATTTTGCCCTGGGACATCTTCAAGCGGGGCTAGATACATAAGTTATCAGAAATTAAGAGAATAAGGGGAGGAGAGGGTTAATTGGGATGGAGGGATGTTTTTAGGAGGAAATGAGGTAAGGGTAGGGAGGGGCTTAGATGTTTTTCTCAACTGTAACTGAGGTAGGAGTCACATTTTGGCATGAACTTGCTAAAGCAAATAGTATGTCCGAGATGACCTGTTGGTACTGGTATGGACAGGTAGGCCTGAGAATAGTTGTGCAGTGAAGAGTTGGGTAATGCTTGCTAACAAGGGTTTATGGTACTCTTGGATGGGTCTGTGCCAAGTAGTAATGAATTCCAAGTTTATTATTCCGTGTGGTTGCTGGTGGGCTGAATAAGTTTGTAATACAGTTAGTTTCAGAATGGGTGATATGCTGGGGGGCCTCTTCCCCTTAATGGAGCAACCTTGTGAGGTATAATACTCATGTACAACCTTGTGTGTGTGTGTGGTGAGTAAGAGTGTAGTTTGTCTTGGGAAGGAACTCCTTGTTATTAATAAAAACATTTAAAAAAAAAATCGGGAAAGAAAGAAAGGAAAGAAAAGTGGGGATAGGGCTGTACTAGTTATATAGGATTGTCTAGGTAGGATTTTAGTTACATGCTGAGCATGCTTTCTGAGACCATACCTTTCAATCTAGTCACTTAACAGGATGGCAGAGGGCCAGCTTAAGGTACATGGCATGTCTTCATCTCTTGGCTGTTTCAGCATGATCGGCTGCTATGCTGCCCACCCTCCCCGTTGCTTTTGCTGTTGTTACAAGTAGTAGTCCTTGCTTTAGATTACTCAGGCTGTGTAAAGTTGTTTTCCATTATGTTGAAGTAGCTCAAAAAAAAAAGGGGGAGAGTGCTGGTTGTGCGGGTGTGTTACGGTTGAGCCAGAAAGGGTTTCGCGGGCTACGTGATCACTAGCTGTGTGGGTCTTTCTGTGCATGTGGGATGTGGTAATAGCTATTGCAAATAGGATAGGGTAATTCATACCTTTCAACTGTCCTGTCTGCGCAAAGTTTTATTTGTTTCACCAAATGCTCGGGTTACTTGGGTTTTCCCGTATTTCCAATTGGCAGTCCTGTTAGTTCACAACAGGGGCCTTAATTATGGTAAAACATTGCATGTTGCTTAAATAAGATAGTGTTCTCAACAGTTTATGATCTAGATGTATCTCATTAGTACTTGTATATTTAATAATGATCTAAGGATAATTTTTAGAGATGCTGCATAATCGTATGATTCTGTCATTTCTCATAATATAAGGACAATTTTAATTGCAACTCGTTTTCTGGGAAAGATAGCTAATAGATGTGTGTAAACCTTAATGGATCAATATAACATTTATTGCATCCACATGTTTAATAATCAATTAGCGCTGTTAATATAATGAACCATAGCAAGCAAGACTGCATAATTTTTGTATTTAGTTGACACATTTTCTACTCAGAACTAGCCCTCATCAGTGCTGGCTCTTCTTCCTGTCACGGGCTTGAGGTGGTAGGGCAAGCTTGTGTCAGGGGGCAGGCTGCATGCTCGGTTAACTTGGAGCTTCTCTTGAGGTAATTATAAAAAAAAAATAAAAAAAAAAAAAGAACTAAAGCCTTAAATTAGAAATGTGATTCCATGTGGATTGGAATCTGCTGGTGGTTTACACCTGTTATTTACAGTATTTATTTGTGGTTCTCAGCTTAGTACTGCTGGTGATTTTGGGTTTTCACTTGGGCTTGGGATTTTTTAGAGTGTCAGCCTACCAGGCTCAGTTTAAGGTATTTCCTCAAGGAAGCCCTGAATGGTTTTCGTGGGCTCTGAATGTGTCCTTGTGATTGTCTTGTGCTATGCATGCTTGATGGCTGTGACTGGGTAGGGTGGAGATTCAAAGTGAAGAGGACAGTATATACTGAGTGTTGTGATTGTGCTGGCTGTGGACGTGAATATGGTGGGTTGATTTTGCTGGACGTGGTTAAACAAGTACAGGGATGGGTACTCGACCGCATTACCCAAAATTGTTGGATTGGGGGGGTGCTGTCTTGTACTGTGATTAGTACAGTTATGTACTTGGTTGAAGCATAGTCATTGGTGGCATTAGCACCTGTTCACTACATCAGAGATTGCAGGCCCATTATACTGCTCTTGTTCAGCTGGGTTCTTTCAGAGTGGTTGTTGCTGTTTATGGTGTCCGTCCTTTATTTATCATTTACACTGGTTTTCTTAGTTACAAAAAAAAAAATGCAGGAAGGGGGTGAAATAAATTTGCTAAGCCATGGTTTTTCAGTCTTGTGTGGCTTGGAAGGGACTGAGGTGGTTGGCTGTGAAGAACACACAAGTAATGGTTCATCACCCGGCATGTGTAGTGGCAGCATGACCTGTTGTAGGAGAGCTAGTGGCAGGCTTTCCATTTGGCCATTTTGTTTGTTTAAAGCAAATGGGGGTTCAACTGTATGAATAGATTAGTAGCCTGGTTAGTTAAAAAAATAAATGAATTAAGTGGGAAAATCAGTGGGTAAATCAGGTGTGACTTCCCTCACTGTATTGGACCATAACACTTACCTGTTATGGGAGGTACTGGGTTTGGATTACCGCAGAAGGCTACTGTTGTGTCAGATTTGGTCCATTCTTCATGATACTTGGGGTTTGGGAACCACTGGATTAATGTGAGGTTGTGGTTTCTGGAATTGGCATACCTCTCAAGTGTACCTCATTATGAGGAATGTACCTCTTTTTTTGGTCTTAAAAAGATTTATGTTTCTCAGAGTTCCACATTGAAAGGATCGGTCACACATTCAGAGTTAGGGATTTTTTTTTTTAAAGGATAACCATGGTAAATAGAACTGAATCATATTAATTCATTACAAGATCTTTTGTATTGCAGAGTTCAGAAGGATAGCTGGTATGTATTTTACTGTTGTTCCTTCTTGATTTCTTTGGAGAGCTGGTGACTGTTGAAGGACAGGTGATGAATTACATTTGAGGAATAATGACAATAAGAGTCATACACTGTTGTTACATCAGAAAATGTAGTTTACCTGGTATACCTTTGTTCACAGCTTTGTGCTAAAGACAGTTTCCCTTTCTGTTGCAGGTAGGAAACACAGCATGGGTATTGGTTAGTGACCTGAGGAAGCAGACGCGAAAGGTGATGGAGACAGTTATAGTGTATGCCCTGGTTGCTAGAGTGGTGCGTGATGGGGTTACAGATGGGGAGTGCAGAATGTGCAGCACTCCGTGGCCTAAAGGAAGTGGATTGATTAAAATGTTTTGGTTACGTGTGTGCTAAGAGTTTACAGTTTCTTTCTTTTGCAGGTGGGGAAGTGCAGAGTGGGCATCAGTTGGTGACCAGAAGCAAGTGAGCAAAAGGAGATGGAGGCTGTTGCAGTCGATGTTCCATTGGGACCACAGATGGGAGAGTGCAGAGTCAGCAATAGTCAGTGGCCTGAAGAAAGTTGCTTTCAAAGGTAAGGGATTCTGTTGGGATGGATGTTTTGGGTGCTAGAGTGTGCGCAATGAGGTCGCAGGTAGTCATGTTTTATTTAGTGCTCATTAAGGCATGTCAGAGTTGGTACCTTGGGGTAGTGTGGGGCAAGTGAGGAGGCATGTTGGGGGCATAGTAAAGCAGGGTTGTGGATTGTTTAGGGTGAATATTGGGTTCCCACAGGTGGGGTGGAATCACAACAATCATAGGACCACAGGAAGTTACTACGCTACTGGCTCTAGGGCTCTCACAAGCTAGCCAAGTGCTACATGTAGCATCTATGGCATTTGGTTTACTGGGTTATCTGAGGAACCAGTGGGGGTATTTGTAGTTTGTTTCTAAGCTGTGCCAAATTTGCCCATCATGGGCAGCATTTGGCTTGTGCTTTGGGCTGATAACAGCAGGTGTTAGAGCATATGTATGACTTTAAAGTAGGTGAGGTGGATGGAGCATTATGGGTTGGAGGAGCTGGGTCCTTTGTCGGCTACTTAGTACTTGAAGGTTAAGTAAGGCATTTAGTTAGTTTGTTTGTTATTTATTTTCTGGGACTAATAGGAGGTGGTATGTTATACGTACGGCTTTCAGAGTAGGAGGGCTTGATGGGTATTGCAGGTATGTGAGTATGTGGCAGGGGGAGTGGGTCAGAACACACTTGTGGGGGATTGGTTGTTTGGGTCTTTTCGGGTGAGAGTTAACAAGTGGCTATATTGTTTACCATTGTGGTCCCTTGGGATGGGTTTGAGATAGATTTGTTCCGGGGAATTAGCACTTGTTTATAAATGTGGCAGGACGTGTTGGGTTAGGGAGCATAATCGGGGTTGGTTTGCAGTTTGTGGGATGTCAGGAAGGCCAATTGGAGGGGATGTGGGAGATAAGTTTCTTCTGTGGGGGTTGGTTTGGGAAGTGGAGGTTCATGAGATGACAGTAGTTCATAACAGGAGAGAGGATGGCTTTAATTTTCATTGTTTAATTGTTATTTTGTTGAAAACATTTTTTGTTATAGAAGGATGATAAATGTATTTATTGAATAAGACTTGTTATGCAATGTTTTATTTCATATGGGTATCTGTTGCAATGCTACTCTGTGAGTGGGGAGGTTATTCTATGGGGATCTTGTTAGGCATCTTAATTTTTAGGGGGTTGCTGCACTTGGAAGTGTCTGCATTTTAGGCGGATGATGAATGAGATATGCCGCTGGTGGTGCTTAATGATCATTAAGAAATTGGATTACGCGTATGTGGCATGCTTACAGCCCTTTCTTTTACAGATCACTGAGTGCAAATGGGGACATGCAAAGTTGGTATTACTTGGGGGACTGAAGAAATGCGGACTCAACAGGCGGGAGTAGAAGGTGATGAGGATTCGGCTGACAGAGCGGTATGAAAGGGTATGGGTTGCCAGCAGTGCAGTTGAATATGGAGTTGTTTGGTTTATTATGTTTTTTCTTACCTGCTGTCACATGGTAATGTTGTTGGTAATGTTGTTTGATTTGATTTTGTGTGGAGAACAACAGGGTTGAAATTTACACTGTTTTAGGGGTAGTGGGGGTCTTCTTTGGAAGGGGTCAGATAGGGCGGCAGACATCACGGGTAGGGGATTAGCATGCTGCATTAAGTAAATCAGGCTTGTAATCTAGGTGTGGGAGTTTGATGGGATGATTCAGCTTTGATTTACTGCAGTTTCAGGAGAGACTGGTTTGGGTTTATTCACTACATCCTGGACGGTAATAGTGTATCACAAATCTTCTGTGATTGGGTGACATAGGGCATTCTCTAGTTTGTTGGTATATTGTATTGAGTTAGTTTTGCCTGGTTTGTTTTATTGTGGGCAATGCCAGCCATGATGGTGGTGTTTTGAGGTCATATTGCTACCTGCCATGATGGTGGTTTAAGTGTCTTATTTTTATAATGGGTAGTTGGTGTGATGTGAGCATTTTATTAAATGGGATTTAAAAGAGATTTAAAGTGGGGTATTGCATTCATTGGACAGCAAAAAAAAAATTGTTTCATTAGGTGGTATTATGGAGTTGCAAGGTGGCATGGTGGTATGCAGTTGCCTCGGCATGGTTTCAATGGCAGTTGACTAAGTAGTGGGTCCAGCGGCTGGTAAGGTTTTTGGTATCATTGTGAGGCTTCCTGTTGTCAGGTGGTATGGTTTATTTATATCATGGCCGTAGTTATGATAGGTGATGAGGTTATGGTTTGCTGCTTTAGCATAGGTGAGTTGTCAGTGGTTTGTTTTTAGTTTTAGGTACTTGGCTGTTTTTGTGAGGTATGTATAGGGTTAGGAAGTAATGATTTGGAGGTAGCTGGGTTAGGGAAGATGGGTACACTGAATGATGTTTGACCTAGTGCCTTACTGGTGGGTAGGTTGTTGGAAGTGGTCAGAGAGAGGGGTAGCAGCCTAGTCAGGCTGGTAGGCGGAGAAGAGGGGCAGGCTTGCCCTCTTCTGTTCCCCTTCTGGTGGTGGATGTGCATTTCAATAAGCTGGGAAGGAAAGTGAGCGGTTGCTTTGTTGGATAAGTTAATAAGCAAGCTGAGCTGCTTATTTTGATGGTGGAGTAGTTCAATAAATTGAAGGTGAGCGGGGTAACGCTGCCTTGTTATTGCAAAGATAAGTGAGCAAGTGGGGGACGCTGCTTATCAAGGGTGAGTTGGTTATGCTGCCCTTATGGTTATTTTATATTTTCCTTCCATGGATGTTATTATCACCTGTGTCATGTTTTTGGTTGAAATTTATATTTATTGGTTAACAATCATGTTTATACATACACACATACATACATACATACACACATACAAATGTTTCAAGCATGGGCATTGATGCCATTCTAGCTTGCCAATATACCAAAACACTTGTTCCCGTTATAAATGTCCAGGCTGTTCTTAAAAATATCGAAACTAGTACTTGCTTTAATGTAATTTTAGTAGTCTGTTCCAAGCATCAGCTACTCTATCAGAGAACCAATTTGTACACTTCTCTTTCCTATAGAATCTTCTACATATTTTATCTGATGATTCTCTATTACTTTCTGATAACCCCAAACATTCCCAGAGGTAATTGTCCCTAAATGCCCTATATACCTGAATAAGATCTCCTTTTAAATATCTGTACGAGACACGGTACAAGTTCAGATATTTTAGTCTTTCATAATAACTTAGATTTTCACATCCATGGATGCCCTTGGTATATTTCTGCTGTACTCTTTCCAGTTTATTCATGCTTGTTTTCCTGCAGGATTTCCATATTGTTATTCCATACTCAAGTTTGGGTCTAATGTAACTAACAAACAATGACGTCATTATGTTTGATTTCCTAGACTTTATAAATCTTTTTATACAACCAATAATTTTATAACTATAATTAGCCAATTGGTTGATATGATTATAAAAACTCATAGCTGAATCTACCCATATATCCAGGTCCTTAAACGAGTCTACAGTTTCAATTGCTGTGTGCTGTATTAAATATTCATCTTTCAGTTTATGTCTCCCAAATCTCATATGCTTAGTTTTTAATGTATTTATCAACATATTATTCTCCTGTGCCCAAATGGTCAATTTAGTCAAATTATTTTGCAGACATGCCTTATCTGTAATATTTGTAATCAGTTTTCCCAATTTCAGGTCATCAGCATATAGACTATAGAACACCTCAGATGAAAAAGTAAGGTCTGAAAGATACAATCTAAACAAGTAAGGGCCTAGGACAGAACCCTGTGGGACACCTTGACTGTAACCAAGGATTTCACCTGTCCAGTTGGTGTGTGATACTTGCCATGTCCTATTTGTAAGCCATATCGATCAGTGTTTTGTGTATGACCCTGTCAAATGCTGAAGCTAAATCTATATAAATCACATCAAAGCACAATTTTTCATTCATAGCTGTTATTATATTGTTATAGAACATCATGTTACAGGTGGTAATAGCTCTATTTGCAACATATGCATGCTGATATATGGTTTCAAGACCCAACCTATCCAGTTCTGACAAAAACTTATCCAGTATTACCTTCTCCATTATTTTTCCACAACATGAAAGTAGACTTAAGGGTCTATATGATTCTGGGTTTGTCCTACTCTCCTTTCCCTTAAAGACAGGTTTAATAAGAGCATGTCTCCAATCTTGAGAAATGTCCCCATATTTATATGACCTAGTGAATAATAGATATAATGGTAATGTAAGTTCTTGCTGAAGTGTTCTCAGGTCATTGTTACTTATTCTGCCTCCTCCCTGCACTTTGTTTGGATCCAGTTTGCACAGTTCTTTTTCAATATAATCTAATTTGATTCCAGTATCTGGGTTACCTGGATGTCACTAGGACAACTTACCACCCCTTTTGTGGAGCCAAACTGTTTTGCATAAGATTTTGTAAATATATCTATAATCTGTTGGGTTGGAGAATAAATTTTAGTCTGCGCATAGTTTATCAATTTTGTATCTTTACTCCTTCCACATATATAAATATATATATATATATATATATATATATATATATATAAATATATATAAAATCTGTTGGGTCGGAGAATAAATTTTAAAGTCTGCACATAGTTTATCAATTTGTATCTCTTTACTCATTCCACATCTTATGTATCTATAAAAAGGTTTCCTATTATGCTCAATATCTTTATACAAATTTTCTTCAAAATTTTATTGATTGTGTCTAACACTATGCTTAATCTGTTTATCCAGCTTGTTTATTTCAGGTTTCAAAGTTGTAGTTCGACCTCTCTTCCATTTCTTATAGTTTTTGTCTCTCACGTATCTTGTTCTTATGGAGATATACCCCCGATGTTGCATGCCTAGATCCTCATGTTAAACATTTTTTCACTTTTTGCACTCAAACAATTTCTCTTTCAAAACTTTTCACATTCCATCTGCAGTTTTTCCACTGAACACCTCACTCCAGTTAATTTTATATAGTAACTGTTTTGCTTCCCTATAATCTGTAATTAACCTTCTGTGCATTGGCTTAGATTTCAGTTTAGCAGAATTATCTAGCAACAAATTAACCGTAATAACCCCATGATCACTGTACATGAATGGTGGTAAAACTTGACTTGAAGTTACAGTAATTTCTTTGGAAACACAGACAGTATCTAGTATATTCCATCACCTGGTATTTTTTTTTTTTTACAATCTGAAGCATTTGTTGTTCCTGAATTTACTCTGTGAATAATTTATTTACTAATGTTGTGGAATCAATACTATTCCAGTCTGTTTCTGGTAAATTTAAGTCCCCAGCTAATATTATTCTTCTCTCCTGTGTTTCATGCAAGAAATGTATGAATTCCTCTAGGTCATCTGCACTTGACTTTTGTGGTCTGTGCACTCCAACAATTGTTCTATTTTCCAGGGTTGTCTTTATTGTCACAGTTACAGTATTGGTGTTATCACTGAAAATGTAATAATCACAGGTTACTTTATGGACATTTAATAAAGGTCGTCAAATGTCATTCGGTGTTGTGTGCTTATTGAAGTGGAACAGGACAAATGAGGTTTGGAACAGACCATTTTGTCCTGGGACATCTTTAACTGGGGCTAGATACATACATTATCAGGAATTAAGGGAATAGGGGAAACGATAGGGTTAACTGGGATGGAGGGATGTTTTTAGGAGGAAGTGAGGTAAGAGTAGGGAGGGGCTTAGAGGGTTTTGTCAAGTGTAGCTGAGGTAGGAGTCACATTTTGTCATGAACTTGCTACCCTCCCTCCATCCCCCTTTTTATTAGTGGGTTTGTGGTTATTTCAGTTTGGAAAGGTGTAGGGCAGAGAAGAGGGCCAGGCTTGCCCTCTTCTGTTCCCCCTCTGGTGGTGGACGTGCATTTCAATAAGCTGGGAAGGAAAGTGAGCGGTTGCTCTGCTGGATAAGTTAATAAGTAAGCTGAGCTGCTTATTTGGATGGTGGAGTAATTCAATAAATTGAAGGTGAGTGGGGTAACGCTGCCTTGTTATTGCAAAGATAAGTGAGCAAGTGGGGGACGCTGCTTATCAAGGGTGAGTTGGTTATGCTGCCCTTATGGTTATTTTATATTTTCCTTCCATGGATGTTATTATCACCTGTGTCATGTTTTTGGTTGAAATTTATATTTATTGGTTAACAATCATGTTTATGGCAGTTTAATAAAGGTCGTCAAATTTCATTCAGTGCTGTGTGCGTATTGAAGTGGAACAGGACAAAGTATGTTTGGCCCAAAAAGCCAATAAAACACATATTCAGATATATTTATTTATTTGTTTATTGTCATTTGTTTACTGGGATAGTCCGAATGAGCAGACCCAGACAGGAAAAGCTCTGTTATACAGATATCATGATATATATCATTTACATTGTTTTATTATTTGCAGTCAGTTTCATTCATGAGCAACTTTCCATTATTCTGACACCCTTGACATCAGTTACAATGTTTACAAGTAGTTTCAATTAAAAAGAACAGTTATACGAGTTGTATATTAATATTTGTTTTAAGAGAAAGAGTTAGACAAACCTGTAAAATGGAAGGAAGGGAGGAGAAACAAGGAAGATAAAGGAGATGCGATGATAGAGGAGGATATAGTTGTGTTAATAGCACATTAAGTTTTGTGTAGTAGAGAGTTATAGCACAAATTCATATAGCTATAATAGAACTAATTTAACCAGGGGTCTTGCAGGTGCATAGCCATTTATCTATCAGATGTTGCTTCAGTTTGGCACTTAAAGTCTTTCAGGTTGCAAACTGTTCTTAAGTGGAGTGGGATCTTTTGGAGAAAAAATGGACAGCCCTTATTAGAGCTCAGCTAATGCTCTCTAAAATAAATTTAGTGAACCATATTATGTAATACAAAGAGGATGCTTGTTTCATTATATATAACGGCTTAGTTTAGTTGAAAAAGAATACAATGCACATCAATCTAGACATCACAAGCATAACCCTTAATAATGCTGGGCAACTACTGTGTATAAGTTTGTGTAACAAGTGGCATTGTTAGTTGTGTGAGCATCAGATACACTTACAACTGTACTTTTATTGTTGCTGTTTTTTTGCAAACATTCTGTTGCAGTGATATGCATATTACTGTCATTTAGCCTGTGTTGTTAAGAGATCCAGTACCTGGTAATGGCTTCCATCCCCATTTTCTCTCTCTCTTCTTTGGATAGTGGTCTATGAGAGACATCTGATCATCATTTCAGAGTTTCTCTGTAGTCTTATGTCTTGATATCAGGTTATACTGCTTGGTTCATACAGCAGCCATGGAGCTTGCTTTACTAAGGTTATACTGATCATATTGTAGGAAATCTTCTTTGATGTCAAAACATCTGACGTGATTATATCTATCCAAGCATAGGGCTATGTGTGCATGTGTGTGCATGAGTATGAGACACCTCAATAATCCCCAAGCTATAATAGTATCTGTTGCATTTTTGTGAGCACATGTCAGCAGGAAGTACCTCTTACCATCTATACATTTGGAGATGCAAAACCTGTGTCAAGTTGCATGTTTGAACAATGATTAGTTAGTGCAAAGTATAACTGAAAAGGTGAACAGAATGGCTAAAAATTAAAAGCCTATGGAACTGGAAAGTATTCCTATACAATGGGAAAAAATAGGAGAAGTGAAGATTTTGTTTGGAAAAAAAAAAGTTGTAGAATTGGCTGGAGTAATAAAAATGAGCAAATAAATGAGAATGGAATATTGCACTTCCTAGGAGTAAGCTATACTGGAAAGCTGAGAACTGCAAGTTTGGGAAGAAAGTTGCTGTCTGTGTAAATCAGAGTATCACAATTTGAGATAATATAAAGAAAACCAGAGTGTGAGCCTAAAAACTACATGCACTAACAGGCTACAGTAAGACTTGGTGCAATGATGCAGTCTATAGGCCTTCAGTTTGTATCACACAGCAAATGTAAACCTAATAAAACCAAACTTATGATGTTATCAGAAATGGGAGCTGCTAATGGGAGATCCAAATTTCCCATAAGTTATCTGGGCCATTCCAGTATCAAGTGTAGTGAGGGAGAATGAGATGCTATCAATAGTAATTCACTTAGTATTCCAATCTTTTGCATAAAAATACTAGAGAAATCATGCTTCTACATGTAGTAGTAGATGAAACAGAGGGAGTTAGCAACATAGTGTTCAAAATAGCTTTAACTATTTTAAATTCACATTACAAGAGGAGCATAGATGTACAGGACTGTATAAAAGCAAATGAGGGGAGGCTGAGGGAATGTGGTATAAGAGGAAATAGGGACAGAGTGGTGACAACTATGACAGAAAACACTAGATAATATTGAAACACGGGAAACTGATAGTAACAGAGAAAGGACAAGGAAAAAGGAATAAAACACATAAAGGTAAATGAAGGAAATGAATGAAATAAATGTCAGTAGCACAAGGAGGTTAGAGGAAAAAGCAACATGAGAATTCATGGAGGCAAATTTAACAATAGAGAGAGCGAGAGAAAGAGAGAGAGAGAGAGAGAGAGATGGCAGATGTGACTTAATGGCAAACAGATGCCATAAGGTATATAACACATTAAGGAAGAAGACAGTGAAAGAACTGATCAACTTAACAAATATCGTTAATGTAAAATAAACAATGGTCCTCAATGAATTGTTTACATTTGTCTTCATCACAGAAAATGCAGGATGGGTATTAGCATAGCAAGGGCTAGCTTAGAATAGCATCATGGCTGAATAGTAAGATCTCTGCTCTAGTCTTTGTGGGTCAGTCCTGATCTCTGGTCACTCTACTTGTTGCATATTGTCTCAATGTCTTCATGTATTTTTATCTTGATGCTCCAGTTTTCCCAACTATCAAAAACCTATTAGATGATTGATGAATATGCTAAACTATTAATATATGTATTGCATTACCTTTGCCTTTGTGGCAACGGTTGTAGCTAAACAAGGTTTGAAAAGGACCACTACACTTATTTGGTTAATAAGTACACAAATAAAAAGTTAAGACTGAGTGGGGAGATTCACAGATAGATAGAAACAATGAAATGTGGAAGGTTGTAAGGAAGTGGCTAAACTAAAAAAGATCAATGCACAAAGGCCAGGCAAAATACACAACTAAACCTGCACCACCCTATTAATGCATCCTAACTTTTACCCTAACTCTGCACATGTCCCTAATCCTGCATATCACACCATAGAAAAATCCTCTCTTTAGCACTGCCACTTCACAAGACACTTGGACACATTCCACGTGCATTGGCACACATGCACAAAACAACACACAATATGCCCCTTGTATAACCCTTATTCTAAACCTACAAACACCCACACAAACTTACATACCTTTTAATGTGGAAATGTTCAGTATATTAGAAATTGTGGACAATAGTATCTAATACCCATAATTTTCTTAATCACATGTTCAAGCTTCCTGCTCCTGAAATCCTCAACATTTGATGAACCAAATATTCAGCTACATTTCAAAGTTGTTCTCTCTGTTGAAGAAGTGAAATTCCAACAAAGTGAATGATACCTATCCATAAATATTACATCTACTTGCATTAATTCACTTTAAGTATAGGGAAAGTTCCATGAAAGAACACTAGATAGAGTACTGTTAGGAAGAGAGAGACTGACACTGGAAACTAAAAGGTGACGTATGTAGTTTCACAGTCTAATGTGTTTCTATGTGGATAGGCTTGGGTATGTTCTGGGTTGCCTGTGCATGGAGGATTACTAATGCAAAAGCTTTTGGCATTGCAAACTGGGCTATAGCTAAATGGTTTCTAGCCAGCTAATCGAACTCTTTAATAATGCAGCAATACATGGTCATATGGCAGTCTTGATCCAAAGTGTAGGTAGCTGCTCCTAAATTGTATGGGCACTATTTATACTGCATTGCCTATTGGCACACGTTTTTAACTTTTCTACAGTCTTGAAACATGGTAACACATTATTCCTGCTGTCATGATATGTTGTCTGAATGGTATATAGGCAGTTTCCATGAGCTATTCTACTAATTTGCTCTAAGCATGGTGCATTACATCTATCTTGCCTGGAAAGTTTACTGTATACATTTAAATGCAGCCATGAATAGCCTTTATTGTGATTAACCACATGTTGAAATATGAATAATCAAAACTAGAACACTTAAACATTCATGTAATTGTACTCCCTGCAAAAAATGACTCAACAAAATTGGGCATATTATAAAGCAACCATTTTTGCAGGAGGGACAAGCCCCTCTGCCCCGCATGTTGGAATTCTTTCCCCATTCCTCTGATATCAAAAACAGCCAGAGAAGTAGGAAAATCTGTAAAGAAAACATAAACCATGTAGAAGAAGCAGCGCATTCACTTTTCTGTCTTTACAACTTTTCCATATTCTCCATCTCAAGCAACCCAAGAAACAAAACCGAAGCATATGCAACAAAACAAGTTTTAACATTCTAAAATATCATTAACTAGACATTGTGGCCATTTTTCTATGATTTTTTTCCAGGTATGATAAAATCCACAAGATAGGCTGTTTATTCCATTCTTTAATGCTATCACTATCAGCCAAGCGTTATTTCTTTTCCTCTCCATACTGCCAGCATACTGTTGAAAGTCCTGCATACTGAATAACTGGTTGCATCAAAAATTGCTCAACATACAGCTCTGCTATCTCTCACCTCTCTGTTTTATCTGGAAACTATCAGCCAAGCTTTATTTCCTTTCTTCTCCATACTGCCAGAGTACTGTTTAAAGTTCTGCATACTGAATAACCAGTTGCAACAAAAATCGCTCGTTATCAGATAGCAAATGTAAACATAATAGAACCCAGTATCACTATCAGCCAAGCTTTATTTCTTTTCCTCAGCTCTGCTATCTCTCACCTCGCAGTGTCTCTCTTTTTATCTGCAAAGTATGCTAGCTTAGTTTTACGTTTTAAAATATACTTATTTAAGGCATTATCTACTCTCTAGCAAGTTGGTATGCTGTAAAGTAGCTCAGCAGCAAGGAATCCCCTCCCCCCATTCTTAAAAGACTCTCTGGTAGTTTCAACAAACTTATGTCTATTAAATGCTGGACTAATCAGCCTACTTTAAAAATTTCTTACCTGACAGTACTACACAATAAAACTATTTTTTCTAACTATTAACAGTACAAAGCCTTTTTCTGTTAGATTTTTTACTGATTGTTTTTGGACTGTGCTTACCTCTGGGCTTGGCTTAACCTGCTCTGTTCACCCTCACTTCACTCAGGCTCACTCCGGTCCCCTAACCTACCTCCATTCCCACTCATCCCACTTTCCTTAAATTTATAATTACACTAAACCACACCTTCTTAACTCATTATCCTATAGCTCAAACTCAATCCTATAGCTTGTAGCTACCTCATCCAAAACACCCAGAATCAATTATTTTTCACTTTCTCCCCTCCCACCTCACTAAACAGTATGTTCTTCCTCACACAACACTCTTTCCACTACCACATAACTTTACCAGCACACTTCTCCCTCTACTAAACTTCACACACCAACCCACCCATATTTTTTTCCTGTTTCTCTACTATTCACCATGTCAGTTATCACCACTCTCTATGCAACTCTCTCCTACTCATTACCCTCTACCTAGCCTCCCACTCTACTGCCTTCATCACATCAAACATAACACGCTACCTCTCTCCTACACTCCCCACTATTACATACCATATAAAACCAAATATCCATTATTGCATCTGTTCTAACTACTACACTAACATATTACTCTTCCACTACAAATATGTCCATACCCCCAACCTTCCTTCCAATCCAGATTTCTTTCATCGGCTAATATCCAAGCTCAAACACTCTCTTCTTCTACCCTCACTAACAGAAATTAAACTCAAAGCTGACATACATCCTAACCCAGGGCCCACACAGCTACTCCCACCCCACCCAATAACACCTAGAACACCTGCTAATACTACCCTCCACCTTCCTCCCCTAAAAAATCCAAATCCAACTTACTCATAACTAATTTTAACCTCAGAAGTATCACAACAAAACTACTGGATTTCATGCAGCCCTAACTGCCTACACTCCTGATATAGAAATTATTACCAAGACATGGCTAAAACCCCACATTAAAGATGAGGAAATACTTGTGATTATAATGTTATTAGATAACATATATAGCATGGTACAGGCATTGCCATCATGTATAAAAATTTCCTCAAAATTTAAAAATTAATCTGTACTCCCCCAGATCTATCAGAAGCATACATTCTTACCACCCGATTTGAAGTGAATCTACATAAAACCATCATAATTATTGCCTCCTACTTACCACCAGGAAATAATTTACCTACCATTGAAAGTCTCCTTTCCTGGGCATCCTCTACTTTCAACCAAGAAACTATAGTGCTAGATAAGCTCAGCTTAGACTGGCTATTCTGCTCATCTGACAACCCCTCCAATTTTATCAGTCTATTCAATTTCAATCTAACTATAAACTCCCCCACTAGAATCAATAAACACACTAAGAAAACATCTATTCTAGACTGGATATTAATCAATAAGCCCAACCTTGCCCACCATGCTGGGTGCCTGTCAAATTCTCTCAGTGATCACTCCCCTAACTTTCTACTAAGGAAATGCATTCAATCTTCCTGTAATGTCATTTTCAAACACATGCAACAAAATAAACTTTCCTCTACCTTCTTAAATTCCCTACTTCAAAACTGCAACTGGTCACCTCTAAAATTGCTCCACCTAGACCAAGCTGTACAATATTTAAATGATACCTTCCTCAACATCCTTAATAACCTTGCTCCAATAAGAAAAATACACTCTAAAGCCAAAAACCTACCTTGGATAACATTAAAAAAGGATAGAGCCTGGACTACTTATCAAATCTCGAAAACCTCACCTCTTACAAACACCTAAGAAACCTAACTAAGAAGCAAATATTATCTGAGAAAAAAATGTATTTTCTAGTCTGTGAGCAAAAACAAATAAATAACCCACAAACATTTTGGCAAAACACTAACTACCTCCTCAACTCTGGCAAAACCTCTACCCCTGCACCATGTACAACAAATAGCACTGAATGCTTAGCACCCCCAATTTAACTCTCATTTCATCACAACTTTCACCTAATTTTTAAACAACAAATCTAACCAACCACTTACAGTGCCTACCTCCACTAACTCTAAACCCAACTACTTTTCTTTTAAACCTATACAAACCTCTTATATCAAAAAACTCCTATCAAAACTAAAACCTACCTGTCAAGCAGCTGACCAACTTCCTAGTGACATCTTAAAAATTGCTGCTGCCTCCATCGCTTATCCTGTATCTATCCTACTATCTCCATCACCTATCCAGTATCTATCCTAATCAATCGATCCATCGTGAAACAAAATGTCCCCATACTCTGGAAAATATCCCCTATCATCCCCCTCCACAAGGAAGACCAATCTAAAGATCTCTCTAATTATTGTCCCATTGCCATTCTCTTACACCTAGCCAAAATCTTAGAGAAATGCATTCATAAACAGCTCCTAAACCACCTCACTACAAATAACCTCTTATCTAATTCACAGCATGGCTTCCTTCCAAAACACAGTGCATTCACAGCCCTCATAAGTTTCACTAACTACATCAACCTCCTCAAAAACAATGAAAAACTAGTCTCTGCTATATTCCTTGATACATCCAAAGCTTTTGATATGGTATCCCAGCAACTACGACTCAACACTCTAGCCTCCTTCAACCTCAACTCTACAGTCCTCAACTGGTTCTTTAGCTACTTTACTAATTGACAACAGGCAACTAAATGGGATAATAAACTCTCAACACTCCTCGCACTCTCTGTTGGGGTTCCTTAGAGTTCCGTCCATGGCGCTATCCTTTTTATTATAATCACAAATAGTCTAAACACTGCCACTAAATTTGCTTCTATCATTCAATATGCCAACAATGCTACTCTTATTTGCTCTGCTCCCACACCCCAAGAACTCCAGGATAAACTGAAAAAATCATTTCTAGATAGTGAAAATTACCTAAATAAACTTCACCTCATCCTAAATCCAAACAAAGCTAAGTTAATGATCTTCTACAACAGGAAATCCAAAGCAAACCCACCTCCTCTCTCCATCTACTCCACTAATGGCACTATAATAGAACTGGTTAACCAAACAAAACTACTTGGTGTCAGACTAGACAACAACTTACATTCAATAAACATATATCACTCACAAATAAAAAAGTTCACATCAAACTTGGTGCACTGTATAGGGCCAAATCTTACCCCACTCAAAACGCCAGACTAACCATAGCCAGATCCCACCTCCTATCTACTTTCCTCTACTGTTCTCAAATTTTCACTAATTTGTGCATGTCTGATTTACATCTACTTGATTCCTGCTATAATAAAATAGCAAATTTGCTGCTAATATATCCAACAGGACCCATCATTGCCTTGCTCTTCAAAAACTACAGTGGCTTGAATTTTCCAATCTGTTATTGCACTGGGCTAGAGACAAGGACATTTTAACTAACACAATGCTAGAGGCAGCTGCAGATATTCTACACCTGCATGTGCTAGAGGCTGAAGCCAATGCTACTGGTGCTGCTGACAATAGGCCTAGGCTGAGAAGGAGAAGAATGTTCAGGTCCAGGGTAACTTTCCAGGTGCTATATGAGCTGGAAATTGTCGATTGCTACAGGGTGGATATGGACACATTACATGAACTCCATGAGCTCTGACACCCTCAACTCAGAGCCAGAGTCATAGATTCATATATTCATAGGTTGGTACTAGGCTATTGGCCCTAGGGCCTATACAAGTCTAGTCATAACAATTCCCTGGCTATTTCTTCCCACAATATTTACTTCCCTGGACCCCTGTCTAGCAGGGTGACTGATGTGATCCCTGGGGTGAATTTCCTTTCTCCCATCCAATCATCAAGGTTCCTTTTGAAGAGGGCCAAAGAGGTGCTCTGCTTGACATGTATGGGCAGTCTATTCCAGAGTTTGGGGAGTCTCTAAGTCAGGAACCTATCCCTCCAGCACATTTTGTTTATTGTCATGACAAGGTTTAGATCCCTACAGGCTTCCCAACCTCTTGTCTTTCACATGGCTTACTGATGTCATATACCATATGTTCACCTGCAGTACTATTAAAATCAGACTTGTGCTGTGGCACATCATAAGTTCTGTAGTCTGTGTACTTAGATAGGTAGGAGTTCTATTCTCACTGCAGTCAACTGTGTGTGTGTGTTTACACAGATGAGCAGAACTTTGTATCCTATAGTTACTTCTCCAATGACATGGCTTTCTCAGTTTTGAGACTTGCACAAGCCTACACAACCATTTCATGCAGACCTCACAACTTCTTGTCTCCTACATGGCCTGCTGATGTCATCTGCTATACGTTCACCTGTAGTCCTGACAAAATTAGACTTGTGCCATGGAACGTGCGATAAGTAAAATTAAAACCTGTTATAATGCTTCAGCTTTAAGACAGAACTAATCAAACAAGCATCATTAAGCCTAGACCTGCTCATGGCATCTAGTCTAAGCTGCCATCTAAGATATTTATGAACTTTTTGCCATCTGAGATATTTGTGAAAGTTTAATTTTACTTGGACAATTGAATGTGTAATTGGTTGTAATTGATTAATAGGATGTGCATTTAAATGTGTTGATTTTTAAGGTCAGTAGTTCTGATGAAGCTCTGGCATAACAATAAAAGTGTTTAACTCAATAAAGTCTTGGTCAACCTGCAGTTGTGCTTTTTTTTCTTCACTTGGATTAATATTTTGTTGTTTAGTCTTATTGTTTGTTTCACATTCCAAGTCAGACGTGAGCTGTGGCACTTTCATTAAGTACTGTGTTCTGCAGTGTGTGTACTTAAATAAGTAGGAATTCTATTCTCACTGCAATCAAATGAGGAGATTGTTTTTTGTGTGTGTGAGCTGTTGCTGCACATTACAGTGAGCCTTTTACAGCAGTCTGTGGGACACTGTTATCTTGTCCTGGATAGACACATGCCTGTCATTACTAGGTTATACAGTAAGGAAAAAGAAGCTGCTGTCTACAAATGCAAAAGTGAGAATCCAGAACTGGAAGACCATCCTCCTCAGCCTATAACAACCAAATAAGATGACCTGTGCAATCTCTAACCCCAACATCTATATTTTATTTATTTATTTATTTATTTTTTATTTTTTTCTTTCCCCTATAGCAGAGCAGGGTAAGCCTGGCTCATGGGATCCACCTGCCCCCACTCCACTGGCTATGGCACCAAGACCTGGCACATCTAGGCTGCAACCTGGTAGCACCCCTTGTGTTGCTCCTGCACTATCTGGCCTCTCAGGTACTTCTGCCTGAGAGGACAGGCCTGTGGTTCCCTCCCAGAGCAGTGGCAGAGAAGTGATGTTATCACCCAAGAAATAATGCAGGGATGGTGTGTAGGAATGCGTGCCGCACTGTGGCCACACACCTAGGCCAGATGGAAATGCTGCTCTCTATCATTGTACTGAATAACACAAGGAGATGCAGATGTCAGACACTGCAGCCATCAGTACAGTGAGGTGATAGTGATAACAGTCCTGTGGTTGAGGACTCAATTCTCACTGTCACCCAGCTTGACATCCCATGGGTTTTCAAGGTCCACATCCTTACCTCATCCATGGTGTTCACCCACCTCTTGCATTTTTCACCATCCCTGTCTCTTGTCTTGTATGTCCTGTCTGTCAGCAATTGCTTCCTCACATTGTCAAATTACCTTCCTCAGACATACCTTTGTCCCTTCCCCAACATTCTTCTCTCTCTCTTTTAAAAAAGAAAATAGGGCACCTGTCCCAAAACAAAATAAAATGTCCCATACATAGCTCTAGATGTTACACACATGTCTACTTGACACACTTGATTTGGTCCAATTGGCTACACAACAGGATTACGTTATTGTCACCTCTCTCTCTCTAGAGGTGACAGTCCAAATTCAGCTAATATTCTATACATTTGATCAGTTTTTAAGGACACATTCTAAATAGACATAATATATTCACAATACATACATGTGGTGTCCACCTTCAAACAATAAAACCCTGGGGCCTCAGTATTTTTACACACATATATCAATCACACCGCAAAGTGTAATATATAATGTATGCTCTGTCATGGACAGGACCAGTCAGTGATGCTGGCAATCTTGCTCTGCTAAACTCAAATATCCAGCTGTGCTCAAAAAGTGTACTTGTGTTTTTACACAGCTAGGCTTCTACACACCTAGGACATAATGTACAGTTAGGCTACTAGCCTCATAAACCTATGAATCTGTGTGCCTATGCAGCCTAACAACCTGCTGTCTCCCACATGGCCTGCTGATGTCATTTACCATAAGTTCAGCTGCAGACATGTTAAAAATTCAGACCTGTGCCATGGTGCTTATGTAAAGTACTGGGTTTTATAGCCTGTATAGTTAGATCGGTATGGTTTCTGTTCTCACTGCAGGTAGCTGTGTGTGTGTGTGTGTGTGTGTGTGTGTGTGTGTGTGTGTGTGTGTGTGTGTGTGTGTGTGTGTGTGTGTGTGTGTGTGTGTGTGTGTGTGTGTGCATGTGTGTGTATATACTCAGCAGAGTCAATGTGCCAATGTCATGGCTTGCTAGTCTTTCATACTTGCAGAAGCCTAAAAATCCATTTCATGCAGCCCTCCCAACCTCTTGTCTTCCACATGGCCTGCAGATGTCATCCACTATAAGTTGACCTGCAGACATATAAAAGTCAGACATGTGCAGTGGTGCCTGTATATAGTACTGTGTTCTGTAGTCTGTGTACTTAGGGCCTCTGTTCTCACTGCAGTCAACTGTGTGTGTAACAGATGTTACTTGACATTACTGAAATCCTTTTACACCGGCATGTGGGATACTGTTATTACCATATGCTCAACAGACAATGCTGATGTAATCAGCTATATCAGATTATTGCATATACAACCATCCCACCAGGTCAGGATCAGACATTGGCCTGGAGACCAGGCAGACATCAACTTAGGTTCATAGGAAGTCACTAGGTAGAGGACTGGTGACAGGTATGCTTTGGAGTATGTCTGGTGGGGAGAGGGAGGTGAAATTTGCCCCAAACTGCCTGGTAGTAGGTTGGAAATGTTCTCAGGGTCAGTATGAGTGGTACCATCCACCATTAATTGGTCACAAAGCTGGGCCTTTACTTTTAGATGTCTAACATAGCTAAAGAATGTCTCCTGATTATCTTTAGCTAGGGATGCTACTTTAGGTTTGCACATAGCATTAGAGGACTTTTCAAGATAGCTAATTTTCCAGTTCAATCTGTGAAGGGTGTCCTTCCTCTGCTGAGTCAGTTCCCTGTTGTTCTTAGACATTACTTTTATCCACTTGTTGTGTAAACTATGTATGCTTGATGCCCACTAGGGTGGCTTGTTTTCTGTGAGGAACTTGTTTTGCTCCATTCAGGTTCAGCTGAATCTGTACATTTTTATAGCTGTTATACAGGCCATTTGTATACACTTCTGTATAGCAGTCATTGTTGACAGTGGTAGCAGGGGGGTTGCAACTTGTTATGACATTGGTTAGGAACCTGTAGTTTGCTTTGGAGAAATGTTTCATCCTTTCTGCTCCTCAGGGAGTATCTGTATGATTGTGAATGTTAAGGAGACTGAATTGTGATCTGACCTGAATACTGGGCCCAACAAACAGGGGTTAGTGCAGACAACCATTATGTTGGTCAGTACTAAGTCTAGGACATTCAAGCCCCTTGTCGGGGTGCAGACTATCTGTTATATAGCCTGTGTATTAACAAAGGCCAAGAACTATAGGGTGCGTGTGTTTGTGCACATATATGTCTCCAAATTGATAAAAGGATAATTGAAATCATAAATGACCAAGGTATTTTTGCTGCCTAGTGAGTGACTCAATTAGGTCCAAATAGGCAGAGTGGTCCTTGTGGTTCAGGGTCGTGGACCTGTAGCTATCAATGTGATGGTTGGGGTTTTACATACAGTAAGTTGGATTTGGAGTAGTGCTACAGAGTTGTAATCTTTGACCAGTCTTCCAGTGTATTTGTCTTTAATGAAATGTATACACTTCTACCTTTGGTTCTGTCATGCTCATTTTGATGTGTGAATGTGTGGAAGGCATTGTACCCCTGCATGGCCAGGGTGCTCACTGTGGTCTTGAACCATGTCTGTGTGACTGCACAGACATGGGCGTCTTCCAAGGTAAGGAGTTTTTCCAGTGAGTGCAGTTTCTGATTTACACTCCATGCATTAAGCAGCATAACTTTAATCTTGTCTGTGGTGGAATCTTTTATGTTGGAACTTTACTTCTGACATTGCCTAAAAAGGCCACTAAGGGGGAGGCAAGCACCTTCATATAGTACAGTGACGTATGTCTTCAGTCATTCACTGCAACATGGACTATGGCAGAGTCATAACGGTAGTTATTGTTGAGAAACTTGAGAGAGTGCATGATCTGATGAACCCTGGACCTGTCAGACATCTGACTGTAACCTTCTCCTTGTCCAGCCTGTCGAGTGGGACATCTGTGTGTCTCAGTATGGAGTTTCTTTTGAGCAAGACATTTTGTTTTGAGGTGTTTTGCCTGAGGGGCTTATTGACTGAGACACTGGTTTGTGCATTATTGTGTGTAGTGGATTCCGCTGGGTCTGCACTGTGTGCAGTAGGTTTGCACCTGGGAGGTCTTCGATCTTTAGTTAGGTTTCTAGTAAGTACCTACGTGTATGTGGGTTTATGTGTTGTAAGCTTATGTGCAACAGGTGGATTGTGTGTGTTGACAAAACATTTGATATCTGGTTTGTTATGTGAGAGAATTGATTCCAAACTCATAGTATAGATACAGCTCTCACATGTTCTATTAGTTTGTTTTAGAAGTAACCGGTTGTCCGTATACCTAAGGCAATTGCTCTGTTGCCTCAGGATGCCCATATACATCCTCAGGATGCCTGGAGACATAATGGGAAACTGTCTGTCCATTATGAAAGGTATATACTTAGTAACTAGTGGGGAGTGGGCTAGATGGACCAGGTTTTGGTGCAAGACAAACAAAATGTGTTTATTCTGTGGAGGGTTGGGGCTACAAAAATGTGTCATTGTTTCACAATACACACCTAAGTTGCTTTCAGGCAGCAATGCCAGCTCTGAGCAGCTATGGTAAACTGAGTGCAAACACCCCAAAATAATACAGTGCTGGAATACAAGCAAAGTTAACCTATTTTAATGATATAAAACAAGGAAAAGGCCAACCGTAGCTTTATTCCAGCAATCCCCAAGTCAAATGGGTTCTTGGCTGTGCAATTCTGTCACAAGGGTGCAGGGGGTGGCCTTCTTAATGTAAGAGGGCTGGTTTTAGTGCTCCAGTGATGCCAAGCAGTCTAGATTCAGCAAGTCTGAATCAAGCTATAAAATGCAGAAATCCACAATCACAACAGGAGAAGAAACATTTTAAATAAAGCAGCAATCCAGTAGAATCCTCTAACATGAGGGTAGTCAGCAAACCTTCCTAGTGTGAAATAAGTGGTCTGGAACACAAGTGCTTAAACAAGAACTAAGTTACTTTCAGAATAACAGACACAATAAGCCTTCAACCAGCAATTCCTAGCTTAAAAGGGTGTAGGCTATCCTTCCCAGCCACAAACGTCTACACCACAAACCTTCTTAATGTAAAATAGCTGGTTTAGAGGCCAAGTGCTTAAACCATAACAAAGAGATTTAGAACAGGCACAATAAGCATTCAACCCACAATTCCCAGCTAAGAAGGGAAGATGCTACCATTTCCTCCCACCAGAGTGTAGGCTACATACCTTCATAATGTAAGACAACTGGCCTGAAACCCCAGTGCTCAAACCAAATATAATAGGCTTAGAATCACAGTTACAATATAATGCAATAGCAGACAGATGAGAGTGACATGTCCGGTAATCTACCCATATACATCATGTCAAGGTTAGTAGGCCTTGTGTTATCTTGATGAAAAAGCCATGTGGTCTGTCCAGCTGCTGTATGTGTCTGCTGAGGTTCCTGCAAAAGAAAGCATTATGCTGTATTACTGTTCTGATGAGTTTGACGACAGTGCTGTCATACAATTCTGAGATCTGCATGTAATGGCATGTCTTATGATGTGCACCATACATATGCAATGGAAAACATTAAAGAGAAAGGTTATAAAGTAATGGCACACATTTCAGTTCCTGACTTTACAACCCTTACAAGAGAATACACTAGACAGTACTGTCATGATGATGCTATCCACTATATCATTTAGCAAGGCAAATATAACTGACAGGTACAAGTATCAGTTCAACAACACAAATGCATATGTACTAGGCACTAATATAGCTATACACCCTCTGAATCAGACACAAAGCTTTTGAATCCCTGAATCCAAAACAGAGAAAACAGGGATATGGCACAGTTATCATCACTTGCACAGGGTGCTTGGGGGGGAGGTGCAGGAGGCCTAGGCTGACACAAAAAGTTGGTGAGTGTGTGTGAGGGAAAAAATGAATCAGGCAGACTGTGTGTGTGTGTGTGTGTGTGTGTGTGTGTGTGTGTGTGTGTGTCTGTCTGTAGGGGTCCTAATGTAAATGTGGTGTGTGAGAGTGTGCATGAACACAGCCAAGCTCAGTGCTAGCTCTTTGTCCTGGTATGTTGGACAGGTATGAGCCATGCATGGCAGAGGTGGCAGTTCCCCCTACCACAGGAACTGGCTCTGCTAGGAGTTGCAGTGCACCTCCACACCCAAGGTCAGATGGAGTGCTGCTACCTGAGCATGACCAATATCTGCTGGATGTGCTGCCTTCATGGGAACACCCAGGACCACGGCCCCATGGCCTGCCACATCTGGGTGTGGACAGCACAGTCTCTGATGGACCAGTGAAAGTATTGCCACTACCAGAGCATAATCAGGAATGGCCACCTTATCTCTCAACAGATGTGGCAGACCCATGCCTATGAGGACACCGTTCGCCTCCCAGCAGCTGTCCCATCACAGACACTACTTGTTCCATGGCAGACACTACTTGGTCCATTACAAGCACCCCTCATTTCAATGTGTCATTCATCCAATCCAGGGAATTGGCGACATGGCAGAGGCAGTCACACATGTCAGATTGTGTTACATCCACAACCCTGAGCATTTGTCTTGAGTGCCATTCTGAACATGCCTGTGCCTCCATAATGGCCCTAAATATACCTCAACTGACACAGGAAGAAACACTTGCAGCAGATGGAGGAGGGACAGCAGGCCCCCACCGAACACCCCTATCAACCCTCCTGCTTGGCACCTCACCAACACTCAACAGGCACTAAAGCCGCAGTAGCCACACATCTCAGCTCAATGTCATCTCCCTCCACCTGCCCTATATCTGTGGGCTCAGTGGACTGAGTAGGTGTAGGCCTACTGGCTGTGTCCAGGGAAAATAATGGGGTGGCTGGATGTCAACCACTGTGTCATTTTCAGTCTATGCACTCCCCTAACTGTGCCTCAGTTTTGCCACCATCATCATCAGTGTCTGAAGTGACACTGACATCAGGTGGCACAGGGCCCACACTCCCGCAGTCATGATCACCTCTGATAAAAAGGGAGAAACAAAGGCATGCATTAATACCTGCACTACTATGGTACAATATATGCTAAACAACTAACAGTGCTACCACTATTACAGACAGTACAGCAGTACACACAACAGGCCTAAAATGACAAATTAGATTACTAAAAAAGTGATCTGAAGTACTGAAATATCTTGATTTGGCTTACTACCTGCAGGAGGCCTATGGTGCTGGATTCTGATGGTCCTGAAAGAAGTTAAGCAAGAGATAAGGCCAACATCACCACATTTAACAGTAAGACAGGAGATACTACATGTACTCCTCTTAATCAGCATGACATTTTACTTTAACAACAATGTGGATAATAACACCAAACTGAGCTTATCACTGTACTAATATTCAATCTCACCCCGCCCCCCAAAAAATACAAGCAACAAAAAAGTAACTTTTATTTAAATTGTTTTACTATACAGCAGTATGGAACTGGTCATATAAAATAAAAACTGCCTGGAAGCTTTTCCTGTGACTGAGAAAGAGTTGCACCCACACTAAGGACATATTGTGGGCCACTCTGCTGTGAGTTTTCCTGTGTCAGATGATTTGCCAGGAATTCCTCATTGGGAGTGAGAAATACTTCTGCAGCAGGCCCACACCCTGGGTTGCCCTCTGTTCTCGGGTGACAGCAGCTGCTCATCTCCATGTAGATGTGAGCATGTCAGTGGTCTTGTGGCATACCTGCTGATAAGTATGGCCATGGCCATCCACGGCATTTATGTTATCAGTGATTTGCTGGCATATCCTTAGCCTCTCTGGCATATTCGGATGACCCCGGCCAAGTAGGAAAGCACCATGTTGACATAGTGCGTCCACTATGATCATGTTTTCTGCCTCACCACAGGGAGGTCTGCACCTCAATGGCATTTTCAGTCCTAAAACACAACAGAATGATAATTCACATAACTATCACATAACTACAAAGTAACTGTTACCAGATAAAACAGTTAAGGTAGGCAGTCCAGTAGTACCCACTGGAAAAACATAACACATATGACATATGTGAAATACTAACAACAGCAGGATGCAAAACAAGGAGAGTAACAAGGGCAACATATCCTTGTAAGTTCCATGTCAGTAACTCAGCTGTGTCACCCCCAAAAGAACTGTCCATTCTAGTTTGTGACAAAACAGTAAGTTCTCTTTGCTTCCCCCGCCCACTAAAGAACAGGCACATGAACTATTTTGCTAATAAAACACATTGGAAATGCTAAACATGCATTCAAAGGACCTGTCCCTGAAACATTTGTGCATATGTATCATACAGCTTTCTATTTTTCATGTATTATTAATCACTTGTACTTCTGAATTGTCTTGACAAACATGACCATGCCATCACTTCATTTCGATATAATGCATACAGAGATTAATGCAAAAGGCTTTGCTTCACATTATTCATTAATACATTCCAGCATATGCATTATGTAGGCAAAACAATAACAACATACCTGCTGAATTTCAATACTCCTCTGTAAAGATAGCTTGGAAAATAGTTTGCTTTGCTGAACATGTAGCAAGTATCCTTACCATCAGTTTGGCTAGCTGCACATTTGCCTTTTTATAATGGACTAGATTATTAATAGACTGCATCTGTTTAGGCTGTGCTTCACAGATGGTAATTATAGCATAAGCAGCTGAACTGCA
The DNA here is from genome assembly GCF_019279795.1 of Protopterus annectens. Lineage (NCBI taxonomy): Eukaryota > Metazoa > Chordata > Ceratodontiformes > Protopteridae > Protopterus > Protopterus annectens. The sequence continues at coordinate 131,931,095 of NC_056737.1, read as the reverse complement.
TGCTAATCAACCAATCTGGTGAAGCTATTCACTAAGTTATAAAGCAACCATTTAGACTCCATGCTGTTTTTTCCTCTATATTTCAAAAGTAGTAGAGTACAGACACTGAAAGTCTGAACAGACAGTATGTTAGGAAATGCTGCTACTTAACTCCATTTGTATGTGCAACAGGTTACAGGCAATGCTGTTGCTGCTGCCTATATGCCTAGGCTGAGACAGAGAAGAGTTTTTAGATCACATTTAACTTATCATAAAATGCATAACATAGACATTGTAGAGTGCTACAGGGTAGACAGGGACACAGTACAAGAACCCTGTGACCTCTGCCAGCCTCAACTCAGAGCCACAGCATTTACCTCCCCATGTATTGGCTGTGTACTGTTTTCATCACAGTCTGCCTAAACTAACACTGTATCAACTGCTGCATTTACAAGGTAAGTCCTGAACGTGTACTGTATTGTATAATAAAATGATGGCATGTCCTTATACTTCATCACTTGGTACAGTAAGCAACTACAAGGTGGAAGATTTGTACATAAATTAATGTCACATGTGATAGCAGAGACTTATTTGACTTGTATGTGTCCATTAGCAAGTAGAAGGCCTTAGGCCTCAAAGATACACACTTTAATACCTCGCCAAAGTAATGATGATCACTCTATGCCATCAGTTTAGCAACATACATTTGAAATGGGAAATCATAACAGAGTAGTTTGAAAGTAATGAGACACATATCAGTTTCTGGATTCACCAAACTCACAAGATCAAATGGGCAGGATGACAAACAAGGAGAGTAACAAGAGCAACATAGCCTTGTTTGTGTCATAACAGTAGCTCAGCCTGGCTCCACCCCCCTTGAAAGAACATTATCTCCTCGCACATTTCATGACAGGAACCCACCCTTGCTCCCCACCCCCAAAAATTCAGACTATGCTTGTCTGTGGCATTCAAACTTCCATTAATTTGATGGCAACTGCATATCATATTGTCCCCAATGAATATCCTCACAAATGTTAAGGTAAATGATACAGACTGGCTTACAAACTGCATGTCTCTGAGTACTGGTCAGATAACTGATGTATGACCAAGAAACACAGAAAGGTAGGACACAGCTGTATATTTGCAAGGAATAATCATAACAGGTTGAGTGATCAGTAAGTGCACTACATCTAAATGAATACATTTACAAATAAGGTCATGCTTTGATGTCAGTGTACATCCAGTTGCACCTGGTTGTATGAGGAATTACATCATGTATTTGCTGCAAAGATTTTTGTGGGGCAAAGATGGATAAGTCCCCCTCCTGTTTTGTGATAGTGCATTGCAGTAAGAGTCATTATCCAGATTTATGCAGTCATATCCCATGTTTACTAACCGAATTTTCCACATTTCAACTAATTTTCCATATTTTTATGCATTTTTTCCCTTTTGGGCCACTGTTTGCATAATGCACCACTTAGCAGAAATGGCTTTGGCTATGCGCATTTCATTTGTGCATTGAATAGCAGTACAGAAACTGGATGAATGGGTCACCCATGTAGCAGACAGGACCCAGGCAGCCACACAAATACACTGGATGCACTCAATTAATACTATTGGCAATTGTGCAAACATATTTCCCAGCAGCAGGCATTGTCATACAATATGTTTGCTTCATGGTAAGCAATGCTCAACATTTTCAAATGTTGCAGATCCAGAAAGTGCACTCTCCCAGTAAGCACAATACATACAATTGGAGGAAAAACATCATTCTACTTTAGTCTTGATCTGTGGTAGGCATGGCTGGCATTCCTCGAGAGTTTTTGAGATTCTTTGCTCAAACATGGGTGGGGTGTCCAGGATTCCAAAGAGTTTGTTGGACTAGTAGTCAATGAACATGGGCCCAGGCTGTTGCAGAGGGACTATCGTGGCTCAGATTACAAGACAGAGGTATGAAATATTCTGGCCCAGTCTCTTACCAGTGCTATCGGTATTCCCTGCACTGGTGAACAATGTAAGAATCACTACAGAGACCTCAGGATGGGGAAAAGTCCTACACTCCTCGACTGGATCCAGGAGTGTAGGACAGGGGGCACCACACAGATGTGTAAGTATCACTTATAGAGACTACATCTCAAAGTTAAAAGTTGGATAAAGTCAGGATTGGTATGCTTAATGGCATTCTGTTGTGTTCTGTTTTTTCTGCAGCCATCGCAATACATTATATTGATGTGCAGCATCAATAAGCAATGCTACTAACAAAATACTTTAATTTACTACCTATAGCTAAACTATTTGCCCCAAAAAGCAACTTATCACTGCATTAAATGCATTAATACCTGCAGACAAAGATTCAGTTAACTAGCCAGTTATACAACAGCAGTTAAGTCAGACATTTGCTATATAGTCTTTAAAATACACTTGCTAATCAGCTGAGTCTATAGCACTACATGTTAATGCAGTGTTGCATGTATTTTTTTGTTTAGATGGTACTTTGTTTGAATCCAGGTGTATGTTAATAGTGTCAAATAATCTTATGTGTAAATCCAAATTCCAAAGTGTGATAGTTGTTGTGGAGTGTCCAAAATATGCCTAGATGGCAATGATACTGACTCAAGATTCCCACTTCCCCTATCTGGCCTTCTTTGAATCTATCAAGATTCAACCCTTTACCCTGATCCTGGGCAACTTTAACTATCCAATCATAGATTGGAAGAAATAATCATGCCAAAACACAAATGCCAAAACACAAATGCCCAGGGATTCCTTGATTTTGTCAGTGCAAATGCCTTGGACCAGCTGGTCGACAACCCCACAAGACGTGAAAATATCTTGGACTTAGTATTAACCAACATGAGTAACCACTGCAGCATCCCTAAAGTGTCATCATCCCTGGTAAAATCTGACACAAAGCAGTCACTTTCGAAGTCACCATCTCCCCTGACCCCCCCCCCCCAACTAGGGTCAAACAAAAAAACTTTTCCAAATCTGATTGCAGTCTCCTGTGGGAAGGTATAAACCAATTCACAGCCCCCTCTCCTCCACAGGAACTGGCACATATGTCCAAATCTACATCAAAGTACTGTATGAGCATTTATGTAGCTGCATGAAATTAGGAATACCTAACAGGATGAAATCAACCTCCTCAAGGAAAGTAAATCTATTTGGTGCACATCTGCAGTAAATAAACTCTAAAATAAAAGGAAAAAAATTGCTGTTCAAGACCAAGAAGGAGCAGGTGTCTAATTGGAAGCAATCTCCTGAACAAGCAAATAAGAGCACTAGTGAAATCCTCCAAAACAAACTTTGAGTGCAAACTGGCCACATCTACTAAAGACAATCATAAGGCCTTCTTCACATATATATGAAATCTCAAAGGAAGCACCCAGATCTGCTCAGAACTGGTGGTCAAGGACATCACTTACACTAACACCATAGATATAGCCAAACTGCTGGCAGACAGGTTCAGTGAAAACTTCACTCCTCTGTCCCCCTCATTAGAAAGTCAGGACATACCCAGCACCTGCCCCCCTCTGCTTATCTCTAGGGAGAAAGTCATCACTGCCCTCTCAAAAGCAAAAACTACAGCCTCCATGGGACCTGATAACATCCCATGCTGCATTGTACATGAACTCAGGCAGGAACTTGCAGCACCATTAGGCACCCTATTCAACCAAAGTCTGAGTACTGGCTTCTTCCCAGCCAAGTGGAGGACAGCCACTTTGCACAAAGGTGGAGCATCCACCAATCTGGGAAATTATAGACCATCAGCCTAACTCGTGTGATCTGTAAGACCATGGAGCAGATTATCATGGACCTCATTAACAAGGACATTGGCAACCTCCAAATACTCAATCCCTCTCAGTTTGGTTTCATTAAGGAGAGGTCATGCCTGTTAAAATTGATTGACTTCTTTGAGACAGTCACCAAAGCAATGGATGAGAGGAAGATGGTGCACACCACCTACCTTGACCTAGCCAAAGCCTTCAATACTATTCCCCATTCAGGTATAACAGATAAACTCTCTCAACTAGGCATCAATCCATATATCACCAGATGGGTAGCAAAATAGCTCACTGATAGAAACCACCTAGTCAAAATAGGGGAAGCCACCTCAAGCAGTAGACCTGTAATGAGCAGTGTACCCCAGGGATCAATCTTGGGGCCTCTGTTGTTTGGGATATACTTTTTTGAGGCTTAGGCCAAATCAGTGGGCTATGGCTGACTGGGTTTGCAGACCACTGCAAGCTGGGTGCTGTCATCAATTCCCCTAGTGATGTGGACATACTCCAAGAAGGTCTCACAAAAACAAATATCTGGTCCCAGAAATATGGCCTCAAACTGAATGCCAAAAGATGCATCATAATCCACTTTGGGGATAGTGATGTCCCCACAAATTATCACATTAATATTAAAGTCCTAAGCATGCAATCAGTCATGAGGGACTTGGGCACGTAGGTTGATAGCAAACTGACTTTTGACCACCATATTGCCTTCATTGTATGGAAAGCTTTCTATATGGCTCACCTTATTAGTAAGGTTATCTCATCTAGGGACAAGGTGGTGATAACATCCCTGTATTCTTCCCTTATAAGACCCATTATCAAGCACAATGCCCCTTTCAGCATGTTCCTCATAAAGCACACACAGCAGCTGGAGAGACCACATAGGTTCCTCACCAGGAGAATCCAGGGTCTCAAACATCTACCCTACGCAGATAGGCCAAAGGCCCTAACCTTCTACTCAGTCTTGTACAGACTCCTCAGAGGTGACGTCTGTCTGGCATAAAAAGCAATCTCATACCCTGCCTTGATGGGACTGCTGCATATCCACAAATCAAGGTCCACTCAAGTAACCCACATGTGTGACCTCAACCTGGTCTGTGACATCAATAGGACTTGTTCGAGGGACAGATTTGTGTCCCAGAGACTCCCCCTTTTGTGGAATAGACTCCCTTTCCACATCAAGCAGAGTACCTTATTAACAATTTTTAAGCACAACCTGGATAACTGGATGGGGAAGAGACAATACATCCCTGGGATTCCACCTGTGTCCCTACTGGACAGTGGCATGTGCTGCTGACTTGTTGGAACATGGTCTAAATTCTTGGCTAGGCTTGTAAGGGCCTCAGGGCCAATGCCCTAGTAACTTCCTATGATCCTACGGTTTCCAACCAATTATACAATACTTAGAACTTGTTTTGCTGTAGCTACACATTAATGCAAGATGTGCACCATCATGCAATATTTCTTTATAGAAAAGAAATGGAGAAGACAGGAAAGTGGAGAAATGTGGAGCAAGCAGGGGAATGCACAAAGTGAAAACAAGGCAGGATTGTGCAGGAAGGATATATGAAAGAACCATAGCTATCCATTTCTTTAAGAATAATGCTAAAATTTGGTTGAATTTGGACTGTCATCCCCAGAGAGAAGGGTGACCACAATACAATCTGTTGTACAGAAAATTTGAAACAATCATGTGTGTCATTAACATGTGCTTGAAATGGAGAGCTATGTATGGAACATTTTTTTGTGGGACAGGTGCCCATTTTTTTGAGAGAGAGAGTGAGAAAGAGATAAATGTTGGGGAAGGGCTGTAGGAATGTCTGGGTGTGGTAAGTTGGGCAGGTGAGGAAGCAGTTGCATACAGACATAACAAACTTGATGATACAAGGCTGGTAAAGGACACATGAAGTGGGTGAACACATGGTTGGGCAGAAGGATGGGAAATCTCAGTCCCATGCATATTGAGGTGGTTGATGGTGAGAATCTAGTCCTCACCAAGTGAATTGCCATCACTGTCACTTCACTGTCCCACTGGCTACAGTGCCCAACATCTTCACCTCCTATGGGTGTTCTGCATAGGTGTGTGCCAACAGTGCAGTGCACAACCGTATTTACCATCCATGACAGTTCATCACTGGTGATAAACTCACCCCCTCTACCACAGCACCTGGAAGGAGCCACAGGCCTGTCCTCTTTGTCAGAACTACCTGATTAGCTGGGTAGTGCAGAGGCAGCAGAGGGGGTGCTACCAGGTACTGCATCAATCATGCTGGACAGTGGTGCCATTGCCAGTGGAGTGGGGGCAAGTGGAACCCATCATGATCCCATCACAGTCCTACCCTTCTGCACTGTGGGGAAAAAATAAAAAAAAGTAAATACAAAAAAAGGAAAATAATAAACCCCACAAAAAATAAATAAATAAAAATAAACACAAAACGAGAGAAAAGGGTTGGGGTAAGACAATAAAAGAAAGAACATTAGTAACTTAATATGTGATGTGCAAAACATTGATACAATTATTTGATTCTGTTCTATTACCTTTACTTTTAACATTACAAACTCCTAACATGTTTCTTCCTTATTTTTAAGACTACCCAGTTTATAACAGAGGTATACTATAGTACAGATTGTAGCCACCAATCATTGATGTGTGCATATATTTCACATATGCATGTTCCAATTATACTGATTACAGATTACAGAAAGTCATCTGTGCCACTGGTATAGAGGTATGAAGTTACATTCCAGTAATGATGAAAATATAAACAGCATTGTATATTTGGGAAATGTGTTGTTTGAACCCACAACTGATGACTGCAATAAAATACTGTACTGTTCTTTTGTCCCACAGACTACTGCATGCTTACTTTTCCTTTTACACTCTAGAGATGCATGCCCACTGTTATTTAACAATATAGCACCATTGCTTTGTGCTACAGACTAAGGCACGCATAGTTTCTTTTACAGTTGGGATATGCATGCTTAGTTTGATACAACTCTATTAAATACCACCTAAGCAGTCCTTAACTTTTAATGCCATAAAATTACTATACAAATTATTATTATTATTATTATTATTATTATTATTATTATTATTATTATTATTAAAATACTATTTATACAGTACTGTTCTAATGCATACATACCATATGCTTTTCACATCTTTACTAGACACTCTTATAATTACTCACTGAAACTGATACTTACCTATCACACAATATTTCTTTAAAGAACAAAACGGAAAGACAGGAAAGTGGCAAAATGGGGAGCAAGCAAGGGAATGCACAAAGTGAAAACAAGGCAAGAATGTGCAAGAAGGATGTAGGAAAGAACCAGAGCTATCCATTTCTTCCTGAATAAAACATGCAAATATGGCTGAGTTTGGACTGTCACCCCTAGAGAGAGGGGTGACCACTACAAAATCTGCTGCACAGAGAACTGTATAGAGAATTTGAAACAATTGTGTGCCATGTGGAACAGGTGGCTTTTTTTGTTTTTGTTTTTTAGAGAGAGAGGGGAATGTTGGGGAAGGGATGTAGGAATGCCTGGGTGAGGTAAATTGGGCAGGTGAGAAAGCAATTGCAGACAGACAAGACAAGAAGCTGGGATGGTGAAGGACACATGAGGTGGGTGACACATAAGGTGGGTGAACACATAGATGGGGAGAGGGATATGAAATCTCAGTTCCATGCATGTCAAGGCAATTGACAGTGAGAATCTAGTGCTCACTCAGTGGACTGTCATCACTGGCCACTCCCTGTGCCACTGGCTACAGTGCCCAACGTCTGCACCTCCTATGGGTGCTCTGCTCTAGGATGGAGAGCAGGCACTTCATCCAGAATAGGTGTGTGCCAACAATGTGGTCCACAATCCTACTTACCATCCTTGGCAGTTCATCATGGGTGATAAACCCACCCCTCCACCACTGAGCATGGTAGGAAGCACAGGCCTGTCATCTGGGACAGAACTACCTGAGGGGCCGGGTGGTGAAGGGATGGCAGAAGGGGTGCAACCAGGTACTGCACCAGATGTACTGGCCAGAGGTGCAGTTGCTGGTGGAGTGTGGGCAGGTGAATCCTGTGGGACAGTCCTACCCTGCTGTGCTGTGGGAAAAACAAAAAATAGAAAAGTGAATGCAAAGCAAAGGAAAATAATACCCCCCCCCCCAAAAAAAAAAAGATAAATAAATAAAAATGAACACAGAAAGAGAGAGAAAAGGGCTGGGATGACAGAAAAAAGGAGAGCATTGAAAACTTAATATGTGATGTACAAAGCATTGATACAATTATTTGACTCTATCCTGTTATCTTTACTTTTAATACTACAAACTCAAAAGAAATGTCCTCCTTACTTTTAAGACTACAGAGTTGATAACAGAGGCACAGTATAGTACTGATTTTTGCCACCAATCCTTGATGTGTGCATATATTGCACATATGCATGTTTCAATTATACTGATTACAGATTACAGAAAGTCATTTGTGCCACTGATATAGAGGTATGAAGTTACATTCCATAATGAAGAAAGCCTAAACAATATTGTATATTCAGGAGGTGCAGTTTTTGAACTCGCAACCAATGGCTACACTAAAATACTGTACTGTTCTTTTGTCCTACAGACTACTGCATGCATACTTTTTCTTTTACAGTTTAGAGATGCATGCCCACTGTTATTTGAGAAAATAGCACCATTGCTTTGTGCTATAGACTACAGCATGCAAACTTTGTTTTTCAGTTGGGATATGCATGCTCAATTTGATATAACTCTATTAAATACAATCTAAGTGGTGCTTAACTTTTAATGCTAAAAAATTACTATACAAATTATTATTGTTATTAAAATACTATTTAGACAGTACTGTTCTGATGCATGCATACCATATGCTTCTTGCATCTTTACTAGACGCACACCATAGGACCAAACATTTGAGTCTCGGCTCCTCAGCAGCTGTGGAAAAAACAGAACAGAACACCATTATGAAAACCAGTCTTGCCTATATTCAGCTTTAACTCTTACAATTATTCACTGAAATTGATACTTACAGATCTGTGGAGGTATCCTCTGCCCAACATTTCCCAAATCAAAGGTCAAGGGTATACTGCTTTCTTCTCCAGAGGTCATCAAAATGATGTCTGCATTGCTCACCTTTGCAGAGGATACCTGTCACACTGGGTAAGGCCCTCACAACACTATTCCAGGCTTCAGATTTATATTCTGAGCTGGAATAGTCTCACTGCAGCAACCTGGGCTTGTGCTCCCTAACTAGGAGTCCAACAAAAATCTTGGACTCCTGGACATTCCAATGTTGTGCCTGAAAGCACATACCCTCTCTGGCAACTCCGTAGTTCAATATCAATGTCTAATGCTCATTTTCTGCCAATTGCAGTTTATGTGCTGCTGTTTCCAACCTATTGCATGTCTCATACTTACTGAGAGTGCACACATTTTGGATTTGCAACATTTGAAAAAGTTGTGCATTGCTTACCATCACACAAACACAGTAGGCAAGGGTGTGCAATGCCAAGCACCATGTTTGCACAATAGCAAGCAATGGGCAGCAGTAGCAAACAGTGCAATTTCTTGCTCATTAGGTATACAGGCACTTGTGTAAATGGGCTAGTCAAATTTACCATATATACAGTTTTCCTACACTTGCAGCTATTGCAACAAGAAAGTTGAAAAACAGTTGTCTATCTTGCTTTATTGCTATAATCTATAATCTCACAACAGTAAAATGAAACTTGTGCACCCTGTGCTAGAGTCTAGTGCTATCTGCATTCCACCCCTACACTTAACCCCTACTGTCATGGGATTAGTGAGATGGATGTCTGCTATCTGCTGTCTTAATAGTTATTGTAAGGTTCTCACCTTTAACCATAGTGCAACACCACTTACCATGGTTGCACAATACACAATATTTTTAGTTGGATGCATCTGGTTTACATGTGTGGCTGTCTGGGTCCTGTCTACAAACTGGGTGGTCTATTTCTCCTGGTTGTCTATTGCTGGGCTTTGTGCAAACCAGGTAAGCACAGCTAAATGTGTTTATGGCAAGTGGTACATCGCGCAAACACTGGAAAAAAAAAAGAAAAAAGAGAAATTAAAACACAAAAGGCAAACTGTCCACAGTTTTGCAGAATGTCCAGATATTTGCAAAATATATTTGGCTTTTTCTTGTAAAATAGGTGGTTTATTGTGAAATCAGTGAAGATTGCAGTCGATATATACTGACATACGTATACATTTCTTTTCCACACTTTATATCTTTCAGAAAATGCATTCTTGCGCTTTGTCCTGGAATGATCCACATTCATTATACAGGTTTCATAGCTATTAACACTGGGGCAAACAGAGAAACCTTCCCTATGTGCGCTGCACATCATTAATATTCATGGCATAAGATTGCACAATGCTGTGTGATGTGCAGTATCGAGTACACGAATACACTCCATGTAGGCTCTGCACAGAACCTACATGGAGTTTATTGAATCCTGCAGATTAATTTTAGGAAAACACAGATAAGCAACTGCACTGGTGTTCCACAGCAGGATTTGTTAATTGAAAGGGCATATCATGTATATGCTCCAAGCCTTGCCATGTGGAAGCAACAAATACCTATATTAGTAAAGATGCAATCATATTGGCAGAAAGAGTTGATTCTGACAAAAATGTGGCAGAAGGGCAAAGTATTAAAAAATTGGAGACAGCAGAATGTTTGTAAAAGTTAGTATCCATAGTACATCAGGAAGAACAGAAGCAAAATTATCCCAACAACCAGGGATTGTTGACAGGCAGGTGTGAGATTCAAGCTGCTGTATCCAGTTGTCCTCAGAGTATTTTTTCCTGGAGTATCAAAGACATTTTTGGATGCAGAACATGCTAACGAGGAAATAAAAATGTTTCTCAAACAAAAAGTGAGCCAGCAAGCAAAAGGGTACTCTGCTTCTCATTCTTATTACAGTAAAGTTTTTAGACAGACTTTGCAACTGAAACCGGTTTCAGTGTTCCAAAGGAAAATGATTAAGAGACCAGAAGAAAGCTTAGGAGTTAACTAGAATAATTAGGAGTATCTTGGACTTGAACCAGAGTTTGGAGATAGGAGATGGAGATGAACAGTGAAATCAGTGAATAAATGGGAGACTAAAAAACATCAGTCATATTTGCAAAACATGAGGATCTGGAGAAAGAGGGAGAAACCAGCCCCGGACTGACTGTGGTCTCTGTGTGCTCTTAAGGGAAAGTGCACTTGATGCAGATAGCTGCGTCTGGAAATACTGTGTGTGACTTGTCATCCTCCCAATGTACATCCCCCACTGGTGCTAGTGGTGAGGCTCCTTGATTACTGGTCCAGTGGTGGGACATCACACCTTGGTTTGTGAATTACTGATCTTCAGTGTTAAAAAGAAGTGGAACTGCAAGCGATAGTGAGCGATGTAAAGGAATTACAGTTTTTGTCTTGCTTGCAGAATTTGCATGGGCAGAACTTTACTGTACTTACTTTAGTATTAAGTTGTATATTGCTTGTGAGATTTCTGTCACATAGGTTGATTTAAGTTCTCTTTGAATTCTGTGTTTCTGATTTTGATTATTCTTTTCTTTTACAATATTTTATTCATTTAAATCTGAATATGGATTCCTGAAATGAGTATGCAATTAATGATTTGCTAAAGGACAAATATATTGTACATTGTAATAAATGCCATGCATATTTAAAGGTAACAGCTGATAAAACTGGTGATCTGTGTTCCTCATGTCAAAAGTTGGATGATTTGCTTACCATTGTTAGAAGTAAATTTAGACTTGATGATGATTGCACTTGTGCAATTGGCATGGCTTGGAACTTTTTGTTTCATATATTAATGACTGCACTGGTCAGATAAATAATGTTAGGCAAAGAACAGATAGAACACATTTAGGAAATGATGCATCTATTGTCTGCAAAGATCATTCAACTCCTGTGAAACAAGACGATGCCCCTGACAACTTTGGAAATCTGGATGCAAGTGTTCAGCAATCTGAGGATCCAGTTTATTTAGAAGGAAACAAAAAAAAAGAAAGGAAGACATTCACAACAAATAACAAGGAAGAAAAACAAACGGATTAATGACTGTAAAGGAAAGAGAATACGTAGTAAAAAGAACACTGCTGTGTTATGTAACACACTGGTGACAGGGAATGATGATATTTTTCTATCAGAAACCCTTCAGTCTACAGAAAAAAAGGCATCATTTTTCCAACAGAGAAGGTAGGCAAGGGGCAGGTGAAAAGGAAGAAATCAAAATTGAATGTGGAAAGATTGAAGAACATTACTATAAGAAAAAAAGGAAGAGAAAGACAGATGTTGACTACATGGCTCAAGCTGTGGATTTAGGTTTACATCCAATTGGTCGCACGACCAAAGGTCGATCCGGTGGAATTCCAAACCAAATTGTCGAATCTCGGACTTGTGAATGCTCATAATGTCATGCACAATGTCAAATTCTAAAGTCCCGATCGCACACCCACCGCAACAAGCACTACCATGGGTCAAGAGGGGGTATAGCAGCCTGGCTATCGTACAGTAATCTCGGGTTCAACGTCCACAGCTTTGACATTCCGAGGTCTTGGCATTCTGCTTTCGGCATTTTCGCGTTTGGCCATCGGCTGTACGCACAAATGCATGTACACCATGGATTTACAATACCAGCTGGTTGAGAAGTTAGAACCCAATGAATGCAGTGGGATTAATAAGATGATGATGGTGATGAAAATCTATCCTTTGTAACAATTGATAGAGCAGACATTGCTGTATTAGAAGCTGAAGATTCTTCAGAGCTGGCCAGTAAAGATGTTCTTGTAATTGGAGATTCAATTATTGGAGGAACAGTTGCTTACATTTGCAGAGAAGATAATGAACATTGAATTGTGTTATGTTTGCTAGGAGCAAAAATAGAAGATCTGAGACAAGCCTTGGAACACCTTCATGTAAAGAAATATGGATCCGTTTTTATTCATGTTGGTGCAAATAATGTCATCAGCAAGGATTGTCTGACTGTTACTAGGGGAACTGACAGCCCTCTTAGACAGTATAGCTTGTAATACTGTTAGACAGGGGCGGTTTGTGCTATAGAACTGCTGGACTGCAGCCCTCCCACCTAGAAAAAACAAAAGAAACATCTGTGAAACAAGAAAACAAAAACGAAAAAAAAAAAATCACAAGTCCTGACTCCTCTGCGCATGTGCGGACACATTGGGGAACTCAGATTGCCTTTATCAGCAGTCCGGATACAGACAAAGAGATACCCAGCAATCTGTGCAGTGAGATACCCAGAAATCTGTGCAGTGACGACCACACAGAACAGAGGAGCTCCAGACTGCTTCAGCTGCAGGCAGAACCAATGAGGACTGAGAGGTGAGCTCTTGCGGTGATTTCACTGCTGCGCAGGTTTCGTTCGTATGTGGATTATACTGCTGGACAAAGGCTTCGGGTAGGTGTAGAAATGGTCACTGGCTGGATTGTGGGCTTCATTCATGAAACAGGTAGGTGTGGAAATGTGGATTATACTGCTGAACACATTTTTAGCAGGTAGGTGAAGGCTTCATGACATGGATTATGCTGCTGGACAAATGGTTTGTGTGTGTAATGCCTCAGTTGCTATATACTGGTGGCTAAAAAGAACAAATGGTGGTGGGTAGAGATACTCAGGCTTGAACCTTGTACCTTGGATGCAGGTGGCAAGGACCTGAATTGCCTATCCACCACCATTTCTAAAAACGTTTTCAGATTTTTGCCTCATATTTATTCTGTTCCTCATAAAATCTGTGGTTTCTTTATCTACATGTTTCCTTGCAAAGTCTGTAGTGCAGTGGTGCACTGGTAGCATTGCTGCCTGACAGCTACAGGTTCTCTGGTTTGATTCTTGGCTGGGGTGCTTTCTGTGTAGAGTCTGCATGTCCTCCCATCTTACAAAGATGTGTCTGCAGTTTCTCCCTGCTCTGCTGAAAATTGTCTTTTGTTCCAAGTCAGACATTTTCCTGGTTAAATGTTTAAAAATAACAGGCATTTGAATTTCAGACTTCATATTCTTCAGAAAGTACATGGTAACACAAAACTGTTTATTCTTGCAGTTGTCTAAGTTTATAACATGGATATTTGAAATTTGTCCCTATTTTTGGGACTGTATTCCCCCATTATTGGCTTCGTCCAGGTATTTTGTGCTAAGGTTGAGAGCTATCTATGGTGAGAACTGAAATCACTGAATGTTTGGGGGCTGCCCCCCCCCCATTACTGGCTTTGTCCACATGTTTTTTTGCTAAGAGGTTGAGAGCTATGGTGAGAACTGAATTCACTGAATATGTTTGGGGGCTGTATTCCCCCATTATTGGCTTTGTTCAGGTGTTTTGTGCCAAGCAATTGACTGCTATGGTGAGAACTGAATTCACTAAATGGTAGCCATTTAAGTTTGTCTTCCTCTCTTACACAAAACAGCTGATTTGGCATAGTGGTATGTTTCTCTGACTGTTTTGCACAGGGTCCCCTGGGTTAAAGATGTAGCAGTGAAATGTATGGTGGTAACACAGCATTTTATTCTAGCAACTTTCCAACATTATACAAGCAATGTTTAAAATGTGTCCCTGGTTTCTGGGCTTTTGTCCCTCCCCCAATAAATTTCAGCTTTTTCCAGATTTCTTGTGCTGCAAAGTTCAGAGATACAACTGCGTGTCGAGTAGATTTTACAAGGAGCTGAGAGCTGCAGGGGAACAAAACTTTAGTGCTGCTTATTCTGAGTCTGTTTGCATTGTTAATAGCACAACAGGTAGTGTATTTGCTTTTGATGCAGAAGGCTGTGGGTTGTACTCCCACAGTAGATACAGGCATTGCTGATACTGTGCTGTGTTATAAAGGGGGTAAATGCTGCAGTCCTTTTTGGCGAAGATACCTAGAGTAGTAATATTACTAGCTTATCATTTTTTTTAATGCATGCAACATAGGCAATTTATTCCTCAAGGGCAACATGCACTTTATTTGTAGATGAATAAACAATGACATATAAAGTTGTTTGCTAGCAGCAACTTCTTCATTGTTACAGATTTCTTTAATGTGGAATTATTTAGATGACTTTTTCTACTTCAGAGATTGTGCATATTTACTGATACTGGTGAACTGTAGAAGGTTGAGTAGACGTTTATAATGGAAATGTTCTGAATTGGGTAGTTTTGTCATTGGTGCATGCATTTTGTTTCATTGTTTACTGGAAAAATGTTCAAAACAATAAATTTAAAATGCCCTCTAACAATTGTACTGTATTGTACAAGGAATACAATTTAATACAATCGGGAAGGTGTATCAAAGAGCATGTGTATGGTTCGTGTTCAAGGGGCCTATGATTTGAAAACAGCTCAAAAGGGGCCTATGATATGAAAACAGCCCAAAGTTAATCTTTATCTGCCACTGACAAAATGCATTTTCTTTGAATGTGGGTTTCAATGCTGTTTCAATGCATGTGAGTTTCAAGGTCAGAGAAGTTTTAATGTTAAGTCTGTTTTCATTGTGAGACTGCATTGCTTTGTTTAGCAGATATCTATTGAGGTTTGTGCTGTAAAAATGCAAAAAAAAAAAAAAATTTCAAATGAAATCCAAATCATCCCAGAAGTAAAGCAGTATGCACATTACAGTGTTTATGGTAAATGGGGCAAAATAACCAAGGAATGGGACATTGGAATGGTTACGGGAGGAGGCTCCAATCGACCATGATTATGAGAGGAGAAGGGCAGCAAACTCAGACAGCCCCGATTGAACTATACCTCTCAGCTATCCATATTTTTGCAGAATGAATAGATATTTGCTTCTTATTTTTGGTTTGTTCCTCATAAAATGTGTGGTTTTCTGGAAAATCATTTAGGAATGAAGTCACTAAATGACAGACATTGAGTTTTACGTCGTAACCTTCAGAAAAATGCATGCTAAAGACTCTATCAACTGTCTTAAGTTTATACAAGAGCAATTTTTAGTAGTGTTTGTATGTTCCCCCAATATATTTGGCCTTGTCCAGATTTCCTGCATTAACAGGTTGAGAGGTACGTGCAAATAAAATTGCTTTATAGAATTAGGCATATCCAAATCTCTCAACTGTCCCTGATTTTGGCTCAAAATGTTGCTCTTCCCCTAATAATCCCTCCTCAAAATGGCAATCTGGAAGAAAACATGGAGGGTTTACAATTAATAAATAACTGTAATAATCAGTTTTAGATTACTTTTATTTCAGAAATGCATGTAGATTATTTTATTTTGTCAGCTGCTCAAGTTAGCAGTACTAATATTAAAAAGTGTCCCTTCTTTGACAGGTTCCCAGCTTTATTGTGTGGCTATTTTATATTTTTGCATCACATTTTTGGTTCATTTTTCATAAAATTGTGTTTTTTTGGCAAATTAGTGGCAAATCATTAAAGACTGAAGTTAGAAAATAATGAAAGACATTTGAGTTTCAGATTTCGTACCTTTCAGAAAATTCATACTAATGCAAGACCTACTATTTTATTTTCTTTCTAAGTTTATAAGAGCAATATTTAAAAATTGTCCTTATTTTTGGGCTTTGTCCCACTTCTATGTATGGCTTTGTCCAGATTTCTTGCTCTGAGGTTGAGAGGTATGACAAATGTGTCAGGGCCATCGCATTCAGCCAGAGACATTTCAAATTGTGACAAACTTGTTGCACCCCACTCCCCCGTGTAATGACTCTGGATGTGTCCAAGCAAGGCAAAGAGCAGTTATGCAGTGTAAATGTACAGACTATCCCCCCCCACCCCCATCCAAGGTAAACACAAGTACTACAGTGGCTTTTCATCTGTCATTGGTTTTGTAGAATGTTCTGGTTTCTGTCATATTTTTATACTGTTGATGTATGCTTATTATTATTCAAAAAGTGCCTTTTGCTCTGTGTTTATGTAGCAGTGCTTTAATGACCATCAGGTAAGCTTGTCTGATATTGTAAGATGCAAGTAAGTTTCAAGTAAGTTTTAATAAGCAGTATTGCCAACATTGAAAGCCCTTCTGTTGTTGCCATGCAGAGAATACTTACATAACTAGATAATGTATAAGCCTTGGGTATTGAAATGCATATGACAGTATTTGTAATAAAGGACAGGATTACATTATGTTAAGCTCAATACAGGCTTTACCTGCAAGCTAAACAGAATGCCAGTCTATCATGTGTGGTCCATATCCTGTGCAGTAATCCTTTAAGCAATATATGTTGAGCTTGTTTCTTGTTTGCTTTTCATTTTTTACTTTGATCATGTTTTCCCCATGAAACAAGTAGATAGTTGTTGTCAGGCAGCAGGTCTTTTTTGGATAAGAAACATTTTTACAAGTGGGGGTATCACAGAGATTGCTACTTTCAGCATGTTACTTGGTACTTTAATAAAGCTGAATATAAATTATAATTAGAACTGGAGTGCAAGGAGAAGTGATTTGAGTTAAGTGCTGCTTGTTTTTCTTATACTTGATTTTGACTGGCATTCCAGTAATGTATTTAAAAAGTAATTTATTTTTTCATGCCTCACATCCTTTTTGTTTCCATCTAGATATTAAGTAAGCTGTTATGCAGCCAATGGATTGAAATATTTTTTTTCTTCTACACTTCATTTTGTCTTGATTGGACTCTCATAATGATGGTTTGGCACCCAGGGCAGCGTATTTAATTAAAGTTTTTGTGGTTTTAAGCATAGCTCCTCCCCTTTCTAGTTGGTCACACCCATTCCCATTGACCCCACCCATTCAACTGTCTCCTGCAGCCCCCCTTTGATTTGAAGTCACTAGCCGCCACTGCTGTTAAGACATACTTTTCGCAAATTACCTATAGAAAAAATAGGTCACTGTGAATGAAAACATTTTTTGGGTAAATACCTACATGGGAAAATGCAGGTTCTCCTGTTCGATTCACGGCTGGAGTGCCTTCTGTGTGGAGTCTGCATGTCCTCCTCGCGGTCGAGTGGCCTCCGAAAGAAATGCATGAATGGACGTGCTTTCGCTGAAGGCTGGTCGTCGGGCTGGCAACTCGGCACCATAAAAAATCTACTGCCAATCATTAGCAGACCGGAGTTCCGCTGTGGCGACCCCTAACCGAGAAAAGCCGAAAAGACAAACAAACCTACATGGAAAAATGTCCTGTTTTAAAAAATGAAGCAAAAAGTGAACAATGTGGTAAAGTGAAGCAGGTAAGACCAAATAGCAGCAAAAAATAACCAACAATAAATTAAAAATGAAGGAGTATGAATGGATCATATGTATGCAGACAGATTTATATCCTGGTTTATTTAGGTTACCATTAAACCTATTTTGAAATATAAACAACAAAATGTGAAGATTTAAACTAAACATGAAAATGATTGTATGTATTCGGGTTTTACTCAAGATTTTAATGAATTCTTTACTTCTGATAGGGTGGGTTGTGTCATGTGATTTAAATAAAAACATATAAAACTTGTGCTTTTTTGAATTTGGCTGTAACACTGATGAAGGATTTTATCTGAAAGCTCTGTGATTTGTGATTGGTTTTATTAAACGATTTCAGCGTTGTGGAACATTGGTTATTTTTTGCTGCTCTTTTAAACATGGAAATGTGTAGAGCATCCAAGCCTAGTACTGGGCAAATATATGTTCATACAGGATGGAGTGCATTTGTCAAGATCAGGGAAGAGAATTTTTGCAGCAGATATTTTGCAATATTTGACAAACATTCGGCAGGTTTTTTGCCAGGTCGAAAATTTAACACTTCACAGATAGCAACATTTGATGCATCTCTGATGGTTGTTAGGAGTATTAATAATAAAGTTTTTTTCTTGGAAAATTTGCTACATTCCCACAAGATTGATGTTGTTATTGTTTGTGAAACATGGTTAAAGAACAATGACTAGAAACCAGTTCTGGCATGGTATAAATGTTTTTATTGTAACAGACATTCTAACAAAAATCAGGTGGAGGTGTTATGATAGGGATTAAAGATAGTTATGAGACCTGTGATTATTACATGTTCAGTGATAACACCGATACTATAGACTGTGTAACTCTGACAATAAAGACAACAATGGAACATATAACAATTGTTGAAGTGTATAGACCACCAAAGTCAAGTGCAGATGACCTAGAGGAATTCATACATTTCTAGGATGAAGCACAGGAGGGAAGAATAATATTAGCTGGGGACTTACATTTACCAGAAACAGATTGGAATAATATTGATTTAACAATGCTAGTAAGGAAATTATTCACAAGGTATATTCAGGAACAACAATTGCTTCAGATTGTAAAAACACTTACCATGGAATGGAACATACTAGACATTGTTTGTGTTCCTAAAGAAATTACTGTTACTCCAAGTCAAGTTTTACCACCGCTGATGTGCATTGATCATGGGTCTATATTACCACATCAGAAACCCAAGTCAGCGAATGCCTGTTCACCGACCAATAAACAGTGAGCGCTCATTTCTGAGAACAGCCACTTCAGCAAATTTTTTCCTAGGGGAAAAAATTGCTTGGCCAAACAGAAACAAGACAGCATCCCAAACCTATAAAAGTGGAGGAATTTACCCCCACCCCCAATATGGAGGGGCTGTGCCCCCACACACCCCAAACAAAATATATCAACTCCAAGATCACACTACAGTGTGGAAAATGCAAATTCACAACAAATGGCCAAGCAATTTTTTCCACTAGGAAAAAATTTGCTGTGTAGTGGCCATTCGCGGAAATGACAGTTCGATGTTTATTGGTCGGCGAACAGGCATTCACTGACTTGTGCTTTCAATGTGGTAATATAGACCCAGTGGTCATGGGGTTATAAAGATTGATTTGTTGTTAGATAATTCTGCTAAACTGAAATCTAAACCAATGCACAGAAGATTAATTGCAGATTATATGGAAGCAAAACAGTCACTATGCAAAACTAACTGGAGTGAGGTGTTCAGTAGAAAAACTGCATATAGAATGTGGAAAGTTTTGAAAGAGAAATTGTTTGAGTGCAAAAAATAAAAAAAATGTTTAGCATCAGTATCTAGGCAAACAACATCAGGGAGATATATTTCCATAAGAACATGATATCTGATTAAAGTGAGAGACAAAACATTAGACATTGAAGAGAGGTTGAAGTACAACTTTGAAAACTGAAATAAACAAGCTGGGTAAACAAATTAAGCATAGTGTGAGAAAAGATCAAGAAAAATTTGAATACAATTTATATAAAGATATTGAGCATAATAGTTAACCTTTTTATAAATATGTAAGATGTGGAAGGAGGCACTCAAATTGATAAACTGTGTACAGATTCTAAAATTTATTCTCAGACACAACAGATTATATATATATATTTACAAAATCTTATGCAAAACAGTTTGGCTCCACAAAAGGGTGATAAGTTGTCCTAGTGATATCCAGTTAACACAATCAAGTTAGATTATATTGAAAAAGAACTGCACAAACTGGATCTTAACAAAGGACATTGAGGAGACAGAATTAGTACCAGTGACCTGACACTTCAGCAAGAACTTATGGTACCATTGTATCTATTATTCACTAGGTCATATAAATATGGGAAGATTCCTGAAGATTGGAGAGACATGCGTTTATTAAACCTGTCTTTGAGAGAAAGGGAGTAGGACAAACCCAGAGTCGTAGAGACCCTTAAGTTTACTTTCATGTTGTGGAAAAATAATGAAGAAGGTAATATTGGATACATTATTGTCAGAACTGGATAGGTTGGGACTTGAAACCATATATCAGCATGCATATGTTAAAAATAGATATATTACCACCTGTAACATGATGTTCTAAACAATATAATAGCTATGAATGAAAAATTGTACTGTGATGTAATTTATATAGATTTAACTTCAAACACAAAACACTGATCAATAAATTAGTACACCTAGGTATTGATGTACTCTTGATAAGATGGATAGCTGCATGGCTTACAAATAGGACATGGCAAGTATCATACAGCAACTGGGCAGGTGAAATATTTGGTTACAGTCAGGGTGTCACACAAAGCTCTGTCCTAGGATCTTATTTGTTTAAATTGTATCTTTCAATCCTAACTTTTTCATCTGAGGTGTTCTACAGTCTATACGCAGATTACCTGAAATTGTGTAAACTGATTACATGAGTTACAGATAAGGCATGTCTGCAAAATAACTTGACTAAATTGACCATCTGGGCACAGGAGAATAATATGCGGATAAATACATCAAAAACTAAGCATATGAGATTTGGTAGGCATAAACTGAAAGGTGAATATTTAATACAGCACACAGTGATTGAAACTGTAGCCTCATTTAATGACCTGGATATATGGGTAGATTCAGCTATGAGTTTTTTTCTAATCATATCAGCCAGTTGGTTAATGATAGTTAAATAACTATAGCGTGTATAAAAAGATTTAGAAAAGTTTAGGAAGTCAGAAATGATAAAGTCATTGTTTGTTAGTTACACTAGAGCCAAACTTGAGTATGGAATCACAATATGGAAACCCTATAAGAAAACAAGCATGAGTAAACTGGAAAGAGTACAGCAGAAATATACCAAGGGCATCCATGGATGTAGAAATTTAAGTTATTATGAAAGACTAACATATCTGAAATTGTACAGTGTCTCTTACAGATATCTAAGAGATCTTATTCAGGTATATAGGGCATTTAGAGACAACTACTTCTAGAAATGTTTGGGATTATGAAAAAGTACTAGAGAATCATCAGACAACCTATGTAAAAGATTCTATAGGAATGAGAAGTGCACTAATCGGTTTGCTGACAGACTAGCTGATGCATGGAACAATCTATCAAATTACATTAAAGCAAGTACTAGTTTAGATATTTTTAAGAACAGCCTGGACACTTATCATGGGAACAAGATTTTTGGCATATTGGCAAGCTAGAAGGGCATTAATACCCATGCTTGAATATTTATATGTATGTACGCATGTTCTCTTGTTTTTAGAAAGATGAAATACTAGATTGATGCCCTTGGCTTAAGCCATGAAAAATGTAAGTTTTTTACATTTGGAAAAAAAAAAAAATATATATATATATATATATATATATATATATATATATATATATATATATATATATATATATATATATATATATATATATATATATTCATTAGCAAATGTTCAGTGGGGGTCAAGAAGTCTGCAATTGAAGGCAGCTGTATGTTCTCTTCTGAGTGAAATTTACAAAGATTCATTGCTGATTATTTTTCCATGGAGATGAGCTCTTCAGGTGCAAGCAATAGATCTTTAGAGTACTAAGCATTATTTGCTGAAGGAATTGCAACATTTAAAGACACAGTGGCAAGTAGTTTGGTGAAAAATAAAGTTTGATATTATGGGAAATGAATAAGAGATAGCAGTCTCCCTATTAGCCTTAATGCATTAATGCAATTAATGCAATTAATAAAACAGTGAACAATTTATTTATTTAAAAGATAGGGCATTTTTTCTTATGGCTAATAGCTATTGTTTCTAAAAGCATTACAAGATATTTTTCTCATCTGGATGGGGAACAAAAATAAGAAAAGTACAGATAGACATCAATATAAGTGAGAAAGAGG
Organism: Protopterus annectens; assembly: GCF_019279795.1. Lineage (NCBI taxonomy): Eukaryota > Metazoa > Chordata > Ceratodontiformes > Protopteridae > Protopterus > Protopterus annectens. The sequence goes on along the minus strand of NC_056737.1, from coordinate 131,908,742 downwards.
CTATGTCATGTGTGTTAGAATGTATTATCTTATGTAATTCCCAAATGTGCGGCTGTCAGTTTGGGGCAATTTGTTTTTATCTGAAGGGTTAAACTTAATTTTTTTGAAGATGTACATAGTTTTCTGTGTTTGTTCCAAGTTAATAGGAGAAGGAGGTATTTTGAAAATGTACTTAGTTTTTTTGTCTGAGGATTTTCATTAAAACAAAAAATCTTGAAAAATTTGATATAGGTTCAAATGGAAATGAGAAGAAACAACTGTATAAAAGATCAGCTTGCCAAACATTAGTATGCATGCAACACAAAAGTAGGAAGTGCATATTCAAAAAAATGTCATGTATAACAAGTGAAAACAACAGTTTTTCATCACAATGGCTATACTATCCATATTATCTTGGAGCATAAATTACCGTATGGATACAGACATAAAGGAACTGCAGTGCGGAAATAGCAATACTACATTTGAATTTTACGAGGAAAGGATTTCAGGATGGATATTCCACAGAACATGAGGGGCAAAGAAAAAAGGGGAACAAATGTATTAATTGCTAGAGGGGTTCCAGTAATGATAGAAGAGGGGAGAAAAGACAGCAATGATCGATTTGTTGTAGTAAGGGGCTTTTGGCAAGGGAGGAGGATTATGCTGGCATTATGGAGCTTAAGACAAATTTGGGAGAAATAATCATCTTCCAGCAGGTAATGTTACTTATAGGTGGATACTGGTACTTGATTTGTGCTAGTGAGGATTTATTAGGTGGGCCAAGAAGGGAAAATATAAAAAAGGAGGGTAGATTTCTGAAGAAATGTATGGAAATATTTGGTATGGAAGAAGTGAATTCAGTAATAGGAACTCATGCAGAATGCATATATATTTCCCAAGATGTGATAACTGGGCTAGACTAGATAGAAATTATATTTCACAGGAACATTTGAATTTAATTGAAAGCTTTGACGCATGTCCAATAACTATTTTAGATCATGCACCAATAAAACAAAGATAAAAATACAGGATAATGAAGAGAAAATGAGGCACCAGCACTTTCCTACCTACATATTAAAAAGAGGAATTTAAGGAATGAGTAGTTGAAATTATTCAGTAGTATTAGTGAAAATACCTCTCAACCTCTTAGCTCAAGAAATAATGTGGAGACAAAAGTCAGGAAATAGGAAGAGACTATAAATATTGCTCTTATAAATTTAGAAAGTTGATAGAATAACAGGTTTTATGTTACCATGCAGCTTCTAAAAGCTTTAAAGGCTGAAATCCAAATGTGTGCCATTATTTAGTAATAAAAACAACAAATGCCAGAGTTGGAAAACCAAACAAACTGTTAATATACAGCAAAGCTTTCGGGTAGAACCCTTCTTCAGTACAATGTAAGAACTTCAATCAACAGACATTTTTAAAGAAATTCAAATAAAACCACATGTGGCACAGCCCCAGTCACAATCCAGTAACAATTATTCAATTAAAACACTTAAATTCATGTAACATAAACATTCTGTATAAAACATAACACAAAAATGAAACATAAAAATATAAAATAATAATTTCTATCTATATTGCATCTGTTTTTTTAACCAAGACTGATTTGATGCTTACTGCAACATTAATATCTGGTACATGGTCAGCTGGCAAATGGATTATCCAGCTAAATTCTCTAGACTCTAAGATATTATTGAAGTCACCACCTCTAATATTTTTATAAGCTATAGCTGTCACCCTGAATAAAAATTTGTGGTTCTGTCCATGGTATGTATATGCTTAGATAAAGCATTAGTTGGAACATTTCTTCTAATCTCTGATCTATGCACAATAATATGTTCTTTAAGTTTGAGTCAACTAAATAGATTTCAACATCCAATTACTAACAAGGAGTTTATTTTTAAATGTTTTGCTACAGGAAACACCACTAATATTATCTATTTAGCAACCTGTATGAAATGTTCTGCATTTTATGTGGGTAAGTCCACTCGTAAACATATACATACATGGTTAGAACCATTAATTTTTATTCACTGTAATAGACATAGTTTATAGAAATGTTAGAGATGGTGCTTTGAATAATATCTTCGAGTCAAGAGAATTTAGCTGGATAATCTGTTTGCAAGCTGAGCATGCACCAGGTATGTATGCTGCAGTAAGCATCAAACCAGTTTTGGTTAAAAAACAGATGCAGTATAGATAGAAATGATAATTATTTTATATTTTTATGTTTCATTTTTATGTTATATTTTATATAGAATAATTATGTAACATGACTTTAAGTCTTTCAGTTGAATAATTTTTATTGGATTTTGATTGGGGCTGTGCCACGTGGTTTTATTTGAATTTCTTTAAAAATATCTGTTGATTGAAGTTCTTACATTGCATTGAAGAAGGGTTCTATCCAAAAGCATTGCCACATGTTAAAGGTTTATTTGCATTTCAACTCTAGTTTTTGTTGTTTTTATTGGTGAAATTGTACCAGAATTTTGGTTTACTACAACACTTTTTTGTTACCTGCCATTATTTAGTGACTTCAATCCTCAGTGATTTGCTAGAAAGCCACAAATGTTATGAGCAATAGACCAAATATATGGTGCAAAAAATCTGGACATTCTGTGAAAATCTGGATAGTTGAGAGGTATGTTAGGGAAAATGGAAATATAGTGAGTGCAACACAAAGAGTTTTGAACAGGTTAGAAATAAAAGGAGAATTAATAGTTATTACTTAGATGGTCTGACAAAGGTTAAAGTACTTCAGAATAAGGGAAATCTCACAGAATAAGAAGAGGTGCAATTGCAGAGTGTCTAATAGAAAATAAGTGAGTATCTGGATAATATGCATGAGTTTAGAAAGATTGCTATTAAGCATTTTTTAATAAAAATTCCAGAGCATGAAAACATTTAGCACAATGACTTAGGCACTGGAAACTAGAAAAGGTCATTGCCAAACTTAAGAAGCCTATAACAAGAAAAATAACCAGAGATCCTATAGAGCTTGTTACAGATATTTCAGAAAATTTACAAAAATGTGTATAAATCAGAGAAAATTGGAAAGGACAAAGAGCACAAAGGAAATATTTACAGAAAACTTAAATTAAACCAAAGTTAGAGGAGGATGAGGCTCAAATGCTAACAGTTAAGATATGAAGAAATTAGATGAAAATGGTGACATATAATCAATCATTTTTCAGGAAAGTCTCCAGGAACAGACAGTATTCCTGTGAAAGTTAGAAGGGAAGAAAGTGATCAAGATTTGGAAGATTTTTAACAGTATTTTCAAATGAAGGGAGCCACCAACATCTTGGAAGAAAGCTGTGGTGGCTGTTTTACCAAGGATGGTAAAGACCCAGCAGATTGAGCTTCATACAGGCCTATTTCAATTTAACACCATGAGTATAAAGTGCTAAATACTAGCTAAAAGAATAGTAAAGGTGTTGCAAAAATTGATATATATGGATCATTGTGGTTCTGTGGAGGGGAGGCAAACATTTGACAACAATAACAGCACAACAATGATGATCTAGAGGGAAGCAGAATGTAAGAAAATACTGTTGTTGGTTGTGGGTCTTGATACAGTGAAATCATTGGATAGAGTAAGCTGGGATTTTATGAGAAGGTCAGTGGAAGTATTTTTATTCCATGATAGAATAATAAGATTAAATAGGAGGATATATGAAGGATTGGAGACAAGAAATAAAGTGTGAGAGTTCTTCTCTGCCAAGTTGTGTTTGAACAGAGGAACTCAGGCAGCAGGTGTCCTCTCTACCCATTTGTTATTTGCTTTATATTTAGAGCCATTAGCAAAGAAAATAAGTTTCTCAGAAATGCAAGGGTATAATTGATATGGTAATCAAGAAAAGTTGACTCTGCTTGCAGATGATATTATTTTGTGCCTGATAAATCCAGAAAAGGACAAGTTAGTTTTGTGAAAAAATTGTGAGACAGTTTCAAGTCTTTTCTGGATATAAAATTAATTAAGAAAAAACAAAGGCTATAGCTGTAAATTATGTACCCACACACAAATCGGTTCAGCAATACCCATATTTATGAGGACATAATAAGATGAATTATTAGGAGTATGGATTAAAATACTTCTGTTTTGGCAGCTAAGGATATGTGGAAGGAGACTAAACAAAAGTTATTGCAAAAACTGAGAAATTGGAAGTTCTTGCTAATGGATATGGATAGCAAGATACACACACACAGTGAAAATGTTCTTATTCCCTTTAGTTTTATATATGGGTCAGACATACATTTATGAACAAGATGAGAAAGTATGGGCAATAATTAATAAAGAAATGAAATAATTTATCTGGAGGGGAAGATGGCAAGAGTTAAGTAGGAAAAGTTGATCCTTGCAATAGAACAAGGTGGTTTAGCATTACCTGATTTGAAAGGGTATTTTAGAGCTACAAAGTTAAGGTTCATATACATAACACAAGCTGAAGGTTATAATTCAAAACAAGAATGGAGAAAGAATTTTTTTCCAATAGCGATGACTAAAAGTTGGTTAGAGAAAATAGACAAGAGGGGGCAGAAATTTACTGGAGATAACTGGAAAAGTAACCAAGAGAAAATATAGTAGAGTGGAATGAGGCCAAGAAGACATTTGAACTGCAGCCTAGAGACTGTCTTCCTTACCAAGGATTGATAATCAGAGTATTGGTGAAGGGAAAGGGATAGGTGAATCTTTAAGTGAAATATTTGCTCTGGTTGGTTTTTAAGTTGAATGTAGAAGAGAATTTTCTGTTAAAAAAGGATAATTGTTGGGAATAGAAAATATTGCATGATAACTAGGAAACATTGGGAAGAGAGACTGAAAAAGCAGTTTACAAGACAGACTGGTTAAGTAATTCACAAAGAAACAATGAGAGGATATATGTATGGCTCCCAAGTAGGAGACACAGTTCAGAAGGTGTAGGATTTTTGCTTGAAGGCTTTTGCATAGGTATTCTTATACCTCAAATAGACTTCAAAGAATTTATCCTTAGGTAGATAGCAAATGTTGGTGGCATGATGGCGAAGAAAGAGGTAACTGGGAATATGTATTTTGGGAGTGTAATGAGTTGGCAGATTTTAAAAATTCCCCACATAGTACTCTGGCAGAAATATTGTGTGAGTAAATGGTTGCAACTAAGAATATGACATTTTGAGCTGGGACACAGGATATGAATTGTCTAGATACAGTAAGGCCTTATTAAGTTTAATAACATTAACTGCCAAAGAAGCAATTACTTGAAAGTGGAATTCAAAGCCTGGACCAACAGTATTTGAAGTATTGAATACTTATAAGAGATAAAAGAAAGAAAGGAAGAGGGATCATTAGAAAAGGTAAGAAGCACATTATATAGAAATGAGTGGAACAATCCCTAAAGAATAATGATCAGGACAAGGAGTGAGGTTTAAGGGAAGACAGGAATTAGTTGATTTATGTAATGCTGTACTGATAATAATTGCAAATAAAATATATATGCTGTATGATATATCTAAATAGAAAAATGCTAAAATGGTTTGTTTTCTTTTCTGTTAATGTCTGTCTATGTCTTAAGTAATAATTTAATAAAGGTGTTTAAAAATATTGTCAATCATTTTTGATATTCATATTATATTGTTTCCTTCTCTACTTTTCCCACCTTATACCTCTGCAACTATTCCACAAGTGATGCATACTTTCTTTTTAACAATTTCTGTAGCGTATTGTCTTGTCTTATCATTACCCTCTCTCCTATTGTTAAAGATAATAAACTTAAAACAATCACTGATTGCCTCATTTCTATTACTACTTCTGTTTATTGGGTTAAACCTTAAACCCCAAATTACTGGAAATATTAATTCCATAGATTTAGTCTCCAGCTCCAGTGGTAATTGTAAACATGGTCAAATATGCAACTTTTCCTAAATTGACAGATATAATCAGATAGTTTACTATTATGCCTGTTATATGTTCCCCACATATTATTTCTTTTATTTCCTCAAACAAAGGTTTCCATTCTTGCTTCACTGTGTCCCATCTCTCAAATCGTAGACCTGGTATTTATCTTTCATGCTAGAATATATGTGTTTTGTATTCATGCTTTCAAAAGCTTCACATTTACTTTTAACTGTATATCTATCATACTTAGAACACCTCTGTAAAACAGTCATTCATATACGGTTATACTTTATCACACATTACTGCACTTACTTTATTTGTATTTGCTAATTTGACTACACATTAATCACAGTATATCTAAGCTACCAGACCCAAACACGTCTTCCTGAAATCATACTGCTCTAGAATACTTATCATGTCAAAAGGTTTTGTAATATCTTCTAACACCAGTCTTCCCTACTTATCTTTTTATGTAACCAATATTATTTGTCTTAAAGTTATCAACACATCTGATAAAGTTGTGGGGTCCTCTTACATCTGCATAGCTGTCCCAGTGTTCCACATCCATCTATTGGTCTACTGGCTACTACAATTCACTCCAGTCAATAACAGACTTTTGCCAGAGCCAGCAGAGATCTTAAGGTTGTCCTGCAGCTCAGTTCTGACATTACATCAGGTGAAGGTGTTTGTATGATGCACCACCCCTCCATTTCAGAACCCATGATTCTGTCTGATGAATGCACATGCAATGTGGATGTTGCAGCATATTGTCCTGCCTCCACAGGACATCAGCCATGTCCACACTCTCCCTACTCATTGGATCACACCCCCTGCGGTACAACATCCCTGGTATTCACCAGGAATTACCATGTGGGATGTCCGTGACACTGCCTTCCCCTCCAGGATGGGAATGACCATCATCCCTGCTACTCTATCAGTTGCTTGAGCTATTAATTGACCCTGGTTTACCTGGACCATAGTTAGGGCTTTATCCCTCTATGAACACATTTGAATATTTTAGCCTTTGTTATATTCATACCTATAACTTTATTCACTTTTACCCATATTGTTTTAATTAATAATTTGTAATCTGTATTGAACACTGTACAGGGTCTCCAGTTTCTACAATTTTGTTTACTGTTCCATATAAACTTTATATCACTTAAATGGTTTTGGTCCTCTCTCTTTTCTCTTAACCCACCACTCTTGTAATACTTCAGAAAAATTATCAATTGCTCAAGATCCATGAACTTGTAAAATCATGTGATTCCATTTATACCTGGAGTTCCTTCTCCTTTAACTTTCATTAATGCATACCTTACTTCATCTACTGCAATATCATTTTCTATTCCTTTTAGTCTCTCCATCTTCCTTATGTATTCTTTTCTCCATACAATGTACAGAAGTACATTTCTTCTTGTGTTACACCTCCCCACAATTCATCAACAATTCTCTCACTGTATTCCATCAATGTGCACTTAGCTAGCATGGGACTGACATCCTCCATTTTAATTTTTCTGAAAAAACTCTTTCTTAGCAAGTTTTTCATTCAATATTCTTTTATGAAAGTATTTCTTGTCAAAATATTGTAGCTTGTCCTCCTGCAATGACAAATTGGCTAATCTGCTTGTCCTCAGTTTGTATTCTCACTTCCATTACTTCTATCACTTTCATTACTTCTGAGAAGCAGGTACTCTTTTTCTAAATTTCACTTTACAAGCCTCTTATTAACCCTCTACCAGTCTTCACAACGTATTCTGATCTCTAAATGTTCCATGAAAGTCATTTTAGACATCCCTTAAATCCTGAACTTCATCATCATCATCAACCTTATTTTTTCCATTTTACATGGATTGTGGTATTGCATCAACTGTCTTTACCTCTCTCTCTCTATTCATAGCCAGACATACCTACCTGTATTAGATCTTTCCTCATACAACCCATACATCTCTTTGCTGGATGTCCTTTTCTCCCCTTGCTGTCTTCCTGTCTCTCCCAAATCTGATTTACCAGATTTTGTTGTGCTTTTTTTGCATGTGACAGAACCACAATAATCTGCTTTCTTTGACCTTCCCTGTAATAGGGGCTACTTTAGTTTGTGCACTGATGCCCCAATCTCTTCATCGGGTCTATATCAGAACACTGAAAGTTCACAATTTCAAATGTTCTTACATCGACCCCTAATCAGTGACAACATTGACCATTCAGAACAGCAAATTTTTTCCTATTGAAAATATTTGCTGTTCCAAAACACATACACACAACACAAGCACACCAAACAAACAGTGATCCACACACATTCACCCAAAATCTTACAGCTAACCCTACACTAAACTGTACAAACACCACTAACTATCCACTTACCTTAACCCAACCCTAACCCTAAGGGCCATCACTATCACACACTCACCTCACCCACACCCTAACCCTAACTCACCTAACCCACGCCCAATCACACACTTACCTGAACCTGACCCGTAACTTTCCACCACAGCGCTGAAAATAGTGAAACGACAGAAACGGACAACCACATTCTTTCCCTAAGAAAAAATTCGGTTATCTGTCATTTTGCTATTTTCAGCATTCGCTGACTAGGGGTCGATGTAAGAACATTTGAAAGAATGAACTTTCAGTGTTCTAATATAGACCCCTCTTCATCTGCCCCAGAGTATACATCCTACTACCACTCTCAGTCACTTCATCTCCATCACTCCTACCTCTCTCAGCTTTTCCGCATTCACTGCCCATGTTTTTACCCTAAATCCACAGAATTTCAAAAATACAATCAGTGCCAGTCTCACTAATCTTTTCCAGTTCTTGTTCTTCTCTTCTACATCTCTACTTTAATAAACACCACTGATCTGTAAAACCTACAGAAGCACTCCAACTATATGTCATTGTTTGTAAATCACTACAGTTAATGTTTCATTACAATTTCACCTTTTCTGAATGTGTCACCTTCTTGGTTCTCTATATATCAGTTCTTCTCATTATGTTCTTACTATATCAGCCACTCATTAATAAACAACTTCTCTCTGCTTTCCTCCTACCATTGTTGTTTGATCAGAAGTTCAACTTTCCTACACAAATTATTTATTTTATGCATTTATTTGTCTTTTGTTAACCAGGTTAGTCCACTGGGCTGGGGGCCCATTTTCAGTGAAGACCTGAGGAGAAAATCTCCAAAACAGGTGATAAGGTAACTATAACAAAGTTATATTACAAGTAAAATACATACAAAAAATACATAGGAACAAAAACATTTATGCCTTTGTGGAAATTAATAGAGAATAACATTCAGAAAAAGTATAGCTATGAACTAGTAGAAGCAGAACATGGAAACAAAAAGAGGATTTGCTAATGGGGTTTAAAGAATGAAGAAGATTAACATTAAGGACCTAAAAACAACAACAATGTTTAGACTAGGTAGGTAGGAAGGAAGACAAAGTATTAAATAGAAATGAAAATAAATAGTTATGAAAAGAAAGAGGGGATGGGAAAACTAAAAGTGCTTAGGGGTGGTTGAGGTTAAGTAAGGAAATGCTCAGTGGCATTGCTAAGGTTCCACAGGACTATTGATTACTATTGATTACAACGTTGCATAAGAGTATGAGGTAAATGTTGTAGTATGACAGTTCTGAGGAAGCTTGTTTTATTCAAGTGAAAGCGCTTAACCATTCTTTGTTTGTTGGCATTACAATAAACTTTTATTCACTTCTACCTGGTTTCATTGAAGGTGTTGTGGACTGTTATGAGCATTGAATAGAGGTGAATTTCCAAGACACAGAGATGGAATTTTGCACACAGTGCATTTGCTGCTTTTTCTTTTCTAGTTGAACTTTTATGTACAATAAGAAATTGCATCAGAGCAATGTGAATTTCAAATTCAGTTATGTAAAACAAAGTCAAAACACTCTCATGTAATTAATGCTATGGTTAGGTTATAGAATATTATACCAATTAATATTCATTTAAGTAATAATTTGAAAATGTTTAAGAAGTCTTTAGAAAATTGGATGGGAGAAATAGTATATATTCCATATTTGAATGAATCAGTGTTCATAGTTGACCTTTAAGCCTGAACACTGTTAAAAGTACTTATGAAGTTGAACTTACACAATCATTTAAATTTATCTTTCCATGGATAATTCGGTTCAATCTTCTTAATTTGTTTTTTTTTTTTTTTTGTGATTATTCACAACGTCAGAAATGTTTCTAATAGGAATAGCCTCTCTTCTACACCCTTCTTGCCCATGTGTCCAATTTAGCCTCCTTGCCCTATCATGTGACAATTTTACCCTCACTCCTAATAGCTGCTTGAATTTTGTGCACTCATTTACAGATATGAATTTTATGAATGCATTTGTTCAAGCTTGATAATATGCAAGTTTGTGAGGGAATTATGTAAATTCTGAAAAAGCAACAATCACAAGACAATAGAAATGGAAGGAAACTGTTTTAGTTTGTCAGAAATTGACAGTTGGAGAGTTCTGGATGTTCCAGATGTTGCAGCAATATGTTATGTCCAGGCATAAATGTATAGGAAATTTAGGAGAAAAGAGTTTATTAACATTGATGAAACAAAATATGTACTATATGAAATAAGGACATTTATGTAAAAATGTCACTGAGGGAAATGTTTGTTTACAAATGAATCCAAATGGAAAACTAAAACCTCATTTTACAAGGTGTTCTTGCCAGATGGACCTTAGACTGCTGTTAAGATAGGTTACAAAGGACTGTTTCCTCCTGCAAAAGGTGGTTATCATTTATGCATTAGTAGTTGTTACTGCTTTTCCTATGTGAATAAAAGTGATTCTGACTACAAACTGAACAGCTACGACAACTGCTGCAAGGCTGTGGGTGAAAGTATCTGACTGGGGAATAATTACAATGTCAGACATAATAATGGTCTGCACTTAAAGAAATGTTTAAACTCTTCTGTCTTATTATCCACAATCCACCTGGATAGTGGAAAGGATTAACAGAACTATGAAGGAATGTATCATGAAATGTTTGTTGAAAAGGGGAACAATTAGGTTGCAATATTGCCACAAGTGCTTATAAGAGCATACTCCCACTCAGTTACTACCTTTCTCAATCTTCAATAGGTTCATAGGTTCATAGGTGTGTACTAGGCTAATGGCCCTGGAGTCTTTACAAGCCTACCCCATAGGAGTACCCTAGCATCGTGCCACCCAACCTTAGTTCCCAGTGCCTTTGCCAAGTAGAGCCACTGGAGTGATCCTGGGAATGAATTTTCTATTTCCCATCCACTCATCAAGATTTCCCTTGAAGAGGGCCAGTGAGGCATTCCGCTTGACATGTATGGGAAGTCTATTCCATACCATGGGCAGTCTCTGGGTTATGAACCTGTCCCTCCAACTTGTTCTGTTGATTGTGGTAATGAGGTTGAGGTCTCTGGAGCATGTGGTGTGGAGGAATTGGAATTTCTTTAGATGTAGCATTTCTAACAGAGCTGGGTTAGACATGGCTTAGTAAGTCAAGCAGAGATTGCCTCTAAGTAGGTGATATGAGACAGTGAGTAGTTGGAGTTTTTTGAGTCTATCCATATAGGACAAGTATTTAAAGCCTAGGATCCTCTTTGTCAGGTACTTTTGGGGTCTCTCCAGTTGTTGCAGGTGTCTAGTGAGGTACATGCCAAATGGGGCATTGTACTCAAAGATTGGCCTAATGAGGGAAGAGTAGAGGGAGACAATGACCTCTTTCTTCCTGGATGCAAAACCATTAGTAATGAGATGTGCCACATAGAAGGACTTTCTGATCACAGTGGCTATGTGGTGGTCAAAAGAGAGGTCACTGTCAACCTGTGTTCCCAGATCTCTTATAACTCCTTCTGTGTTCAGTGGACTACCATTGATGTGGTAATTCATTGAAACTAGGTTTTTCCCAAAGGGAATGTTGACACTTTTTTTGGCAGTGAGCTTAAGGACATGGTTCTGACACCAGTCGTTGGTCTCACTGAGGCCTTTCTTTAGGATGTCAACATCACTTGGGGAATTAATATTAGCTCCCAACTTGCAATTGTCTGAGAACTTTGTCAGCCAGAGTCTCTTTGTGTTGGCCTGGACTTCAGAGAAGTAGATACCAAACAGGAGAGGACCCAGGACCAAACCCTGTGGGACTCCATTCATGACTGGTCAGCAGTCTGACTTGAAGTCAGCTACTTTCACACTGTGGGTTCTATCTGTGAGCCAGTTTGCAACCCACCTAGTGATATAGGAGTTGATGCCTAGATTAGTGAGTTTTTCAATGATTCCTGAGTGGGGAATGGTATCAAAGAACTTGGACAGATCAAGGAGGGCTGTATGAACCACCTTGCCTTCATCCACAGCTCTGGTGAGTGACTCAGAGAAGTCGACCAGGTTGAACAGGCTTGATCTACCCTTCACAAAACCAAACTGTGTGGGATCCAGAGTTTGGAGATTTCCTATATTCTTGTTTATTAGGTCCATGATGATGTGTTCCATAGCTTTCCATATCAGACTCATCAGGCTAATGGGGCGATAGTTCCCAGAGTCTGTAGTAGTTCCTCCTTTGCAGAGATGAATGACTATAGCAGTGCAGATTCAGTAGGGACAAAGCCTGTGGTGAGGCTGTGATTGAACAGGGCACACAGGTGAGGTGCCAGTTCACTCTGTAGTTCATGTAGAACACAGCCAGGGATATTGTCAGGTCCCATAGAAGCTGTATTCTTGGCCTTGGACCGTGCTTTTTTAACCTGTGCAGCAGTAATACTGGGTGCCTGGCAATCTACTGGTATTGTGATTGGTCTTTTAGTGAGGGAGAGAGGGGTAAAGTTGGCACTGAATCTGTTGGCCAGTATATTGGCAATATCTGTTGGCTCGGTATAGGAGGTACCATTGTGCAGTATCTCCGAGCAAATCTGGGTATCGCCGTGGAGATTATTTACATAACTATAGAAGGCCTTGTGGTTGTCTCTATTATCTGCTGCACTACTGTTTTCATAGATAGCTTTAGAGGATTTGATGAGGGATCTCAACTTTTTGCTGAGGCTGATAAGGGAGTTTTTCCAGTCTTGAGACTTTACCTTATTCTGCATCAGTTTCCTCCTTCTGTTGTAGAGTTTGTTTATGGCAGAAGACCACCAGATTGGCTTCCTTTTTTTTGGAGGAGAGCATCTTGGTTCTATTGGGTATGATGAGATCCATGCATTTGTGTACGTGTTCGTACATGGAATTACTGTATGATTTGGTAGTCATGCAACTGTTCTTCATTTGTATGGCTGCAATGAAGTTAACCACCTCTGTTTTTAGGAGCCCAAAGTTAGCTTTGGAGAAGTTTTTCATGGTGGTTACCTTTGCGGGGGGTAAGGATGTGGATTTCCAAGGTGATAAGTTTGTGATCGGATCTAACCACGGAAGACTTGACTATCGGTGTAGAGCAATGGTCGCCCATGTTAGTAATGACCAGGTCAAGGATATTGCTACCTCTAGTGGGGGTAAGAACGAGCTGGTCCAGGGCACTGGAATTAATGAATTCCAGGAAACGTTGGGCAAGTGTATTGGTACATGAGTAGTTTCCCCAGTTAATGGAGGGGTAGTTGAAGTCACCCAGTATGAGAATTTTAGGTTGGACTCTAATAATGTCCAGGGTGCTTAGGAACATGGAGTGTGAGTCTTGGGACGTGATTAGGGACCAATAGCAGGCTATGACCTGAATATCTGTCTTAATGTTAGCTGCACCTGAAGTATCTCTGATGTATTATGTTGGGCTACCAGTCTGGAGGTGTGTGCATCCTTTAAGAATATTGAGACACCACTACCTTTGGAGCTTCAGTCCAAGTTCTGGGGCCAAAAGGTGTGGAATGAGTTATAGCCTGGTAGTGCAGAGGTGTTTTCTGCCGCCTTGAACCAGGTCTTTGTTACACAACAAATGTCGATCTTCTCCTTAAGGAGTCCTTGGAGCTAGTGCACTTTGAGATTTAGACTTCTAGCATTGAGGAGCATGACCCTCAGATTGCATTTGTTTATAGCTGTTATGGTGATAATTAGCTCTTTGGAACACCACCTAAAAAAGTCATTATAGGGGTGGCAAGAGCCTTGGACAATATCCAGAAGCCCAGGGGTGACAGATGCAGGCCATCTCTGGCAAAGCATCGAGGTCTGTCAATCATGTCATCCCATGCAGACAGGTACTAGATCTCCTTAGAATGACACCAGAATCAATCATTTTCTGCTTGTACTGTGGTATCATTCTGGGTGATGGTAGGAGGCTGCTCATAGCTAGGGTCATACCCACCTGGGCTACATAATCCAAGAGCCCCTCCATGTCTTTTTTCATGTAGTCCAGGGAGGTACATCTCAGGTCATTCACACCCACGTGTACAATGACAGAGGCATATTTGTACCTGTTGTTGAGGGACCTGAGTGTGTGCATTATATGGTGGATACTGGCACCTGACAGGCAGCTGACTGTTACTTTCTCCTTATTCAACCTAGTGAGTGGGACATCAGTATGTCTCACTATTGAGTCACCCATGACTAGTGTGTTGGGCATGCTGTTTTGCCTTAGGGGCTTTGGTTGAGTGGCGCACTATTTAGAGAGTTATGTGTCTCGTGATTAGTGTTGTGTTATGGTGGTTGAGTGCGTTTCTGCCTTGGAGGTCTCTGTTGGTTGGGTAGATTTTTATTGAGAGCCTCCATGAATGTGGGTGTGTGGTTTATGTTTTTATGTGAAGGCAGTGCTGGTGTGTGTTCTGGAGGGCTATGTGTTCCATGTGGTGTGGTGCAAGTGTTGACCTTCTCCTCTTGACCAGCTATTCCGGTCTTGGCTGGAGAGTGCGTGGCTTCCAGTTTTGATATATAAGTGCATCTGTTGCAAGTCTGAGTGTTGGGAGGTAAGAGGAAAGGGTTGTCAGTGTACATGAGGTAGTTACTGCATTGCCTCAGGATGCCCAAGTTCACCAGGTTAATAGGAGAAAGCACAGGGAACTGACCTTTAGACATGCCTGGAGGGGTGGACATTAATAATAAGTACTGGAGCTGTTTCCTTGTAGAACATTTGGTGCTGGTAGCACTTTTGTGTGCTACAATAATTGCTACAAGAAGTCTGCTAAAGTGCTAGACTAATAAGCTATTAAAATTGCAGGAAAGGAAGCTTACAAACAGTCCTGGATACAGCAAATCTTTATCTGGACTAGACTAGTTACAGGAAAGGCAGGAAACAGTTTTTTTTTTTTTTTTTTTTTTTTTAGTAGAAAGTGAAGAGACAGAAGATAATGAGATAATTCAATATTCAGAAGCTGAACGGGTGGGCCTTTGCTAACTTCTAACTATAAACAGTAGAATGAGCTGATGTAATGTGACTGGGGGGGGTGTCCAGTATCAACTTTATACCAGAGGCAGGCAACTCAAAGCCACCAGGACATAAGACCACCACAAGAACTGGGCAGATGGGTGGGAAAAAAACAGTTGTACAGATTACAGATATGTATTAATTCAGAATTGTAGAAGACAATTGAAAATAAACACATCTTTTTCCAGTATCTCAGCAGGCAGTAGGCCAGTCTCTCTGCAGCTTAGAACAGCTTGAGCAAACAGATATATCTGATTTAAAACACTGGCTATTAAAGGCAGAGAAACAGAAACCAGTCCAGTTACCCAAGCAGGAATATCCCTAGCTAGATTAAACCAGTTTGATTTACTTTCTGCCACAAAGAAAACAGACAAAAGATTTCACTGCAAACTGAGGGTCACAACAGTAACAGATATTCAGCTCTATCACACAACAAAAAGGAGAGTAAAAACAGTTGTACAGATTACCTGACAAATTCCTAATTGCTATCAACAGATTGTAAACACAAACCAATGGCTACAGCAGCTGAAGAATCAGATGGCAGAATTGCTGAAATATGCAGCAATTAACTTGGATAAAGGAAAAGGTGCAGTGAGACCACAAACGATAGTGGGTGAGCAGAAATTTGTGATGGGACTATAGTTATGATTATAAATTATCAAAGGTAAGAGCATGGGGATTCCAGTAATGAGGCTACTTAGTGTTTTGTAAAAATATTAGGCCCTACTGTCAAAGTCAAAGTAAACTTTATTGTCATTCAGAAATCACACAAATGCAAAAACTGAATGAAATTCTAAGTCTCCAGACTCAATGTTCAGACAACATATAGACCATTTTCACAGACTGACACATACAACACTTAGCTATTACATCATGGATATGTAGGTAGACAGACTAATATTGAGCATAATTAGAATCACATTTTAACATTTTTGAGGTGAACTCTTACTTGCACAAGACTTTAATATTCCACAGGTACTTGGTTAAGACATTGCACTGATCCTTGCACAGAAAGAGACATTTGAGTATTGCACTGTGAACATTGCACTATGTACCTTAAAGTATTGCACTATAGTTAATTTATGAATTCACAGCATGTATTGCACTGAAAGAAGAGATGTTTTACTGCATTGTTAATACTGTTGTGGAAGTGCAAGGAATGGATAAAAGCAGAAACAACTCTGAGAAGATTGTACATGCTGATCAGTGAAAACTGGCCTCCAAAAAGGACTGGTAAAGTTTTTTCTTTGATTTTCTTTTGGATAGTGGTACAGAAAAATGGAAATGTTGTTATTCATTATTTCTCATGAAGGATTAAACAAATTCATTAGGAAACATAAAATGAAAATATCAGTAAGACCTTTTTGAAGATAACATGATGATCGGTTATTTGTTGATTAAAATTGTAAAACTCTGCTATGATTATATTATTTTATATGATATTAATGGTACAGGCAGCCCCTACAATTCTATTAGATAGTCCAACTGTTTGGAGAGATCAGGTCTGTAACTTAGTGATGATAAATGCATGTGTAGAGGATCAGACAGAAAAAAATATGTACCCTTGACTGAACTTAAAAGACTTTTCATGGTGCAATTCATATTGATAAATGTGTTTTTATTACCTAGTTGAGTAGGAGCACCTCAGAATATATAGATATGTATGAAAGTAAGATTATAGGCTCTATCACATATGTATAACGTGTCTTTTCCTAATACTTGTTAGATTACACTTGCTTGAAATATTTCACATATTACAAAGCAGAGTCATGTCATATGAACCCCAGTCTCTTTACTTAATTCCATTATTGTAGTTGTTATGAGAATGACTTTTGCTCACAAAAAAGACTATCCATAATGAATAGTCCATGGTTGGGTAAGAATTACCTCCTTATATTCAAAAGGCAGGTCATTGCGATGGAATGGGAAATTCTTGTTATGAGAGTAGCTATGTTCAACACTACATTCTCAGACTCTGTATTAAAGGTTGAAATTATTAAAGTACTATTGCTATTGGAGAAAGTAAAAGATAAAAATAATATTTTAGATAGTGTGGTTACTTACTTTAGTACTATACATATGAATGACTGGAGCATGGCAACCAACAATTCACAATGTGGTCTCCATGTTGTGGGAGCACATTACTGATTTATACAATGGTAACTTTCTCTGTTATTACATCTAAAATAATGAAAAGAGCTTGATATGATTAAATACTTAGAGCATCTGGATCACTAACCTGAACAAATTTGTCATCGAAACTATGGGAAATAGATAACTTTCTATGGTGGCAGTAGGAACAAATGCTGAAAAAGAAGTTCTGATACAATCTGCTGTTCAGGACAACACTATAGTAAATCAGCACAGGTATAAAGATAAAAGTATGAGTGATTTCAAAGCACAGCAGATAAAATTAAAAATGGACAGTAAATATAAATCATGACACAGTTTTAGCATTACTTTCTAGATTTAATAGATATTCCAAGGCTGTTTGATTATGACCATTTAGGTGGTGCTAGTATCCTCCCTCAAGCTACGTCTCCTTTTTCTAGGAAAATCATACCAGTCAATCACAGAGTAAATTTGTAGATACCCATCCAGTTAACTGGGTTATGTTTAATGGAATATAATGTGCTGCACTCTTTAACATGCAGAGGAAATGTATTCCAGATGTTTGGGAGGCACTTGTTTATAAATATGTCCCTCCAGTGTGTTTTGGTTATCTAATAGCGAAGAGTTAGGCCCTTATTAATAGTAGTGGTGGAGCCACTGGACCTGTAGAGATACCAGAGGTCCAGGGCAGCTCTTATAGTGACATACTAAGTGAGACAGAGATCTTCCCTCAAAGTCAGTAAGACACTGAATAGAGCTTCCAGTTTCTCTTGTTAGTTCAGAAACTTTAGGACTGTGATCTTTTTCTATAGGTATTTTAGGGATCTTTGTAATTGCTTGAT
Organism: Protopterus annectens; assembly: GCF_019279795.1. NCBI lineage: Eukaryota > Metazoa > Chordata > Ceratodontiformes > Protopteridae > Protopterus > Protopterus annectens. Next base: position 131,890,589 of record NC_056737.1, on the reverse strand, counting down.
ATCAGTGGCATATATTTTAAAGGGGGCATTGTACTTAATAACTGGCATGATCAATGCTGAATATAAAGAAGAGGTTGCCTATTTTGATCTTGAAGAGTTTTTTTTTTTTTCTAAGCAGCTATGTGAAATAAAAGGATGTCCTGACAGCTATTTAACATGATGGTAAAAAGAGAGGTAGTTATCAATCCAAGTTCCTAGATCACTGAGTACATTTTTTTTGTAATAGTGTGGTGTCCATACAATATGATGAGGAAAGGAGTTGTCTACCAAAAGTGATGATACTGCACTTTTTAGCATTTAGGATGAGCCTAAGTTTAGTACACCAAGTGTGCATGTTAGAGTTTGGGTGATAGAGGGAGACTTTACAGCAACCCTGAATTTGTAGTTATCTGTAAAGTTTGTTGGCCAGAGGTTTTGGCTGTCTTCTTGGAGATCTAACAAGCAAAGGTCAAAAAGCATAGATCCATGAGAGACACTGCTGGTCATTTTGATGCATTCTGATGAGGTACATGAAAACCATACTGAATGGGTTCAGTCTTTTAACCAGTTTGTTATGTATTTTACCACATATGGCATAGTTTTTAATGTATTTAGGTTGAGATAGTCTGTGTATACCAAGGGCCACTGTCTATTGACTCTCTAACCTTTTCAAGGAATATCAGATTTGATAACAGGGCTTACCCTTCACAATGCCAAACTGTTTGTGTTCAAGTTGAATAAGAGTCTTAATACTGTAATTTATTAGGTCAGTTATAATATGTTTAATGGCTTTGTAGATGATGCTTGTAAGACTTAGATTTCTCAATTACCTAGGTCAGTTGTAAGACCACCCTTATAGAGAGGCATCACAACTGCAGTGTGTCACTCATCAGTGATAAAACCCGTACCTAAACTTAGAGGATACACACTTTAAGGAATGGGTTTTCAAGAGAATGTCTAACAACAGGTATATTGTTAGTTTCCATGGAAGAAGTTTTTCTGGTCTTAATTGGCACTTCCAGTAAATGATGTTTAGAGATAACTGGGAAAAGAAGGGCTTCAGGTACTTCAGAGCTTTGAACTGAAGTCCCAGAAGTGAAACTGACACCGAATGATGTAATGGTGTTAGCCATATTGGGATAGAATAAGAGGCATCATTTTGAATAAGTTCTGAACAATGCAGGGCAATGCTTTTTAGTTTTCAAATATAGTTAAAGAAGGGTTTATAATGATCTTTAGCTTCAAGACCACCCTAAGTTTCTGAACACTTTTAGTAGATCAAATTGTGTGTTTTTATGTTTTTATTTTTTAATGGTTTTGATATTTTTATTGAGAACAGATGTTTTGGATCTTCTGTGTTATTTAAATAGTTTCTTACTTTTGTTATATAGCCTATTGTTGATAGTAGACTATGGGTGTGTTCCTGTTTTTTAATGTTCCTCAGTACTTAGTTTGGTACTTCTTCCTCAATGCATTTTTTTGTAAATGGGTGTGTAGAATTCCTTAGTGAAGACTGCTGCTGTATCAAGGACAGAAGTGGAGTGGTCAAATCTGAATTTTGATATGTCGTCATAGAGTATGATGAGGTTGAAATGTTTATAAATTTGAAATTTGGTGGTATGGTTTTTGGGAGTTTAAAGGAGAATGTCACATGTTTGTGGTCAGACTTCATTTGGGGAGGGACATGCTAGAGCAATAGTGCAAGAGGTTGTGGCCACATTTGTAAGAATCAGGTTATGAATATTGTGCCATCTAGGTTTTTTTACAGACTGCTCAAAAGAGATTTTGTTTAATTGGAGGTGTAGGTATACCACTTTGCTGAAGGATATTTAATGTCACCCAAAATAATGAAGTTCCTGGTAATATTGAGATCATTAAAATACTGAAGAATCTTATGTGGTTATCAGGGGCAGAGAAGGTCTTCTATAGAAAGCTGTTAGTTGATAACTGATCATATTTAGAGTGATCTATAGTTTAATGATTTTAGACTATGAGTCCCAAGGGATATTACTAGAAATAATATATTCCTTGACAGATATGGAGATGCCACCACAGTCGCTGTCAGACTTGAAGATGTGAAAAGCATAAAACCCAGGTATACAGGAACAGCTCTTTTTACATTTAAGTCAAGTCTCAATAAATGCACAGTCATAAATGCTTTCCAAATACTAGAGTACCTCAAGATCAAGCAATTTATTGTTAGACTTTTGGCTTTGAAGAGAGCCATTTTAATGTGAACACATTTTGGGACTAATATTTTAGTTACTCTGCCTAAAAATGGTAATGGTGCAGTAACACAGGCTTTAGTCAGTATGCATAGTCCTTGAAATGAGAGAGCTGGGCCATCTTTAATGAAGCAAGTTGGATTGTTGAACAGTTCATGCCATTCTGACACATCCTGGATCCCCTGGAATGACATCAGCTGTTTAACCAATTACTGAAAGCAATTATCTTTTATTTGCATCTTGGCACATCATTCAAGATGAGGGTTGGAGTCCACTCAGGAACAGTGCCTTACCTGCACTAGTAACATGCATGGAACATTCTAAATCTGACATGTCTCTCTACATATCTCTCAGGGTTTTATGACTCAGTTCCATCCCTTCCACATGGAGCACTACTATGTCATAGTCATATTTGTCAAAAAATATGTTTTTTAGTGTTCTGCGATGTCAGAAATCCTGGATCCTGGAAAACAGCTCACTGTACCCCTGTGATGGATTAGGGATGAGAGATGTGTGGCTGACAATAGTCATCTGTCACTAAAATATTTATGTTGCTTCTGTGGTCAAGAGTGGTAGATTTGGAGTTTTCTGCTCAGGGTGAACTTTTATGGTAGGTATGCATGAGGCAGATAAGTGTCCTGATTTCTGTTGAGAACTATACTAAAATATAGGAGTCTTTGGGAGTTATTTTTTACAGCCTCAGCATAAGACAGTCTAATGTGATTAGTGAAGGATTGTGGTGTGGGTGTATGAAGCTCACCATACAAGTTTTTAGTTGAAAGTGGGGCATCTATATCAATTAGGCATTTACACCTCTCATAGGTGGAATTATTAGTCTTTTGAATAAATTCATTTGTGAGCATTGAGGAACATGGTTCTCTGTCTTAAGAGTCCTTGTGCTAAAAGGTTGCCAATGGAGAAGAAACTAGCAGGCTGTCCTTCCATCTTGCCTGGGGCTTAGCTGTTTAGATAATTAAAGTAAATGTAGTAGAGGGTACATGCAGTTATGGTAGACTACAGCAAACTGTATCGATGACTCTCCAGTGAATGATAATGGTGTCCCAGATGATGAGATTTTAAAAGTGAGATGGGAAAAGAGTTAATACATGTAGATATGCACTGTACATTAAATAGGCAGGAAGATATGAGAGAGAGGGTAACTAAAATTGTATCAGTCTAAGTAGAGGAACTTTCCAGTTTAATATTCTACTGCTCACAGATGAGATGACACAAGGATGACCTTACAAAGAAAAAAATATAATAAGGGCAGAGAACAATAGAACCACTTAGTACAATAGGACAACACACGTTGGCTGGATAAACACTCAGTGTTCTAATCTATGGCATACAATGGGAGTGTACATTTTTTTGAATATATTAAAAAAGATAAACTTCACAAATGATACTTTTGTGCTTCCTGACAACAACAATTTAGGGGGAAGTTTGTGGTCAAATTAGCACAAAGGGCAGAAAACAAAGGAGTCACAGATAAAATGCTTCAATATTGCTCCAGCAGCAGAAGTAGCAGAACAGAATCAATATAGTTTTTAGTTTCCTGGAGTAGAGATATTCAGAAAAAGCATCACTTTAAGTTTAAAATGTATCCAAACTAGTGCACTAAGATGCAGTTTTGCAGTTAACAGGGAACAAAGATACTCTAAACCATGTTACAAAAAGCAATGAAAATAATAAAAAACATGCACCAAAAAGCAATGAAAATAATAAAAAACATGCTCCAAAAAGCAATGAAAATAATAAAAAACATGCTCCAAAAAGCAATGAAAATAATAGTAATAATAATGATAAAAAACATGGTAGCAATTAATATCCTCTCACAAGATCAACTTCTATTAACTACTGCAGTTTTCATGTAAGTCCTACTACTGGGTAAACTGTTTTGAAGAACAAAATAATGCAGTTATAGATAATATAAAGTTTTTGCAAACAGAAACAGCAGAGCAGAATCAAATATAGTGTTGATTTTCCTGGACTTTGAGATACACAGAAAAAGCTTCACTTTAGGTTTAAAATTCTTCCAAACCAGTGTACTAAAGTGCACCTTCAGAATTAGTTCAGTCCCAAACAATACAAAAATACTCCAGGTTATGCAATAAATAGCAAATAAAAAAAAACAAGAGAAACAATCAACAAGCAACTTTACAAAACTCAGAGAAACTCAAGCACTTACAAACTGGTAACAAAATAACCTTCTCTCACAATGCTAACCACTACATCATGTATAACTTCAAGGTAAAGCATATATTTACAAAATTGACTCCAGACGTTGTAAATAGAAAATGCCTTTGGTAACTTGGCAATATGTTGAACAACATTGCAGACTTTGTCAATAAACACCCAGAACAGTGGATGGATGTGATGTTTGAAACAGGTCACATCCAATTGTAGCTTTGCAGCCTTGATCCTGATTAGAGCTAATACTTCATATATAAGAACATTTAAATCAGAAAATAGGAAATGTGTTGTGGATACATGGTATTAAGATAGAAAAAGTTGCATCTACCAAAAAAGTTAAAGTTGTAGAAAGATCTATACATTAATGTAGACAAAATAAGGATTATGTTTATCCCCATGAATTGTTGTTATATTTAAAACACCTAATGGTTAGGCATTAGATGCACAAAAGATTTGGAAAAATTAAACCTAGGAATTAGATGCAGGAAATTATGATATGACTATTGAAAATGTTTACAAAACTTTAGTGTGGCAGATGCTTAACAGAGAAGTTTGTTTTCATGTGATCACTCCTAAATGGATTACTTTTACAACACCAAATAGTAGAATTTCTCAAATAGTACCATAAGGCTTTATTCTGTACTAGTACTGAGTTAGACATACAGCATTGGGAGCAGCATAACATTTATCAGTTTATCAATGTAGAAACGTATTCTATGAAACTGAACAATGTCAAATATGAATTCATTATGTTAGACATACAAATTAGCATACAACTTTGTGCTGTTTTAATTGACTTAGAAACATCTCAAAGATTTAAATAAGAACATGACAACAATAAAAAAAATGTCTTGGAAAAATGTCAAAGTAGCATTAAAAATGCTTTTCAACAATATAGACCTAAATAACAATTGATAAGATGAAACTCTAAAGAATTTTACTGTAAATCATCCATCTTTGAGCTCTACTTTTCTATATTATGTAAAATATCCAGGAGCACATTTTTAGGATTTGTTATTTTGTGATAGTTATAACTATTCTTCTCCTATGTAAGCCAAGACAGCTGTATCATAGAATGTTAATTTTGGAAGTCAGTATTTTTATTTATCCTTTGCTGCTGACCAGCTTAGTCCACCAGGCTAGTAACCTCTTTTCAGGGGAGACCTGGGGTGGCATTCATACTACTAGGGGGAAATTTGGACAGGGCATCAGGGAAATTCACCTACTCTTTTCAAAAGGTGCTATGGGATTTTTTACATCCACCAACTCAAGCAGATGGGTTGTCAGTTTAACTTCTCACCCAAAGGATGACCCACTTAGGACTACAGTACCCTCTTATGCTACACTGAAGTGTCAGCAATCAATCTGCCTAGTGTGGTAATTGAACCCACAGCCTTCTGCACCGAAGGCAATTGTGCTAGACATTGTGCCATTTACATTGCTTTCATGAAAAACAAAAGGCAGCTGTTGGGTATCCAAGACAAATGCAAGTAATAACTATAATTTTCCTAGAGAAACAAAATGTAATTTATCTTTAAAGGATACATTCATGGGGAATTCTGAGTGAAGGATTCAACTTCTGGACTCATACATGCAGAACATATAATAAAAAACCTACCCCGGGATTCAGCAAACTTCCGTGCAGAAATAGCTTATTCCTGCATGGAAGGGACCATTCCCGTACAGCATGGCAGTGCGCCATACATATTCATGAACATGCACTGCCGTGCTGTTAAACGGACATGGATCTGTGTACGAGTGCAGGGAGTGTGTCTGAGAGCAGTGCTCTCACAATACACAAGCCCCATGCACACCAGAATTGCCATTCGGCAATAGAAAATGAGCAAGAATGCTCATAATATCCCCAACCCATCAGGGTAGGAAATCTTGTCAAAGCCATAAGGGACAATCTTCCCTACCAAGGCAAAAGTTGAAAGAATAAGAGCTGTAGCATAAGCACATACCGCACACCTCCCAACCTGTCAGAGTAAGGAATGTGGACAAAGTCATAAGGGACAATCGTCCCACAAAGCAGAACATTGATAGAATAACAGGTTCAGCATCAGCAGGGATATTCTGAAGTGTACAAATAATAAAACACAGCAAATATTTTTTTTTATAAATGCGATAAAGTTTAAGCATAGCTGTGTGGTGTGCCCATTGCTTAGCTATGGTTAGTCCATCTTAAACAGCAAAAGAAGTTAAATAGCAAGAGACATTCAGCAAAAGCAGTACTGCAACAGTGTAGTGGTTAGAGTGTATGCTTTGAAACAGCCATTCTGGCTTTGATCCCCACTGAAACCATTTTACATGAGAAAGCAGTACATAAACTTTTTTTTAATAATTAGCTCCTAAATAACACATATTTGTTAACCAGAGTGCTGTACTAAGTCCAGATGTGAGGTGTCAGTTTAATAAAGTTGCGAAATATCCATATAAACACAAGTGCCCCATACAGTATAGTCACACATTAATAAATATAATGAAATCACATTGGGGAGATGTTAGGGACAGTAAACAAATTTATAATATGTAATGAATGATGAATCAATCCAATACACCAGATAGTGTATAAAATAAAAAATAAGCAATGCTAAGCATTGCACAGCTTTGCTGACCGGGTGTAAGCATTGTGTACATATGAATACTAAGCAATGAATAGCCCAGCTAAGTGGATTTGCCCATTGGTAAGCAATGCTGAACCTGCCCCTTTAAGCACTGCCAACCTTAGCTAAGCAGGTTTGCCTGTAGCTTAGCTCAGCATTTTCAAAACTGTCCAATCATGGCAAAGGGTGGGAAATTGGCCATATTTAAACCCCACAGGTGGGAATACAGCTCATAACTGTTTGCAGCTTCCCACTGTAGGCAGTATGGCAGGTGTTTGTGAGGGCATTAACTTCTGGGTGCAGCGCTGGGGTATACAGAAGTCCAAGGTCATGGTAGGACTCCTGGTAAAAAAACATGATGAGAGACTGCTGCAGGATGAGTACCAGGGCTTCCAATATACAGTAGAAGCCTGGGACCGTCTTGCCCGTGATCTCACCAGTGCCACTGGTATCCCTCAGACTGGTGAGCAGGTCTGGCACCACTATGCTGACTTGAAGAGGAGGAATAGGGAGCTCTTGGATGAGTGGGTCCAAGAAGTAAGGCAGAGGGGTGATATCCCAGCAGTGTGTAAGTATTCATATTAATAACTGTTTATCAAAGTTCAGCCTGTGTATGTGATGGATAGGTATGCTTAACTATTTCTCTATTCCCTTTACAGTTGTAGCTGAGTGGGCTGTGATTCAGGAAGCCCATGCCAGTAGGTTGCAAAGGCTGTGTTGCGAGACTGGTGAGTAACAATCCTGCTTGTAGTAGTCATACCAAATAAATATAAAGTAGTAGAAAGTCACCTGGCTGTATAAAAACTGTGTATGGGTTGTACTGAATAAACCAGATAATATGACAGTAATAGTCCTATATAGGTGATATTGAAATAAAACCATAACTGCCTGGCAATAAAGTTCTAAATCCTGGACTGTTTGTGTTTACTTTGGTATTGTATGTCATTTAGTATTGCATTCTCTGAATACTAATGTTGTGTTAACCACTATTACCCACACTGTGCTGCATAATAAATATGTCTAGGAATGTCTGGATAAGACTGTTGGTAAGTACAAGATTAGATTGTACAACCAAGAGAGACTTAGACATAAAACTGCGAAGGAACAGACAGCAGTTTCTAAATAGTTTACTCTGATGAAACGCAAATTGTTGTATTTTTAGCACACACAACCATGGTTCGAATCCTGGGAGTGGTACTAAGCTGTATGCATAATCATACCTCTCAGCTGTACAGATTTTTGCAGAAAGTCCAGATAATTGGCTCATATTTTTGGCCTGTTCCTCTTTCTCCCTGGCAAATCACTGGGATGATCTCAGGATGGTCACCAAATAATGACATACATTTGAGTGTCAGGCTTCAAATCCTTCAAAAAATGTATATTTAAAAAAATCCTATTACTCTAGCAACTGTCTAAAGGTTATAAGAGCAATATTCAAAATATGTCCCTATTTGTACCCCCAGCTTTGTACAGAGGTTCTGCATTAAGAGATTGAGAAGTATATGCATAATGTTAATTAGGAATATGGGAATATGTGTAGAAACAGTCAGGTAGTGTTAACAAACATTCCCTCCGCAGGTCTACCAGGTAAGAGAAGTAGAATTTAGCTATAAGACAGTTGAATTATGCGCTTGTGTACAAACATACCACTGCCCAAATCAAGACTATAAGGTATTGTAATAATACCTGTAGAGTAATGATTAGAGCAATTATCATTAAAGTTGTGAGTACTACAATGATATATAAGTTATTAATTGACATCTCCCCCACCATATCTGCAAAAATAATCTAAACACACAAATCACTGGGTATGTTTACACAAAACCTACTGTTGGGACATATGTCCTATTGTTTAACAAATATTGAAATGTGTTTCTATTAATGTTCCATGTTGAACTACTGTCATTAGTGGCCTGATGCTATCAATGTAACCTGCATGTCGTTGTAATGGCCACTGTGGTTCTATATATGCATGTTCTGTTTGCTATGTAACTGTCCCAAATCTGTTGTTTTGGGTTAATGGGAATATCTATGCATGCTGTTATAACTAATCCTGGATCTTTGTGTTTTGTGCTATTAAATCAGTGAAACCACGTTTTTGTTGGGATTTTTAAATTTTTATTTCATTGTTTTTTGCTTCGTTGGAAGGCTTGGTGTTTTTGTGATAATCCTGGGATGTGTTGACTATTACTAATCCACATATGTTCTAAAATTGTAACACCATAGCACATTTGGGAAGGCCGGTCCCAGCGGACCCACCTCTCCCACCTCATCTGGCCATGGCACCGGGCCCCAGCACATCTGGGATTCACCCTGGGACCTCCTCATCTGCTGGTCCTGCACCACCTTCAGGTGGAACCACCTCAGGGGATGGTGCTTGTCCCCTGGGAGTGGGCACGGACAGAATCCTGTCACCCGAAGCCAGGTCTGAGGTTTGGAGCATAGTGAGCTCCAAAAAGAGTTTGGAGATCTGCTATGCCCACTTGAG
>NC_056737.1:131713598-131876098 GCF_019279795.1 Protopterus annectens | reverse complement strand
TAGGTGCACATAGACAAAATGCAGCTGCATCTCAGCCTCAGTGCAGAGCTCCAGCAACACTTGTGGATCAACATTTGCATCTGTAATGCTTTTACCTGGCATGAAAACATACTGCAAATCATCAATCATCACCCTGTTCTCAACCTAGCTGCCACCACACTTTACCATTACTTCATCCTATGAATGATCAATGTTATCCCTCGCTTGTTACTACAGCTCTGCAGACCACCCTTGTTCAGATAAGCAATACCCATACATATTCACCAACATCTCACACATCCTCTCACTTTCCAAGATTACAGTAAACAATCCAGTTAAAAATATCACTGCCAGGTCTCAGAAATACCTCCAGGCATCCACAGGTATATCAGCTAGAACAACAGCCTTTCCACTATTAAAACCCCTCATAGCTATCCTTGCATACTCCTTGATAATCTGTTGCACCTCCTGATTAACCATACCCACCTCAGCCAACCTACCCTCCCTCCCCCATTTTCCTCATGGAACAGGCCACCAAAGTGATGTTTCCATATGTTCTAAACTCACTCATAGCTTGTATGTTTCACCCATATTCCTTTATCATCCTTTTGTGCTGCACATCCTCCCTAGCTATGTGCCTCTGTCTAGCCAATAGCTACAAGGCCCATACACCATCCGTGCTGTCCAATATTACATACAACCCCAGACTCCACATCTGTATGTCAGACTCCACATCCATAGCCATGTCCAACACTCTCTTTGCCATGCACGCCATCTCTTTATACTCATGTTTGCTCTCTACATCTGTTAATCCCACTTCTCCTTTGACAACACCTTTCTCTGCATACTCCCCTGTTCCTCTTCATTCCACCACCACATGTGTAGGAGCAGTCATCATCTGACCAACATGTCAACTTATGTCTGATTGAGCATAGTAGGTCACAGGTGCTTTAATGTGATGTGAGTATGAGTACAAAAAGGACACATCCACTGAGGGTGATCAGAAGGCCATCCCCACATATGTCTGTGGTCTCACAGGCAACTATCCAACCCACCCTGTAATGGAGGTCACCCACAGCACATACACATGCACCATAGCAACAGACAACCAGATTCAGACATGTTTATGACAAACATCACCCCCCTGGCTCACCATCAGTATAGAAGGATATGCACACCACATGCACCCCTACCCTCACCATTAATCAGGTGAACACTGCCTACTTACACATAATGCTATGCATGTCCATACAATTCTGCTAGGTACTGGAGTATTATTTGATGTAATGTTGTGGCTACTGATACTCATTACTAGTGAGCTGTCTCAGTAAAGAACTATGGACAATGTCTGATGCTCTGTGATGTGTTTTCCCCTGTTTATGTCTTTCAGGTGTGATGTAGAGGCTTTCAGCCTATGATGTCCAGGAGACACCAGCCATAACTGAGGCCATCCTGGAACACTACCATATCCTCATCAGGTGGGGTCGCCAACATCAGCGGGAGAGGACAGACCTCTGGAAAGACCTCACACAGGGAGTGAACACCTTTGGGAACCATGGCCACATGTATGAACAGGTGAGGCACAGAGCAACTGACCAGATTCAGCGTGCACAGCAAAGGGCTGCTGTGGTGGTCAGGGACTGTTCCACTACTGGTGGTGGACCAGCCAGAGAGGCCCCACTTACAGCAACGGAGGAGGTCTTTGCCAACATATATATATATATATATATATATATATATGTATGTATGGAGATGCATATATGTGGACAAATCTATACATAATATATATATATATATATATATATATATATATATATATATATATATATATATATACAGAGAGAGAGAGAGAGATACATCCACATGTATATCCACATATATGCATAGATAGATATATACAGAAAGGTGAATACATACATGTATATATATATATATATATATATATATATATATATATATGTGTGTGTGTGTGTGTGTGTATGTATATACAAATATACAGAAATATATGACAGCTGCAAGCACATGCAATCTGAGGGTCATGCTGCTGCACACTAGACATCTACATTTGAAAATGCACTCACTGGACTTATTCCTTAAAATGGGGAACTATGACATCTGTGCTGCAACAGAGACCTGGTTAAAGGCAGCAGGAAGCACCCCTGCACTACCAGCCTATTACCTATTCCACATCTCTTGGCTGCAGTACTGTGACTGAAGCTCCAAAGCTGATGGTGTTTCCATATTCATTAAGGAGGCACACACCTCCAGAGTGCTGACCAAGTTAGGCATTACAGATCCTGCAGGCATAGCTAACATTGGATAGGACAATGGTTCAGGTCATAGCCTGCTATAGGTCCCAAACATGTCCCAAGGCTCACACTCCATGTCCCTAAGCACCCTGGAGGATGATATTGTCCAACCTAACACTCACATACTAGTTAACTTCAACTACCCCACTATTAACTGGGAAAACTACTCATGTACCAATGCACATGCCCATCACATCGACCTGGTCCTTCCTAACATGGGTGACTGTTGCTTGACACCAATAGACAACTCCCCCTTTTTATATCTGAACACAAATTAATCACCTTTGGAAATCCATGGCCCTCCCATGCCCCCCTGCACAGGTAATCACCATGAAAAGCCTTTCCAGTGCTGAATATGGCCTCATAACAACAGAGATGGCTAACCTCATGGCAGCCATGAAAATGGAGACTAGGTGCATGACAGCTGAATCAAACAACAATGCACTATGAACATGTACATAAATGCATAGGTACTGCCATACCCACTACAACCAGGATCCTCACCTTCAATAAAAGGAAGCTGATCTGGTGGTCCCCTGCCATACAGACACTGTACAACTGAAGGAGGGAATCAATATGGAATAACGTGAAGTCCCAAGACTGCCTTATCAGCCTCAGTTGAAGGTTGAGATCCCTCATCAAATACTACAAAGTTAGCTGTGAGAACAGAATTTGAGCACATAGTGAAGACAACCACAAGGTCTCATACAGTTATGTTAAGAAACTCCATGGCAATAGCAAGATTTGTTCTGAGCTACTAGACAATGGAACCTCCCAGACTGAGCCATAAAATACTGCCAATGTACTGGCTGGCATCTGGAGTGCAAACATTACCCCTCACCCCCCCCCCAAAGGACCAATCACAATACCAGTACACCACCAGGCACCCAGTATTATTGCAGCACAGGTTAAAACACCACTGTCCAAGGCCAAGAATACAGCTTCTATGGGACCTGAGAAGATCCCTGGCTGTGTTCTACATGATCTACAGAGTGACCTGGCACCTTACCTGTGTGCCCTGTTCAAGCAGAGCATCACCTCAGGCTTTGTCCCTACTGAATTATACACTGCTACAGTCACCCCTATCCACAAATGAGGTGTAACTACAGACCCTGAGAAATACTGCCCCAACTACCTGACAAGTCTGTTATGTTAAGCTATGGAATGCATCATCATGCACCTAATAAACAGGGATATTGGAATCTGCAGATTCAGGATCCCACACAGTTTACCTTTGTGAAGAGTAGGTCATACCTGCTCATTCCACCTGGTCAACTTCTTGGTGTCAGTCACCTGATCTGTGGATGAAGGCAAGGTGACACATACAGCCTACATTGATCTGGCCAAAGCCTTTGATAACATTCCCCACTTATTAACTAGGTGGCAACAGAGACACAAACACAGGGGTAGATTGGACATACTAGTGTCATACATTGAGACAGTTGTATATGTCATTGGGTTTGTTGTAACATCCTTAATAAGGAATATGACATTGGTAATACCCATAGATGTGAGTATTTACTAACTGCATTCCACAACTGATTTACCAAGGACACCAACTGTCTGGTGAACACACAAAACATAACAGGCATACATATGGCCAGTCTGTGGACAGTGTGCCAGTGGACAGGTATGTCAGAGACATATCACTGTGAGTCATGATGTCACACACTAAATGCATGTCCACACAAACCCTGTCAATCTATCAATCCACCATATGTATAACAGCACTGATGACATAGAATCTGTTCACAAATCTGGGGATATGTCCTCCATGTTGGTTGGCTGTCTCCACATGTCCTGTCCTGTGATGTATTGCCACCCACTCTATGTGAATTTGTAGGCCACCACCTCTGTAATGTCCCTTGCACAGGCAAAGAAATGGGGCAAAGCCCAAATTAAGGAATGTCCCATATATCGGAACTAGCAGCAGTGCCCAGGCCCACAGCACAATACAATGTGGGCACCTACATAATGGTATGGCCGTAGCAATACCTGACATCTGCACATCTGTATAGAGGACAGACAGTAAGTGGATAGCCAATAAGTTATGCATTAGAATGAATGTTTTGCAAGATACACATTTGAAACTGAAAGGTATGCCATTACTACATGACAGCAGTCCTCAATGACATGTCCAAAAAACATAGTAGTCTACAGTTAATATCAACATATCAGATCAATATCCAATAAGAGATACATATAAACATACAGCTTAAACACCAAGAACAAGATATTCAGTACGCAGAGTCCAGCTTTGCATGCAGGGGTGTATGATTCCAGTACTACAATCTGCAATCTACTCTTACTTGAAAAACACTGTTAAAAGTACTAACATAATGATGCAATATGTGTTAAACTATCTCTGTCAACCAGTGCACTGTAGCTGGTGTAACATGCAAGTGTGACTGCTTATAACCTAGGATACTACCCATGTATGAAACAAATCGAAAGAGAAAAGATTGTGATGCTACCCATGTATACCCAAGAGTCCCATACAGTATACTCACATCTCTTGCAACTGTAATGACAGTTATGCACAGGAAATAAAATACACTTCTTAAAGATGTCATTACCCTGCTATTTTATCAGACTGGAATGTGATCACTGGTTACCAGGGCTGAACTATGCTTAGCGGGTGTAAGAATTGCTTAAATGTAAATGCTAAGCAGATTTGTGCACTGGTAAGCGAAGCCTACATGGTGTAAGTGCCTTTTCCTTTAACCATACATTAGCAGAACTTACCATCACTCAAACCCACACAGACCCATTTAAAGCCACTTTAAAGTGTCTTAATCACGATGTCTCCCTCAGCCCTTGTTCTGCCCAGCAACAAAATAACTAGCCCATGCAGGTCTTGAATCCAGGACCCTGTACACTATAGTCATAGCATGTAACCACTAAGCCATGAGGATGTATGTTGGTTTTTCAAATATATCATTCAGTACACATACTGAATATTAGTGAACAACTGCTTTGACTACTATAATTGTTTAGTACTTGTAAGTGAAAATAGTGTTGAATCAGTCATGTTCATATATGTAAATATACAGATTTCAGATTAATATGGTGGGATACACCTGAGAAGGTACATACAACACTCATGTTTACACATAAAAGGGTATATATATATATATATATATATATATATATATATATATATATATATATATATATATATGTGTGTGTGTGTGTGTGTGTGTGTGTGTGTGTGTGTGTGTGTGTGTGTTTATATATATATATATATATATATATATATATTTTTTTTTTTTTTTTTAAGTAAAATCCAAACAACACAAGAGTCACCAGAGCAAGTAAAATTGTGAAAAAACAAGCAAGCTGAAGAGCAGAAATCACAACTTGTATAAAATCCACCAAGTTTATTGTACAAATGGTAAGCGCTTTCTCAAATAAATTTGCTTCATCAGACCTAACTGATCAGATGATGTCATTTCCTTATATACTCAATTAAATTCAAATTAAACAATCATACATTTACACATTTAAAGATGTACTTACACATTTAAAATATAACGCAGAAATATATTAAAAAACATTGTAAAATACATAATAACTCAAATAAAATAAATAATAACTCAAATAAGTGCCTTAGCAAGGCACACTATTGAGAATGATGGTAGTCATCAGTTTAGATTTTGAGTGTTAGAGTTAATATATGATGATGAGAGGTTGGGAGATATATCCAATAGAACTGAGACAAAGGAACTTACATGGATTGTTAGGCTTAGAGCCCATTTGGGTAAGGGGCTAAATGACCATATAGCTATTACTGCAAAACTGAGAAATAGGAGACTTAGGAAATAATGTAGATTTTGAGTTATTATGTATTTTACAATGTTTTTTAATATATTTCTGGGTATATATATATATATATATATATATATATATATATACATATATATATATATATATATATATATATATATATATATATATATATATGTATGCATAACATATGCCCATGACATATAGTGGAGTCATACCTCAGCACCATAACTCTCAACCCCTTAGTGCAAGGCAACATAATGTATGTATTGTGGTTATAAATGTAGAATGTTACTACAGTGACAGGGGGTATGTCACATACATGTTGTGAAGGAAGGCTCTTCTGAGACTGACATGTATGCCATCAGTTACTGACAGACATCATAAAATCATCATAGTGAAGTACCACACAAATCACAGTTATGATCCTGGGGAATACAGAAGTAATACGAGCAATAAACATGGACAGTCTGAAACAATCTGGTCAGTCAGGAGGTATACACAGAACTCCTTAGTGCAAGAAATGTGGAACAAGCCTGACAAAGGGGATAGACTAGATATGCTCACACAGTTGATGCATTCACACCCTGCTGTCTGTCCTTACACATATTAACTAGAGGAGTTGAGGTCCCAAGCCACATACTTCCCAGTAGTTAGTGACATACATCTTCACAGCAGCCCACTGCTTTGTCAGAAATACACAACACATATGGTGGCCAGGCAACAGTACATCTGACAAATATCTGGACATAGCATCACACTAGGGTGAATACATTGAGCTGCTCGGCATGTCACCAAGCACTGTCTACACTACAGGCAGACTGCCACAACACTATCCCAATTTACCTATGGGGAATACACATGTAATTGCAAATATAATAGGCACTACAGCTGTGTAACAGCATTGAGTAACAGACTCCAGTGTGAAAGTGCATACCCACAATCAATCTCAACAAAGTCACAGTCATCTAATGGTAAGCCTAAGTAATAGTACAGGATATGGACTGTGTGAACAACAGTCATCATCATGTTTGCCACTCACACATTAACCCTACATATAGTGGCCCAATTCACAGTGTAGTCTGATGCCTGACTGTGGTATGGGACATGCCTCAGTCTGGCCCTACAAACATATAGGCTGATAGGGTATCAGAAACTGGAGCAGCATGCAACGTCAGATAGAACAGGACCAAGAACACTGTCATCTACACCAGTCTGTACATTGGCCAAATAACATAATCACAATACATGGCTACATAATACAGACACTCTGTCAACAATCACCATAAGTACACATACCTCACTACTATACAGACTACAACAGAATGTCCAGGTTTTGTCCTCAAATATTAGGCCTCATATACATTACATATCTGGCAGTTTGATATATCACTGGCTTGATATCAGGAATTATGTCAGTAAATAATGGTATGCTGTACATATCCACCTCTTACTACATGACATATGAACAAAGGGTGACAGACTTGGGGGACAGAGGCAGAAACACAGGGCCAATATTGACATATTGCAGTTATAAGCTGAGAGCATTGCTTGTATAACAGGGTTTGTTGTGACATATCTCTTCTGAGGGATATGAAGTCACAACACACACCATGTTACCATTTATTGACTACAATCATCAGAGTATGCTACTGCATTTATAAATACAGAACATTTGTGAGTGTCACACCAAATCTAAGACCCCAAACTGTGGCCAGTCTGCAGATAGCCCTACAGGTGAGTTTTCTCAACCAGATAACACTGTTATGTGAAACTTTAAATCATGCAAAACAGCCATAGCCACACAAACCTTGTTAAGCCAACATTACTTCAAATGTAGAACAGCAATACTTACATTCTGTCCCCATGTCTGGAACATCCCCCTCCAGTTTGTTGGCCTGTCCCACAGTGTTTGTTGTAAGAGGTATTTCCAACTACCCACTGTGATGCTGTTTGTCACACACCCACATGAAGTCCTGCTCACAGTGAAGGAGAAGGGCCAACACCCACTTGCAGTGCTTACTTATAGGAATGTGTTTCCATGCAATTGGCTATAGGAATGATTCCACAGCTGTTCCACATGCAATTATCAGGTGAAGGACTCCAATTCATGCAGAGGTCATCAGCTGATCATGAGCATTACCTACCAATTTCAAGCTCCTGCCTATGCAAAACAGATGCATTTTTCCACATTTACCAGAGAGGGGAGAGAGAGAGAGAGAGAGAGAGAGAGAGAGAGAAGGACAGACAGAGGGAAAGAAAGAAATGCTGAGAGAAAGAGCCAAGCATGTTTGTGTATGATCTGTGGGTGGAGAGACATCTCTGGGTATTATAATTGTTGTATATATATATATATATATATATATATATATATATATATATGCATTTATGGCTGTGGATTGTCTACAACAACTTCTGTGGTGTTTGACAACTGTTGGCCTTGTAATGTGACACCTGGACATATTGGTCCTCAATATGAAAAGTGAGCAAAACCCGCCCTGAAATTGATCCTTTAATTACAGCATCACACCAACACCCACACAGGATATTGCTGACACACACACACTCACTTGCCAGTACTGTGTTTCAAACCCCTACATAGGTATGTCTTGGTACTATAGTGTTACACTGTTATTGCAGACACCACAGAGCTTATATGTTGGAAAACTGTCCAAAGGTATCTTTGAAGGTGAGTGATATCATCTGCAGTGCTAAAAGAGGGGAGAGGGAAGTGTAGGAAATGTGAATGACCACAAAATCAGGTGTCAACAAAGACACACACATTATCACAGTAGCCAGAACCAGGATAAGAAGGCCTACCTAACTAGTTTGCTATACTATGGCATTACACAGTTATCACAAGCACAACAGAGCTTATATGTTGAATAACTGCCCAAATGTATCTTTGAAGGTGAGTGACATCAGCTGCAGTGCTAAAGGAGGGGAGAAGGAAGTGTGAATGACCACAAAATCAGGTGTCAACAAATACACACACATATTAACACAGTTGCTAGCACCAGAATTAGAGCTCATACCTAACCCATTTGCTACACCATGGTATTACACAGTTATTACAAGCACCACAAAGCTTATATGTTGAAGAGCTATCCAAAGGTATCTTTGAAGGTGAGTGACTTCAGCTGCAGTGCTAAAGGAGGGGAGAGGGAAATGTAGAAAGTGTGAATGACCACAAAATCAGGTGTCAACAAAGACACACACACACACACACACACACACACACACACACACACACACACACACACACACACACACACACACACACACACACACTAACACACATATTATCACAGTTGCCAGGACCAGGATTAGAACTCTTATCTAACTCATTTGCTACATTATGGTATTACACAGTTATCATAAGTGCCACAGAGCTTATTTGTTGAAGAGCTGTCCAAAGGTATCTTTGAAGGTGAGTGACATCAGCTGCAGTGCTAAAGGAGGGGAGAGGGAAGTGTAGGAAGTGTGAATGACCACAAAATAAGGTGTCAACAAAGATATACACACTCTCACACACACAAACATTATCAGAGTTACTAGGCCAGGATTAGAACTCCTACCTAACTAGTTTGCTACACTACATTATTACGCAGTTATCGTGAGTGCCACCGGGTTTATAGGGCTAAGCCTTGGCCAAAGGGTTATTTCAAGGTGACTGACATCAACAGGCATGCTAAAGTAGGCCAATGGCAGTTGTAGTGGTGTGAATGGCCTCAAAATCATTCACTTCAACACACACATGCACCCACACACACACACACACACACACACACACACACACACACACACACACACACACACACACACACACATGTTGCCAGGACCAGGATTAGAACTCCTACCTAAATAGCTTGCTATACTACAGTATTATGCAGTTATTGAGAGTGCATGTAGCTTGGAGGGTTGGAATTTGGCCAAAGGATTATCTTAAGTGATTGACATCAGCAGATTTGCAAAAGTAGGCCAATGGCAGGTGTAGTGGTGTGAATGGCCTCAAAATCACATTCATCTCCACACACACACACACACACACACACACACACACACACACACACACACACACACACACAAACACATCATCACAGTTGACAGGATCAGGAATAGAACTCCTACTTAGCCACACTACAGTATTACTCAGTCATCATGAGAGCCACAAAGCTTACAGGGTTAAGACTTGGCAGATGGTTTATTTCAAGGTGACTGACATCAGCAAGTGTTCTAGCATGGGCAGTGGGAAGTGCAGTGAGTGTAAATGGGCCATAAATCATTCCTCTGGAAACACACACACACACACACACACACACACACACACACACACACACACACACACACACACACACACACACACACACTCAGTCACACAGAACTTTTACATTTTACAGGACTGAGTACACAAATGCTACATGAATACTGATTTGTACTATCGTGTTACCCAGTTATCACAAGCACCACAGACACTATAGGGCTGAGGGCTGCCAAAAGGAATGTGTACAGTGATTGACATCAGCACATCATGTGATATTGGCCAATTGGATGTTTAGAGGGTGGGACAGGCCTCATAATGGAATTCTCTCTGTCACTGTCTGTCTCTCTCTTCCCCACATCTCTGTGTGTGTATGTTTGACATATTATAGTGTGCTGGCCTTGGATATGTGTGAGTATTCCTATACAATGTGTGTGTGAAGCATGAATGGTGTACAATTTCGTGTGTGTGCACAGACATCTAGGAATGACAGATATATATAGTCCACTGTATTGTCAGACATGAGTTTCATTTCTCTAAGTGTATGAGGTGGGAGGTTGATATAATGATTAAAGTGATTACCTTACATACACAAGGTGCAAGGTTTGATTATCACATGGGATAATTGGCTAAGCTTACAATGGCCCACAACAGCTGTTAGTCTAGTACTGATCTATGAACCCATGAGCATGCTCAGTATGACCTTCTCTATTGAGTGTGTGAATCCGTTCCAGGTAGGGTAGTACTCCAGTCCAGGGCTTGGTGTTCTACACATACAGTTAGCTTTTTCTGCAGGATATCTGTAGATTTGTTGACAATATGGAATCACAATGGGCGACAGATTGGGGGATACTGTAACTATTGCTGTCTGTGCTGCTTGTGTTACATGGTTGGTGTTAGCAGAGATATTCAGACATATGTACTGTTTTACACTGTGGTATATTATGTCATCAGCTACTGACAGGTATAATTATTTGCTCACAGTTATTTACTGGGAAATACAAGATGAATGAAGCTGAGTCCAGTATTGTAGTCCACATTCTACACATTCTTGCAGACTCCTGCCATTCTGGAGGGGTAGCTACAGACACGTGCTGATGGGTCTGTGTAAATGGTCCAGCACCTTGGTACTATGGTGTCTGAGGATCCCCTTCTTGTACATATATCGACTTAACAGACTGGCCATATCCTGCTGTGGCCATACCTCTCAGCTGTACAGAGTCACCCAGGTTACCCAGATGCAGGGCTCATATATCTGGTCAGTTCCTCTTCACATTGTGGTTTATGAGCAGGTTTGTAGCCACCCATTACTGGGTTTGCAGGCATGGGTACTATGGACACACATCAGAGTTTCAGACTTCACACACTCCATGACATCCATGCGTTTACACCCCCCCACTCTGTTATTCTATCCTCTTCCTAACATTATGCAAGTGATACCTGAGAAGTATCCCTATAGTTGACCCTTCATCCCAGTGGTATTTATGGATTGGTCCACAGTTCATGCAGTGGGACATGGAGGGGGTGCTACTAGGATTTGTCAACATAGCCTTGAATTTGTGTTCTGTTGACTGTGTTAGGTTGTTAGTTGTGATCTCATGAGATACCATACATTGGCACTACGGGTGAGGCACAAGCCTTTGACAGAGGACTGTAGGCCATTTGGTAGTGATGCAGGCCATCTGTAACAGGCCACTCCATTCTGTCACTTCTACATTCCCAGGCTGCGAGCCAGTGGATTCCTTTGGGGTGACAGTGTAAGTGTGCGAGGTGTTAATGGCAATAGTTCCTGTCCATATTGATCCATTGGTCTGGATGCAAGCAGGGTGTTGCTTACAGCTAAGGACATACCTGCACAGGACAGTTTTCGGCATGCTACATTCTGTGGGTATTCCCATACAGAAGTGAGGTCATACTGTACTCATTCCCAACAACAAGGATATGACCTGTGATAAACCTGCGGCTGATGGTGGGGTGAGCTGAGTGCATGTGTGATATTGAAGCTACTTGCAGCTGACTCACAGATATACCTGGGACATTCCCCTTATGCTGTCTTGTGCGGGGACATAGGCAGTCTCTCATTACTTCATAACTGTGCCTTTTGTGGTCTGCCAGTGATTGGCCAGACTATGTCAGTATTCCATACTACACAGACAACTAATGTGCTGCTAACCTGTCTGTACAATTCCAATGTTGTGTGTGGCTAACAGTTAAATTTTATGCACTCTGTCTAGGGTACTTCCACCTGTGTACTGTGTGTATGTATGGGCCCACATTCATGGCATGTCCATCTTTCAGATGGTGACAGATATTGACATCTGGGCAGTGAGTATGGACGATTGATGACATGAGTATTACTGAGAAGCATTGTGTTTGGCACTGCAGTTGTTGGAACATGGCCCTGTCAACCACAGTATTGGCCATAGGCCGAGACACAACCCTCCATGCCTACATGCTGACCACTTCCAGACAATATTGAACACACAACATCCTAACACACAGACCCCTGCATATTGTACACATGCAACAATATATCCTGTAGATTGGGCCAAAGCAAGAACAAATATGACTCCGTCATTGTCCATGCTGGTGTGAATGACCTGAGATGTACCTCCCTGGACTACATGAAAAGAGACATAGAGGAGCTCTAAAATTATGTAGCCCAGGCTGGTATGACCCTGACCCTGAGCAGCATCTTGCCCTCACCAAGAATGATGCCACAATACAAAGACAAGATGATCAGCTTTAACAATTGGCTTAAGTACTGGTGTCATTCTAAGGGGATCCAATGTCTGTCTGCCTGGAATGACATGTTGGACAAGCCACGCTGCTTCACAAGGAATGGCTTACACCTGTCACCACTGGGCTTCCGGATATTGGCTAAGGCTCTTGCCACCCCCATAGTGCCTTTTTAGGCAAGGCTCAAAAGACAAACCCACCTCCTTAGAAAACAAAATGGAAAAAACTAAGGGTAATGCTGCTCAACGCCAGAAGTCTAAATCTCAAGATGCAGGCACTCGATGCACTCCTCAGCATGGAGAACATCAATGTCTGTGCACTAACTGAAACATGGTTCAAGGCTCCTGAGAGCACCCCAGCACTACCAGGCTATACCCCGTATCATGCTTTTTGGCCCCAAAACCCGGGCTGAACCACAAAGGGAGGGGGAGTGTCCATATTTATCAAGGACACCCACACCTCCTAGTAGCAGCACATGAAGCATCAGAGACCATACAGGTGCAACTAACCATAGGCAAAACTGCTATACAACTGGTAGCATGTTACAGACCACCCTCCCAATCTCAGGAACCCCACTCAGCCTTCCTAAAGACATTAGAGGATATGAATGTATCACAAAATACCATCATGCTGGGAGACTTCAACTACCCAAATATAGATTGGTTACATTATTCTAGCCCTAACACCCTAGCCCAAACGTTCCTGAAATTCATAAACTCAAATGCACTGGAACAACTAGTCACCTCTCCCACTAGGGGAGATAATATACTAGACCTGATCATCACAAACATGGGGACAAAATGCTCCACACTGGAGGTATACCCCTCACTAGTGAGATCTGACCACAAACTAATCACCCTGGATATACATATCCCACCTCCACCCCCGGAACAAAAGGCCACAGTGAAAAACTTCTCAAAAGCAGACTTCACTCTTCTTAAGACTGAGATGGTATCCTTTAAGCCCACTGGGCCAGTGGATACCACATCCCACAATGCCGAATCCTTCACAAATGCTTTCTATGGACATCTCCAAGAATGCATGGATCATGCAATCCCAAATAAATCCAAGTCCCTCTCCACCAAAGGCAAGCATCCTGTCTGGTGGACCTCAGCCATTAACAAATTGTATAACAAAAGAAGGAAGCTACTGCACTTCAGAGCAAAATCCCATAAAGGGAAGACATCTCTGATCAACATTAGCAGAAAACTACTTTCTCTCATAAAAACATCCAAGGCCAACTTTGAGAGAAAAATCGCTAAGGACACTAAAGATAACCACAAAGCCTTCTTCAGCTATGTTAGAAACCTGACAGGAAACCCTCAGATATGCTCAGAGTTAGTTCACAACAACAAAAAATACACTGAACCCACAGATATTGCCAACATTCTGGCTGACAGGTTCAGTGCAAATTTCTCCCCTCCCTCACCCCCAAAAGAAGAAATACTTATCCCAGCTGAATGTAATCTCCCTGTCATCTCAGATGTCCAAGTGAGAACCACCCTCAACAAAGCTAAAAACACAGCATCAATGGGACCTGACGGTATCCCGGGTTGCATGCTACGTGAACTCCAAGAGGAGCTAAACCCACACATAAAAATGCTATTTAACCTTAGCCTTACTACAGGATATGTACCTGAACACTGGCGTACAGCAACAGTGGTCCCACTCCACAAAGGGGGTACCTCTACAGACTCTGGGAACTACCGCCCCATAAGTTTAACCAGCCTGGTCTGCAAAGCAATGGAAAGAATCATTATGGAACTCATAAAGGGTTGGGAGGTGGCCTAATGGTTAAGGTGTTTACCTTACAAACACAAGGTGCAGTGTTTGAGTCTTACAAGGGATAATTGGCTGAGCTTAAAATGGCTCGCAAGGGCAGTTAGCTTAGTACTAATCTATGAATCTATGAATCTATGAATCTATGAGACATAGGGGACCTACAGACACTTGACCCCACCCAGTTCGGCTTTGTAAAGGGCAGATCCTGCCTTTTGAACCTGGTTGACTTTTTCGAAACAGTCACTAGAGCCATTGATGAGGGCAAAGCAGTCCATACAGCCTACCTGGACTTGGCTAAGGCCTTCGACACAATACCCCACTGAGGCATCATAGATAAGCTCAACAGCTTAAACGTAAACCCTTATGTCACTAGATGGGTTGCAAACTGGCTAAAGGACAGAACCCATAAAGTTAAAATCACTGGAGCAATGTCAGACTCAAAGCCAGTCACAAGTGGTGTCCCACAGAGATTTGTCCTGGACCCCTCTTGTTCGGCATTTACTTCTCAGATGTTAAAGCAAACATGGGAGGGCTGTGGCTGACAAAGTTCGCAGATGACTGCAAACTAGGCGCCATAGTCGATACACCAGCGGACACATACATCCTGCAAAAAGGCCTCACAGAAATGGACAACTGGTGCCGGAGTCACGGCCTTAAACTAAATGCCAAAAAATGTACAGTCATCCCCTTTGGGAAAAACAAAGTACCCACAAATTATCACATAGACAGCAACCCACTGAGTACAGAAAAAGTAATCAGAGACCTAGGGACCCAAGTCGACAGTGACCTCTCAATTGACACCCACGTTGCCAACGTGGTTAGAAAAACATTCTACCTTGCACACCTCATCATGAAGGGATTCACATCCAGATCCAAGGATGTCATTGTACCCCTATACTCCTCTCTCATCAGACCCATGATTGAGTACAATGCCCCATTTGGTATGTACCTCACCCGGCATTTGCAACAGCTGGAGAGACCACAAAAGTACCTCACCAAGAGGATCAAGGGTCTCCAACATATGTCTTATTCTGCCAGACTAAAGAAACTTCAGCTCTATTCAGTAGCATACCGCCTGCTCAGAGGTAATCTCTGCCTGATGTACAAGGCCATGTCCAATCAGGATCTGATTGACATGCTCCATCTCAAAAAATCCAAATCCATCAGGATCACGAGAGCTAAAGACTTAAACCTCGGCACAAGTATGAATAGGACATGCTGGAGGGATAGATTCATAACCCAGAGGCTTCCCATGCTTTGGAACAAGATCCCAGTTCATATTAGGCAGAGCCCCTCACTGACTCTCTTCAAGAGAAATCTTGATGAGTGGATGGGAGATCGTAAGTTTACCCAAGGGGTCACATCTGTGTCACTGCTAGACAGGGGCACAGTAAACTAATTCTATTATATAAGGGGACCTTCACTGTGTCACTACTAGACAGAGGCACAGTATTCTAAATTTATTCTGTACATTTTTGTACCATTTCATGGGGTGGCAAAAGCCACATCACTATGGCTAGGCTTACAAATGCCCCAGGGCAGATAGCCTAGTACTAAACTATGAAACTATGAAACTATGGATAATCTGTGCTCCACTAATACTACTTCTCACACTTACATGTTACTGCATTTCTACATAGCATTGTGGGGGGTGGCACACCTGACAACTTTAAACTGTGCTATGACTGTACTGGTATGTCAGGTACTCTGTTAGCTTTCACATCATTTTGTATTCTGACCTATCATGCAGACTGGAGGCATATCAGTGGAGTACAGATCTTAGGTTTTATTGACCTACATTTCAGTTTCAGACTTCTGACCCTTCAGAAATAACATACAACTGCCAGACCTGTTGCAGTCTATCTGTGTAGGTCTGGAGGGGGGCTGTACACCATTGCCATCAATTGGAGGCCTTAGCCCAGCCTTTCTTTGTGGTCATCTACACCTGTCCTGCTGGCTGAGGCTGGTGGTGAGTATGTAAGCCTCATTGACATGCATGTGTGTGTCCTATGGATGCACATTTGGGTCACCGTATGTACTGCAGTGGGATTTGTCACCTTGCCTAGTACTGCTTAGTGTGTTGACACCAGTATTTTTATGGATGTCATGCTTCCCATATAGGTGTCAAGTATCTGCTGCCATCCCATGCAGCCACCCAATTCCCTTGCATGCTTGCATCCATAACATAGATACAACTATCAGAACATACTACTCCATTCAGTAATTGAAAGGAAGAGTGACTTATCTTGTGGCTGGGCCAGTACTGAGGGTGGTGCTGGGGAGCTGAATATGTTGGATGCACATAGTATACTCCCTATACATGGAAAAGCACAGGTAGTGTCATGTTTGGCATCCCTTTTACTGTACGTGCGAGTCAGAGTGAGTTGTCATTCCCTGGGTCCCTACCTTGTCAGTGTATGTGCTATGCGTTGCCACTTTGCCAAGGCCTGGGCATACTGGGCATGCCTTCTTCTGCCTACATGGGCAGGCTCAGGTGGTTCCTCCTCTGAGTCCCTCTGTGCCTGTGCTGGCCTTAGCAATGGTGGGGGTCTTTGTGACCTTGCCCCATGCTGTTCCTGCTGCAGCTGTTTCCACATAATCATATTGTGTAGCATGGCACATACTATGAACATTTGTGTACATGTAGCTGGAGAGTACTACAAGGCTCCATGGGATATGTCCAGGCAGCGAAACCATGACTTGAGGATCCCAAACACACACTCTACTATGATTCTGGTTTGTGCGTGTGCCTCATTATGGAGTTCTTGCTCAGGTGTGCATGTATTTCTGAGGGGTGTCATCATCTACGGCTCCAGTGCGTAGCCAGCATCTCCACTAGGTGACCATATGGGATGTCACCACTGGCAAATGACTGGTACACCTGTGTCATATGCCAGATGTGGGAGTTGGGATAGCTTACAGGGCTGCCAGCACACACATTCAAGATAATGCCCTGGGCATCGAACACAACCTGGCAGTTGATGGAGGGAAGCCCTTGTGGATTATGTAGACCCTACCTCGCTTGCCGGGTATGTGCGTGCAGTCTATAGCACTCGCTACCTCAGGGTATTCTGCTATTTGGTGGAAGCGACACATACTGCTGGTCAATGCCTCACTGGTGATGGGGAAATATATGTGCTCACCGACATGTGCTGACATGGCAACCAGGAACTAGTGGAGTACCCTGGATGCTGATGCCTGTGAGATCCCCATGATATCCCCAGTTGCACTTTGGAAGGTACCTGTGGCTAGTATTCTTAAGCCTACATGTACCTTGGTATCCACTGGGATGGGTTCCCCTCTGCTGGTTCTGTGTGTGAGGTGGGGCCGGCACAGCTCAACTATTTGCTGTCGAATGTCCCTGTTCACCCTATAGCGCTCCACTATCTCCAGCACATGTAGGCCCTGGTAGGTTACCCTGGGTCTGTACATTCTTCTCCTCCTCCTCACTGTGGGATGGTCATCAACATTCACATCCTCACCACCCTCAGCCTCTTGCACATATTGATGTATGAGAGTGACAGCAGCCCCTATCATTTTGTTAGTTTTGTCAGGTAAAATTTCCCCATCTGTGTACACCGGTGGTGTAGACTTTGTGGGAAAAATAAGAGTGAATGGGGTTTGCATAGTTTATAGTACTGTGCTGGGCTGGGCTGCTGCCTGTGTAATTGGCTGATTCTGATACATTTCACCTGCCAGCTATGCGAGTTCTCCTTGATTGCCTTCCTACTGCTGTTTTCCCTTCCCATTGCCTTCCTGTTAAAGCCCCGAGGTGCGCCATGCATACCCAGTCCTCACATGTGAACTGACTTGCTATTTCCTGTTTTTCCTTTTTTTTTTTTTTTGGTTTAAAACCTGGTATGCGGCACACACACCCATTTAAGCAGGGGAAACAGTGCTAAACAATGTGAGACACAACCCCTTCCTGAGCTCTGCTTAGCTAAGAGCAAACATAGGCCACAGGGCTCCAATAAGTTTGCACCAAGCAAGACACACACCCCTACTGAAGTCATCCTCTTGTCCTGCTTACATGGTCCCCTGTTCCTGCACCTGCACGATTAGGTGCAGGCTTCCAGTAGATAGAAATCTGTGATTCATTATAGGTTCCTTCATTTGCATACCCCAGTGTGCAGGTCCATAGTTACAATTCCCAAGCACACCCTTTCCCCTTGGCAACCAGTGCTCCCTTGCCTTGTTTGCATTCTGCCTGCCATTGATTATAATGGCAGAATGCATAGTTATGTTAAATGGCATTTTTTCCCTTTCTTTTTTTTTTTTTATTTTCGGTACCCGCGTGTTTGCGCACATCTGCCCTTAGCTTAAACGTCCGAGATCAGACAAAAAAAAAAAGTTTTATTTTTATAATAATTATATGGATTTTAATGCCAATGGTCTTATATTTGCCCATTGGCTTGTGTGTTTTACATACTACGTGCTTTTTATGAGCTGTCATGACTCCGTTTTGTCAGATGAAAATTTGGCTACTAGCCGAACACATTTTTGCACTGACACTGTTCCTATGCAGGATCCCTTCATAGATTAGTACTAAGCTAACTGCCCTTGTGAGTCATTTATCCCTTGTAAGACTCAAACTTTGCACCATGTGTTTGCAAGGCAAACACCTTAACCATTAGGCCACCCTCCCAACACTTGAGTTTGCTGGATCACAGAATCACATCATTTGCATGGTTTTCCCCAGAAAATGAGGTGATTTACATACTGAATGGAATTCCATGCAGGAAAAGTATAGTGACACTCATGCACATGAAAACAGCCCTATTGTGGATCGCACGGCAGCCATATTGTGTGCAGGAGCTGCTACACTGTTCCTGCACAGAATTTGGCTGTTCATGACTCTGGCCCCTAGTCTTTTGTCTTCAAGTACTTAATGGAAGATTAAAGAAAGAAAAAAAAAGTCTTTTGTAATCATGTATAGGATGCAAGCAGATGTTCTTCTGTATTTATTTTACTGACAGAAAATTATTTACATTTGATATTTCCCAGAATACTTTGTCATATCTACGACTTAGCAAATATACCAAATTGCAAAAATAAAACAGGAGCTAGATGAAACCTTCAGGTCTTTTAATACTGGCTGATCCCAAGGAAATACTGATAAAACACATTTTTAAAGAGATGTGTTGCTTGTAGTTTAGTTAAGATGCTGTTCAAACTTTGGGCTTGTGCTGACTTATTTTGACCATGTATTTTGCTGACTGATTTGATGACAGTCAGTCCCTTCAGTTGGTCCCGTTGCAGATAAAAGGCCACATTTCATTTTTCTTTAAGTTGAATTCCTAACCTATTGTTATCATCAGCTTGGTTCTCTGATGAGTTGGAAGTTATTTAGTCATTGTAGAAGCTTCTGAGTCATGGTAGTAATACACGATTCCTTGACAAATTAACACATGACCTCCTGTCCTGTGATTTTTTTATCCTTTGCAGTTTACTCCATCATGTTTACCAGCTTGCTATTCTCTCTTCATCTTCATTGCCACATTGTTCTTCTTTACTTAACTGCCATTCTACTGCCATCTCAAGATCCCATATTTTGCTTTGAATCTTCCTGACCCTTCTGAAATCCTGACATCACCTCAGCTGTTTTTCTGCATAACCTTACACATCCAGCCTACATTGCTTCTTTTGTGCTTTAAAATGTTTATATTTTAGATTTTAATTTCATATCTATCTATATAAACATGCTCATAAACCCTTATGTGCATGCATGTGAGGGCACACACACACACACACACACACACACACACACACACACACACACACACACACACACACACACACACACACACACACACACACACACACACACACACACACACACACACATACGCACATGCACACACACCTACACACTTATGTGGGTGTGTACATGTGAGTGTGTGTGTGTGTGTGTGTGTGTGTGTGTGTGTGTGTGTGTGTGTGTGTGTGTGTGTGTGTGTGTGTGTGTGTACATCTATGTCTATCTATATCTATACATATACATATATGTCTACACACGCACACACACACACACACACACACACACACACACACACACACACACACACACACACACAGATATGGGTGTATTAGAAAAATTACATCTAATGTAGACACTTAAAATGTTGATACAAAAATGTTAAAAATGCTAACATCGACAATCCACTAAACATGTGTCATGATACAGCCTTGGCAAATGCAAAATTCACAATAAAAAAATGTATATATAGTTTTTTGCACTCACTGCAAATTATATATATTTACTCTGATTTCACACAAACATAAGGGCATAATCCCCAACCCTGAGAATTGTATGATCTCAGACACCTATTGACCAGTTGCTTAACATATCAAAAATGGTCAACTAAATAGCTATCAGACAAATACAGACTTGACCTTTTGAAGGGAATCAATATATATTTAACTTTTTTTTGAAAAGTGAACACTCATAATATCTTACCTATGCTTTTCCAGGGGAAAAGCCCCACTGCACCTCCCAAGTCAGGGCAAGTCCTTCACATTTCCAAGTCTTATATATACCAATGCCAAAAACACACTGCATGAACAAAAATGTGAGAAATCATCATAAGCAGACCAGGACAGGAATGGATACCACACTGTCAGTTCATTGTGCTGTAAAATAATGATATTGATCTAACAAATGCACAACATACACTGCCTTATCCAACATTTCTGCACTAACTACTTCAACAGTACCACATCTTAGCATCAAATATCATATCTGACAATTCCAACACTGAGATACCCATCCTTTAACAATTCTTGATCAAACTGCTGTACCCCATTGTCTTTTGACTACAACTTTCACACCCATGCTTATATAATAATTCCTTTACATCAACTGGAATATGGCACAACGAATTCATCAAGGAGACACACCATCTAAAACATGAACTACCAAACCTAACAGCTTCCTTTTGGTATCTTTCCAAACCTGCCCTACCACATGATCTAATATCACAGACGAAGCAAAAGTATACTTCATGAGATCATAAAAGAAATGCACCTTATACTATTTTGTAATCAGAAAAACTCCAACAAGAAACAAAAGCCAACAACCTACCAAACATAGCATTTGTGGCTGCCTCCATATGCCCTTTGCTTAAATATATTAACTACACAGTCATGCAACGGTAGCAACTGAAACACTCACTGTTATGCTATAATCAACAGTATGTCACTCAGCTATAGTATAACATTCAATAAACATAGCTCAGTGACTCATGCAACAAAATCTGCATCATTCCCTATGCATATGTGTGTGCATTTGTGTGTGTGTGTGTGTGTGTGTGTGTGTGTGTGTGTGTGTGTGTGTGTGTGTGTGTGTGTATTGATGGAGAGATACATTTGTTTATGAAATGAAATAATATTTATGCAAGGACAATGAAAGAATATGCACACTAGTTCTTTATTTAAAGAGATGCCTATGAAAACTGTTGTCACATTCCACTTTAATAAAAAACTCAAACACCAAAGACCTTTGATGACCTTTATTGTTTAACATAATAGTGATAAATGCTTGAAACTTTATTAAGCATAAACATAACTTCAGTTCCTTGGAGGAGAAAGCATAAAATAACTATCCATAAGGGCAGCATAACTACTCACCCTTGGAATAAGCAGCATCCCCCATTTGCTTGCTTATCCTCACACTTACAAGGCAGCATTCCACCCTTCACCTTCAACTCCTCCTTTCCAAACCAAAATTACCTAGTCCAAACAACCTCCACCAACGATCTTTCACCACTTCAAAATCCTTCCACCAGTTATCCACCAGAGGGGGAACAATAGAGGGGCAAGCCTATCCCTCTTCTCTGCCCACCAGCCCCCAATGTATTCTCCCTTCCAGATATTCTCCTTCATCGTCAGCGAGATGTGAAGAGTCAAAAGGATTGCTGCACCCACTTGTCCTAAGGCCTGCGTCATCAACCAATCCCCCGGACATGTCCCAAAGTCTGACCCTACCTCATCTAAACAAGGGTCCATATCTTCTTCTAGCAATGAGAGAGTACTATCAAAACTCAAATCATGACCCCTTAATGTCCGCAAACCCGCACCAATGGCCCTGCCCCGCCACCATCCTGCGAGACCCCGGACCATCTAGTAATCCTGCATTGCAGCCCCACACTCAACCCCTGGCACTCGCTCTCTGCTACCTGTCCCTCAGCTTCCCTCCCAGCAGAGATTAACAAATCATTACCTGATGAGGCTGAAGAAAGTGCCACCAGTATTGCAACCCATGTTGTCCTGTCCTCCATTGTCAGCATCTGCCCTGCTCGCTTGGCTCTGGTTGCTTGTGTACTGTTTTCCATCTGTCGTCTCTTCCGAGTCTTGGGACCTTGCATATTGGTAGCCACATCCTCGTTTGGCATCTCCCAGAACAGGTCCTCCGCTTGGGCCACGATGGTCACCCATCTCTGCCTCAAAGGCCGTACCTCTGCCATGATGTTTCAGCTTAATACCTGAAAATACAAGGACACACTGTGAGTACATGTACATGTCTGTAATAAGGAAAAAAAAACACCTTTAAACAATTAATACTCTCCTACCAGCTTTCCCATAACATAGGGAAACAGCTCCCCCCACTCAGTACTGCAGCATGTGCTCTGACCCCCAGCACAGACCCCAAAAAACACCACTGCGCATGGACAGGAAAGGTAGGACAGCCACTCAAAGTAACTTCTCTCCTGCTCCTAAAACCTCTCTCTTTTTTTTTTATTATTTTATTATTTTTATCCTGCATTACCACCCCCTACCACCCCAGTATCACAGAATCAGAAACTACCCCCCAACAAGAGAGAGAGAGGGGAAAAAAAAAAAAAAAAATATATATATATATATATATATATATATATATATATATATATATATATATATACAAACATACACGTCCAAATGCCTGCTCCTTATAAAACCGGGAGACTGTACTCACCTTACTGTCCTTTGTAACCACCCAAGGCCTACCTTACTCCCACCTCAGGTTGTCTGGGACTTGATCCTGCTTCAACAAGATCACACCAAATGTGACTCTCAATGGCCAAATCCCACCTCAAAAGCCTTCAAGTCCCTCTCCCTGCCTTACCTCACTTCCTCCCTTAGTCTCCAACCTGCTTAACCATTTCATGCCCATTCCCTTCAAACCCTCTTGACTACCCACACTACCTGCTTCCTATATTTAATCTCCCTGCTTCACCCTCCCCTCTACATTAAAGATGTCTGTTCCAAACTTCACTTCTCAAGATTCATAAATCTTTAAGAAGCAGATAAATGTTTCACACCTAATTCTGTACCAGTATCAGATGTAAATGATTACTCTAGAATAATTTTAATTTTTATCTTAAAAGAAACAGGAAATATTAAGATATGAAAACAAATTAAATAGGTTGCTTAAAGTTAAGTAACGTGTTATACATTACTAAATGTTGTACTCCAACTATAAAAAAATCTCCAAGATCAAAAAATCAAAATTAGCTATGGATGAGGACAGCAGAATCTGAGCTGCTTGCCATCTGTAAATGATTGTAATCAATAGCCAAATGGAAAACCATGATCTTAGCATCTGCTTGATTCAATAAAGTGCAAACAAAATAATATGCCTAAAAGAGTTTGCATTAAAATATATTTCCAAATGTCAACAGTTCTAAAAATCTTACAATCATTTAATATGCATTATACCAGAATGTGAATTGAATAGCAGCAGCTTTGAGGATCTGCAGACCAAAATTAATCCAAAAGATGTAAATTATAAACCAAAGAAAAGTCCTTAATAATGTATTATCAAAAAAGTCAAAAAACATATTAAAAAGCAATCAAAAAACCTTACCACAGCTGAATAAGTTTAAGGCAAGCCCAGTGACAGCACCTTTCCTTATAGCTTCACATTTGCTGTCCTATGGGATTCTGGGATTCAGGCTGTTCTCTACAGATTTCAGGTTTCTGCATGTGTCAAGCTACCTTGCTTCTGTTTAATAGGTTCTTCTTCTAAGTGTTATTTGTTGTCTTTATTCACATTATTATTGTACTTTTAATATCTTGCGTAATCAGAACTTCCTTCAAATCTCACTTTTTTATGTTACACTGGTGTATGATGATAGGAATTACTTCAAATGCAAATGATTATATGACATATAATAAGGATGTACATTAGCTGGAAAACATTTTTTTAACAAAGACTCAAAACTATGTCTGTCTTCCATATTTTTATTGATATATTTTCCTGCATCTTTCTAGAACTGTTTGAATCCTTCATGTGGGCATTCTCAAAACATTATAGGAAACTTTACCAGTAATGTGTACATTTCTGTAGAAAACCATTACATATGGACCAATGCTAAATCATCCCCTCCATGTTTATGGAAGTATATAAGGGAAAGCTGTTTGATACATTTGGAGTGTCAGACATAATAGGTTGCTAAGGGGGACCTAAGTACATTCTGGGTAAGATGTAAGGGGAGGTCAAGAGACAGTATAGAAGCTATGAAAACAACCCTCATATCTATTTGTTGTACTCTGTGGCAGTGTCTACAGCAGACCTGAACTCTTGTACATTATAGTCAGTTATAGTCAGTTATCTTTGGATAATAATCCTAAGAACCATTTATTAATCCATTTATCTGCCTTATAAAAACATCTGTGAGATCATTCACCATATTCTTGTTGCTTTGTACAGTCTCATTGAAGATGACTGATGCCAACAAAAATGTAACAGCATGTCATATAATGACAGTAAATCAAAAATGTCAGAAATGTGACATTAATGGTAAAGATGAAGTTTCTGTATTACACAAATGGCTATTGTTCACAAGTATAAGTCATCAGACTCCATTACATAAACATAATACTTTAATGACCAGTTCTTAATAATCAGTAGAAACTGAGAATAGAGATAGAAGGGAAGATAGTGGAACAGGTAAACAGCTTCAAGTATCTGGGAGGAATAGTTGAGAAGGGTAGTCTGAATGAAGAGGTCAAAGCTAGAATCAGAGGAGCTGCAGCCAACTGGCATAGAGTATCAGGTGTAGTCTATGACAGACGAATGCCAAAGAAGCTGAGAAGTAAGGTGTGCAAGACAGTGGTGCGACCAGTACTACTGTATGCTATAGACACCTGGGCAGTAAAGGCAGAACAGTTGAAGACGCTAGAGGTGATGGAAATTAAGTGCCTGAGAAAGGTGCAGGATACACACTGTGGAACAGATGAAGAAATGGGGACATAAGAGCAGAAGACAAAGTAGCTCCATTTGCAGAAAAGACCAAAGAGAACAGACTACAGTGGTTTGGGCACATGTGCAGAAAATCAGAAGACAATCTGGTGAGGAATATTTGGGACAGACAGAAAGAAGGTAAGAGGAAGTGAGGATGTCCAGCAAAGAGGTGGATAGATTGTGTGAAAGATCTGCGACAGTCAGGCATGAGTGTTGAAGATGGCAGGAGTGTGGCACTGAATCGAGAAAGTTGGCGACAGTTAACACGATACCCCAACACCATGTATAAAAATGGGGAAAAGGGGGCTGATGATGATGACGATGATGATGATGATCAGTTCTTATAAGTGTGATCAGAAAACAGAGGTGGAACTAAAGGACACAGTTCATGGTAATACTTTATGCAGGAGATCCCGACTTTGAGGATATACCCCCATACCTTCCCTACATAAATATATAATTCCAATGCTGCTGTATCTTAGAACCAAGAGAATTGTTTGAGATACAGCAATCTCACTGTTACATATTAATGATCATGTTTTATAGAACCAATATCTAATATGCTACATTTTTGCCTGCTATCCAAACTTATATATACATTAAAATGGTTAATGCTATGAAGTATATTTTCAGTGAATGTGAGATGTTAACCCAGCTGAAAAGTGTGATAGTTTAGCTAGATAATTAAATTCCATTTCTAGAATTTTACAGGACCCTATATAATGCACTTTCCACCAAATTACAGCAGCCAGGGACAACCCTTATCCTATAAATACTACTGCTACCACAATGACTTCAACAAATAATAATAAAATAACCAAGACTTGTTTTTTAAAGTGTAAGGAAACTATAATATAATGCCATGGCTTGTTTGATGTTGCCACTTTGTCGGCTGACTGACCAATTATGTTGAAAATATTACGTCTCTGTATCAAGCATTTTTCTAAGACTTTTTTAATGATTTAAATAAAAAATGACGGTTAAAAAAATATATTTCTACAGTATATGTATTCTGCAAAATGGTTAACTGAATATATATATATATATATATATATATATATATATATATATATATATATATATATATATATATATATATATATATTTGCAATCTGTACATAAATAAGTGAAAGCATTTAGAATTATCTGTAGAATTAACATGTTGACAGGCACGTTTGCTAACCTGTAAAGAATAGAGATAAAATGACGCTAGCATTTTTTTCCTTTATAGCAAGAGGATATTTAATCATTATATGAACCAAACCATATTTTAGCAGTCACTCAAACCTTGCCTGATATCTACACCAGATGGAATGTAAATAAAAGTCCCTGAAGTAAGGATTGTGCACAGTGAAGAATCCATACCCTTTATTCACTTTTACTTTTCTGTTTGAAACGATCACCTTTTACCAGTTTTCTTCAAAGGCAACATATGATACATAAATGAGCACCACAGCTTACATCCTGATCAATGGTATTAGGTAAACTTAGCAATTATTTTAACTGCTCATATTTACAGAACAATTTTATATTTGTTTATCTCATAATAAATATTCTTTATTTCAATAAATGTTTTGAATCTACAAAAATATAATGTAGAGGAAGTAGAAAGAAGGTTGTATGATGTACGTTTATTAGCTTTTGTATCACATCTGTGAGCTCAGATTGGATAAAAGGTCATAGCACACATTTCCTGTTGCTAGGTAACACAGCCTTTTAGGTGATTTAGTTGAGAAAATGGAAGGGTTGCAATGTTTTGTTCAAAGAGAGATTGTTGACTAGTAATATGGACAATCATCTCTTTGCCTATGGTACAATCTGTTAAAAATCGAAGAAAAAAATCAGAAACCCTGTTAATGTTGAAAATAAGTTATACTTGGACTTACATTCCTTTTAAATACGCACATATTATTATCTAGAAATGAGTTTATCTGGAAGTGGTCATTATTGAAGCTGTCTGGACAGTATAATGTGCTACAAATCAAACTTTTCTCATGGCTTTATTTGTACATACGTGTTAAGCCATAAATGTCAACTGAATGGTCTAGCAGAAAATAACAGGAGAATCATTAAGGCTCAATGCACTCAGGTTATACCACAAAGACTAAATATTTTTGTTGAATAGAGTTTCTAGAAGAAAACAGACAAAATGTGCTGTTAAACTGGATACAGGACAGCTATGCAAGATTCGGGGAATTGAAATCTGTATCAGTAAAAATAACCAATTATGCAATATTTTAAATAATGTTACTGGGAATATAATATGGTTTTGGCAATGAACTTATTAATTATGGCAGTGTATGTATTTCTATCTTTTAATTTTTAATATAATTTATTTAGCATTTTATTATTTACTGTTTGGTATTCCTAGGTGCCAGAGTCAGCAGTTAGCACAGTTACCGACCAGTTCTGGACTTCTGGTTTGATTTTTGGATCTGATGACTTACATATGGATTTTGCACTTTCTCCCTTTGTCTATATGGGTTTTCTTTGGGGTCTAGAGTTTTTACCTTTATCCCAAGGAAATATTACAAGTAGAGTGACACAGTTCTAAATATCCCTTAGGTGTATTTGCAGTGTGTGTGTGTGTGTGTGTGTGTGTGTGTGTGTGTGTGTGTGTGTGTGTGTGTGTGTGTGTGTGTGTGTGTGTGTGTGTGTACATACGCATGCATAAACTGGGATTTATCTTCTTGCATTTCAGCAGTGGATGAATTATATTGCATTCATCATCCAATTTAACAAGTGTTTATGTTGTTTCATTTAAGCAAATAAAATGTTAAACCAAATTAAACTGGCACTCACAACACTACAGTCTACAATTACATGGTGTTCCATATAGCAGAACAAATATATGACTATGAGTTGTGTGACGATTCAGATTAATGTCAAAATAAATTACATTACAATATCATTTCAATTTCCACACCTGGTAAATCTAAAGGGAATGACATACAAAATGCAACACAGAGGGGTTTACCTGTGCCTCATCTAAATAATTTCTGAGCAGCTCATGTAAGATGACCTATTTAATATTTGCCCTGATTTTTTTTTTGCCTAGGAGTTGTAGTAAGCAATGTATTGTTTCCCATTCTATGGTTGGATTCTGTGTGACTATGATTGCTGTGAAACAGAGTGCTGGATTAGTGGGGAGGAGTTTGCTAGATGGGAGTAATAACATTTTACAGGTTGCAACAGTCTGCTTTTGAATGTTTATAGAAGATCTTGTATTTCCGTTTACTGTGTTAGTGTGCAGAAAGCCTTCTGATATATTATCCGAGAGCCCTCACATTGTGTGACTATTAGGTTAACTGCATCTCCTTCACCATGACTGTTTTTATTTTTAAATGCCCTCTGCTTGCAGAGATCTATGTCCCCAAAGCCAGAAGTGGAGAAAGCGGTGTGTCACTTTTCCTTGGGTGCTGGTATTAAACAAGGACTCAAGTGCAACCTCAGTGCTCATCCATCTCCAGGTGTGGGTGAGTTCTTTCTAGTGCTGTATAAAAAGTATTACAATAACAGCAATACTACTAATAATTATATAAAATATAGAAGAAATGAAGGAGAAGTAGTAGCTTAAAAAACTTCCTAAGGGATTTCTTTACATGTGAATGGATGCCAGCTTCAGATGACAGGTGGTCTATAGTTGGCGCTGGCCAGCTTCCGAATCTCTGGTTTTATGGCTAGCAGATTCACAGTCTTATTTTATAAATAAATAAGCAAAGAGTATTTAACAGAATGTCATAACACAATTAACAGTCAATTTCTCCTGGGGAAGTTAGTCCATTCCCCATTTGGCTTTCCCATTTTGCCATCTGTTTTATTAATATCATTCATGTCTATTTATTGGTAAGTGGCGGTGTTCCCTGACTGGCAGTTTTAAAGCAGCACCAAGTCATGGTCAGTCCATTTCATGGCCTCTTCATTTAATGCTTTTTTTGGAGCAGAACTACTGTGGCTAGAACTTCAATACTGGTGAGAATTTGTTATTGTTGTCACTTAGTGGTGAGTTACTTTTTACCAATTCACAAATTCATTCTTCAGGGTATGAGCTGGTAGCTCAAGTGCAGGTGTACCCCTCCATCTCAGTTCAATAGATTGAATGACTGACAGCCCTGGGTTATTGGCACTTTCTAAAGGTTCTCATTCACACGTTCTGTTCTTTGTTGATGTAATTCATCTATTAGTCGATAGGATACTCTTAGCTGATAAGAAACAACTTAAATTATGAGCTGAATATAGGGTAATATTGATAAGTTCTCAGTTAAAGGATTATGGTGTCAGTGGCTTTCTTTACTCCCCGCATGAGTTGCAGATCCTCCAACTTAACTTAGGGCCCCACCTTATTAACAAAAAAAAAATAAATAAAAAAGAATTAAAATGATGATAATGATAGCTAAAAGTTATGCCCATCTTTA
This sequence comes from Protopterus annectens, assembly GCF_019279795.1. Lineage (NCBI taxonomy): Eukaryota > Metazoa > Chordata > Ceratodontiformes > Protopteridae > Protopterus > Protopterus annectens. Next base: position 131,845,606 of record NC_056737.1, on the reverse strand, counting down.
CTTGGTTTATACCATGGTGTTCAGCTGTCATGGGGTTCAGCTGTTTGGCAGTCTCATTTTGCTGCCAGATGTTTTCCTGTCAGGAGTTTCTGGTGTTTTTTAATCACCTGGAACCAGTAGCTGATTTTCCAAAAACCTTAGCAGGTGATACCCGCCCAATAGTTAGTTACTATAGGTGTGTTTTGAGGGTTACCAGCATACTCTCTTTTAATGTATTCATTATTGGCATAAAATAATAATAGCAACAATAGGTTTAACATCATCTATTTGCATTTAACTGTCTTAGAAGCATGTTGCTTGCAGCATGGTCTGCATTCATCTGCTTCCCTGGTCAGTTTTGGATTTAGACTGACCATTGCATATGGCTCTGCCAGTCCAAGGCTTTCCATCAGTAATTTACTCCAAACATTCACTATATATTTGGAGAACATCTGATGTAGTTAGGAAAGGACAGTCTGGTGAAGTTATTAAAAGGACCGATCGGTAGCCCTCCTCAGCTTTTCCTAGCAATATAAGGTAGGTGTCTCCTATCATTCAGCACTAGTTTGATGCTAACTTTGTGTTTTCAGTTGCAGATTATACCTGAATTATAATCCTGGGCCACTTCTTCATTTTTCTAACAGCTAAAAGGACAGAGGTGCAGCCAAATCGATCTAAATTGGGCCTTAATCCAGCTTTAGTGAAGGTAATATTGACATGCTTTCCAGGCATGCTTTGTGCTTCCCAAATGCCAGCTATCAACAATATTATTCAACAGATAGTCCAAGCATAACTTTTGTTGATCCATCTGTGAAGGAATGATATCAGGGTGGTCTCAAAGCAACACCTACCATCAATCATTTTTAGAAAGCTCACCATAGTACAGTGGCAACTCTCAAATTCTGTAATGGTTTGGGCAGCCATAATCCCCAAGGTTTCATTGGTATAGAAGGGTGTGGCTATCAGTGGCTGAACCAACTTGCAAGTTGATCAACCATGTACCTGTCAGGGCAGCCCCCTTGTTGGGCATTTATGTTCTTGAGCAATGATACATCACTGACATTGATTCAGCTGATAGTGTTGCACTTGTCTGATATCGGTTTTGATTTATTTAAAATGCACTTTGTTTTCTGTGTGCAGGATGTATCAGGATATTCTGTTTTTATCACAGAAATGGACAATATTTTTATATCTGCAAAAACTGAGTGCAAAAAAGAAGATACATATGTTTTATTTTGCACTGATGTGTAGCCAGTCACTATACGGAAGCAAGAAGCGTTTTGAGGTTAAGGCTTGTTCCATTTAAACTGCAGTCATGTTTTATTGGTGGCAGGCAGCATCCTGTGGCTCACTTATGGTTATAAAGATCCATTTGTTTTAGATGTTCAGATGATCAGCTAGGTATTGGTTATGCCATATCTTAATCTACCTTCCTAGGTCACTTGGCAATATTCTGGTTGAGTGAGTGGTTCCAACACTGTGCTGTATAATTGAAATTATCTAACTGCTATCTTTATCTGTTGTTTTTCAGTAACTATGCCAGAAAGAAAGCTTTTGATAGTTAACTGTACAGGGTGGATGTTGTATAAAGCATTTTAAAATGTACAAAACATAATCAATGCAATAATCTGTTAAAGCAATATATGCTAATGTGCAACTCATCCAGATGTTATTGCTATTTCCTTGAAAGTTCACAGGTTCATAGGTATGTATTAGGCTAATGACAACCAGATCTTTTATAAGCCTAGACACTCAACCCAACCCAGTTGTGTCCCTATGTATAATGGACATTTATTAGGGGTGTGTGGTAGTTAGGACGTTTCTGAAGGTTATGTGGGATTACGTTAGTTTGGGCATAGTTACTGTCTGCCTCTGTCTATGAGAGACATGGGAGCCAGACCTGGGATGAATTTAATGATTTCCTGTCCATTGATCAAGGTTACATTTAAATAGAGTTAGGGATGGACTCTGTTTCACATGGATGGGTAGCCTATTCCAGAGCATGGGGATCCTCTGAGACACTTTTACGTGAGGTTTATGGGCAGTGTTTCGTCACTTCTGTATATAGTATACTGAATATCGAAAGGCAAGGAAATAAATAGAATAAAGAAAGGAGAGCAAGGAGAAGAAAGGAAGAACAGTGGTAAGTAGTAATATGGAAGGAGAAAGACCAACTAAAACCTAACAGTGATGTTCTTTTAAATGTGACCATTTTTTCTGTTAACGTACTTTTGAGTTTTTACAGCAGATCATTATAATAGATGAAGGACATAAATAGTAAAGAAATCATGATGCTGTTTTAGATGATGCTCATTGGTGTTATGGATTGCACTACTTCTTAATTTTTTGGTAGCTTTTTATACATTGTTTTAAAATAATGTATCTGATTTGAAATTTTTGTTTATGCAGTGGACTGGGTAAGATTGCACTTTCCTTATGAAATTATATGAATTTGTTTTATATTAAATTATTTATTTACTTTACCTTAGTTTTGTTTTCCATTTAGTAACAAGGGAAGGACACAGATCCAAATGGATTATTTTCGGGTACATCCCATCAGTGTACAATACACAAGCATGACTAGTTTATGTCATATTCACTTTCCTGTTACAAATCAGGTTTCTACAGATAGGCTAACAATATTAGAACTAATAGCAGTCTGAATCATGGTGTATATACAACATGTACATTGCATATATGCAATTTAACTGTAGCAAGAGATCGAAAAGAGAATTACGTGAAGGGACGGTAAGAAAGGCTGTTTGTGTTTGATAAAAAGTAAGTAGATGGGAAATAGGTCGCTTGGACTGGGTCCTTAATGGGTTCTGTTTGGGAGGTACAGGTTGCATAGTTAAAAGCAGATTGCGGTGTTTAGACTGCACAGGAGTTAAGTAGAGGGTGATTTTATGCTAATGTTCCTTTCTCATGTTTTTCTTTTTTTTTTTTTGTGAAGAAATGTTTTAGTTGGATACAGAATTCTTGTTAAGTAGACACTGAGCAAATTTTTAATGAGATGGTTTACCACATAAATGAAACCATGGATGAGAAGATGTAGGCAGTAGTGTGTAAGACAATTCTAGAGGTAAATAAGGAGACAGCGTCACTGGACTATGATCTGCGGTTGTAGCTGGCATTTGTATTGATTAATTGTCTGAAACAAGAGGAAGGATTAGAAGCTTAGTAGATTATATGTCAGTGACGTTAGAATCTGAATGCATCTGTGCTGAACTAGTTACCATTTGGCTTTTGTTATAATACTGCAGTGATGTTCACTCCTGGGTACCCGTGTGATGGCACTATTGGTACTGGAAACTTTGTTCAGGAGGGTGTATTCCAGTTATGTTGTCAGAAGGCCTTTACCATTAACTGCAGAAGAGAGCATTCCAGTTATGTCAGCAGAAAGTCTTTACCAATAGCTGCAGGAGGGAGTATTTCAGTTATGTCATCAGAACACCTTTCCCAATAGCTGCAGGAGGGAGTATTCCAGTTATGTCATCAGAACACCTTTAACAATCGCTGCAGGAGGGAATATTCCAGTTATGTCAGTAGAATGACTTTACCAATAGCTGCAGGAGGGAGTATTCCAGTTATGTCAGCAGAAAGCATTTACCAATATTTATGTCATCAGTAGGCCTTTACCAATAACTGCAGGAGGGAGTATTCCAGTTATGTCAGCAGAAAGCATTTACCAATAGCTGCAGGATGGAATACTCCATTTATATCATGAGAAGGCCTTTACCAATAGCTGCAGGAGGGAGTATTCCAGTTATGTCATCAGAAGGCCTTTAGCAGTAGCTGCAGGAGGGAGCATTCCAGTTATGTCATCAGAATGCTTTTACCAATCGCTGCAGGAGGGCGTATTTCAGTTATATCATCAGAACGCCTTTCCCAATAGCTGCAGGCGGGAGTATTCCAGGTATGTCATCTGAAGGCCTTTACCAATAGCTGCAGGAGGGAGTATTCCAATTATGTCAGCAGAAGGCCTTTACCAATAGCTGCAGGATGGAATACTCCATTTATATCATGAGATAGCCTTTACCAATAGCTGCAAAAGGGAGTATTCCAGTTATGTAAGCAGAAGGCCTTTACCGATAACTGCTCTTCTTTATGAACAGAGAAGTGGGGTATCTTTTCTTGACCAGAAAAGTAGTAAGTACATTTTTTTATTTGGTTGTATCTGTGTACTGTTAGGAGCTTAAGTTTTAATCCTACTAGATTCTTAGGTATTTGAAATTTGGATTTGTTTCTAGGCTGTTACATTGTATTGTCCATTTTTTGATACAGTTGTTTGTTTTTATTTACTGCAAAAGATCATTTTATTTGCAATTGTTAAGAGAGGCCCATATAGGAGAGTAAGTTTCTGATATATGCATTTTGGATCTTATTGGTTAAAGGGATATCTGGAAGGCTTTCTGGAAGAATGCTGTGGGGTTCAGTAACAGTGAGATTTGTATGTGCCATATAAGGGCATAGGATAATCAAAGAAAATAAAAGAAATCAAAGAAAATAAACACTTTCTTCCAATAACAGGAAAATTATACAATTGTTAGGTCTCTAAGTAAGCACCTTTAGGACCCCTAGGTACAAAAAAATGTTTATATAAAGCAAATATAGTCAGAGAAGAAATATTATACTGTTTGTATAATTTTCTTGATTTTAAGTTCATAAATAATTATTCATGATCGAGTCATAAGTCTAAGGATTGGAGTAAGTTATTAGTATGTTGTATAACATTTATGTATGTGTATTTCAGATGTAAATATCTGAAAAGTAATATGCAGTGTATTGCAAAATACCGACAGAATAATAAAAGCTGATTTGGAAAGGCTAAATGACATTTATTTGTTTTTAACAAAAAACATCTCTTGGCAGTGTGCATTTTTGCTAGTTTACCATGCTGTTTTACTATTTTGCTTGTAATCATCTGAAAAAACAAAAAAATGAACCTTGCCTAATTAAAAATGAAAAAAAAGATAAGTCTTTCAATATCTTTTGGGACAGGGGAAGATTTCGTTAATTGGTTGGTAAACAGTCTTGAAGATAATTTGCTATTATTTTCAATATGATAATCTTTTAGATTCATTAATATAGATATGTCGTCTTACAGATATCATTATTCAGATTTTAGAGAGGTAACAATGCTAGTCTTGTTTTCAATTTGCAACATAAACGATGAGATTATAACTGTTATGCATCATGGAGTATATCATCATTTTAGCATGTAGCATACTATATGTATTTATTTATATATATATATATATATATATATATATGTTATATGAGATAATATAGTCTCTACAGATACTTCTTTGTAACACTATTAATTGTTATTGATTACGTAAAATAAAAGCATTTGTAATCTGTATACATTTCCACTGTTTTTTTATATTTGAAGTTAAAAATGATTATTGTTTGTTGAGAAATTTAACTTTTAAATTTTAATATTTAGCATGGCATCTTTTGTGTTTTCACTTCATTGACATTAGATTGTTCTTTGTCTATGCAAGACTTATTAGAGAAATGCTCATGATATTGGTTTTAGGCATGACATGAATTTACTTGATTATTTATAGTGTCATCAATAGCATATTTTGAATTTTAACTTTTTTAGGTGTGAATATTCACAAAGTTATAATGAGAAAATGTTACTTATTAGTTAATATGCATACATCAGCATCAGTCAATGAAGAGAATTATTGATTGTTATACTGTTTATTCTACAGTACTGACCACACACTCTACTGACTTTTAAAATCTGCAATGCACAACTAACTGTAAAACTGAATCTACCATGTGTTGTTTCATAACTGGACAGCTTCTCATAAACCCTCTTATTCTGCAAAACACTACCAACACAAAATGCATGCTGTCCTCAGACACTAGCTAAAGTTTATGGTATCAAACCTTCAGTTACTGCACTACTATTCCCAAAATCCTCTACCTGTCACCAGTAGAAAACATAGATGTAGACATTTCACATCTCTGCCCATCCCACACTATACCTTATGGGATCTGTGTGAATCTGTCCCTACACTATCTTGCTATACTAACTCTATGGTGAGCTAAGTGTGACCAGAAGGTAATAGCATATAACATGCAATTGTCAAGAGTATGGAAGCTGGCAATAACACTGATCAATGAGCTACACTCTCAGTGTGTAACATTGTCTTTCCTTCCCACTGACACAATGACTAACTGACCCAATGAACTGTAAGTATACACTTACACCCATATAAAAAAGTTGTATATACATTGTTGTAATTTCAGCATACTTACTGTTTAGAGAGGAGTCTATTTAAAAACGTGTCTGCTATTCTCCACAATTTATGGAATTTTATTATAAAAAATTATTTTCACAATAGTTAGATTTATTTTATTTATTATTTTACATCTGTTTAACAAGAAGGTTTGACTGGGCCAGAAGCCTGTTTTCAGCTGAGGCCCAGAGAGAAAAGATCCATTACAATTTACAAGATCACAAACAGAAATTGTACTTACATAGCATGACAGGTTGCAAACATAATGAAACTGTTTCTACACAAGTAGAAACTGTAAAAAAACAACATGACTGATTACAACATAGCTTATTCTGTTTCATTATTTGTACAATAAAATAAATAAATAAATAAATAAATAAATAAATAAATAAATAAGACAGTTTTATTGTTTTATGGTGCACATAGTTTATTTTAGTATGTTGACAATAGCTGCAAAGTTTTGTGTGACATTATTTACTTGATTTGTCAAACATTGCAAAATGATTTATCTAGTCAATTTAACTTCTTTACAATGATGTCATGTTTTATCATAGATAACTTATCTGGTCTATTTTACATGACACAATGTTATATATTCAAATACTGATGGACTTAGTAGCAAAAAAGAGGGGTAAGCAGGTTAACTTTCTCAAATGTAATGGATATAATAGTGGGCCGGATTCACGAATGCTTGCACGGAGTCTAAGAGTAAAGTAAGCCAGCCGACAGCCAATATGTCTGCCGAGCGATCCAGCAACAGCCGGCAGGGGCGTGCATGAGAGCTCCTAAAACTACTCTTGCAATGACAGTGTTATGTTATGCAAATTACCTCATTTGCTGCTGAAAGCTATGCAAATGAGGTAAATTTGCGATCCAGGAAACACTAACCTGTCCGAGTAAGAGTAGAGTTATTTGCAGAAATGTACTCTGTTGGTAATGGAGTACCGTTCTGCAAATAGCAAAACAGAGCTATGACAGCTCCAAATAAAGGATGCATCCAGTTGAGGAAGCATGCCAATGGTCAAATATAAGGCCCCATTGGCATTTTTATCTGTTGAAAATTAATAAAAATCAATTTTTTTCTCCGATGTTTAAGCATAGCGCAGCACCGCACAAACGTGCGGCGCTTCAAAAACCAGAACATTTTTAAAAAAGCCAAAAACGGGCATTCTTATTAAAAATATTATTCTGCCATGCAGGTGAATGGCAGGCTGAAGACAACATGGCCACTGAGTAGTGGTTGCTAAGGGGAGAAGCTCAGTTTCAGAGATGTAACCAAGCATTAGTAGGCAATCCTATGCAAATGAGGATAAGGATAGTGAATCCCAATTTTCCCTGACATGTAAGCCATGTACCTAGAGTGTAAGTGTAGGAGTAGGAGAGTAGTAGAGTAGAAGATAGGTGACATCATGAGGGGGTATGTATGAAAGACTGTAAGCTTATTGGAGCAGAGTGGTCTGTGTTTGCTGTGAGTTACATAGGATTGGAAGAGGGGTGTCTACAGTTGTCCTAGCTGAAACCCAGAAACTGAAGATGTACGCCGTGGATATCACTTAAATTTCTTGCAAACGTGCTTACACTGTGCGCGCATGAGCGCGCATGTAAACCTGTCTTAGCCTGTGTGCGCGCGTGTGCACCCGCCTAAGCCTGTGTAAGCCTGTGTAAGCCTGTGTGCGTGCGTGTGTGTGTGCTTGTGCTTGTTTGCACAGCACTGCCCCCTGTGGAAACAGAAAGGGAAAAGGAAGGAAAAGAAGTAGTAGGAAGTTAACCAAGGTGAACTAGCAGAGCTGCCATGTGAAATAAATCAGAATCAGCCAATTACACAGGTAGTACACTAGCCCAGCCCAGCCCCAGCACTTAAAACTCTGCAAACAACATTCTCCCATGTTTTTCTCAGAAACACTGCAACACTGCAGTATACAAAGAGAGTGAAAACTTAAAAAGCTTAACTCAGACAAAACAATGTTAGGGGCTGCCATTGCTCTTCTAAGCCAACATCTGCAAGATGTTGAGGGTGGTGCATTGCGAATGCTGCTGAGCAACCCACAGTGAGGAGACAGAGAAGAGTGTACAGACCCAGGATAACCTACCAGGGGCTACATGAGCTGGAGATAGTGGAGTGCTATAGAGTGGACAGAGACCTCCTGCAGCAAATTGTTGAGCTGTGCAGGCCACGCCTCACACACAGAACCAACAGAGGGGAACCCATCCCAGTGGAAACCAAGGTATGTGTTGGCCTAAGAATACTAGCAACAGGTACCTTCCAAAGACCAACTGGTGATATGATGGGGATTTCACAGGCATCAGCATTCAGGGTACTGCACCAGTTCTTGAATGCCATGTCAGCACATGTCGGTGATCATGTATATTTCCCCAATTCCTGTGAGGCATTGGCCAGCAATATGCATCTCTTCCAGCAAATAGCGGAATACCCTGAGGTAGTGGATGCAATTGACTGCACGCACAAACACATCAAAGCACCAGCCGGTGAGCGGGGTAGGGCCTACATCAACCTCAAGGGCTTCCCCTCCATCAACTGCCAGATCATGTGCGATGCCCAGGGCATAATACTGAATGTGTGTGCTGGCTGCCCTGGAAGCTACCACGATTCCCATATCTGGCATCTGACACAGCTGTACCAGACATTTGCCAATGGGGACATCCCTGACGGTCACCTAGTGGGGGATGCTGGATATGCACTGGAGCCGTGGCTGATGACACCCATCAGAAATGCACACACACCTGAACAAGAACTCCATAATGAGGCACACACACAAACACGAAATGTAATTGAGCATGTGTTTGGGATGCTCAAGTCATGGTTCCGGTGCCTGGACACATCTGGTGGAGCCGTGCAGTACTCACCAACTACATGTACCCAAATTGTCATGGTATGTGCCTTGCTACACAATATGATCCTGCGAAAACAGCTGCAGCAGGAATAGCATGGGGCAGGGCCAAACAGCCCCTCACCATTGCCAAGGCCTGCACAGGCACAGCATGACTCGGAGGAGGAACAACCTGAGCCTGCCCCAGTAGGCAGAAGGAGGCGTGCCCAGTATGCCTTGGCCTTGGCAAAGAGGCAATGCATAGCACATACACTGGCTCAGTAGGAACCCTGGAAATGATACCTCTCTCTGACTTGCACGTAAAATAAAAGGGATGCCTAACTTGACACTACTTGTTCTCAAACATGTATAGGGAGTGTACTATGTGCATCCGACATAGGCAGCCCTGCAGCATCACCTGAGGCATGATTGCCATGTTTTAATCAATATAAAGCAGTGCTAAGCAGCTTTTACCACTATTTAGTATATGTAAACAAAATTGCCCGCGCTAACTAGTGCAACATCGGGCAACATTGAGCAATGTTGGGCAAGGTCTGGCAAAGTTGGGCAAAGTTGAGCAAAGTCAGGTAAACATGCTCATATTTGCTTTACTGTTCATTAAGCAGTCTGGTCTGCCCTGCATGAAAATAAAAAGCAGTGACAGAGCTCGAACCCAGGATACTGTGCACTATAGTCACAGTACTAAACCACTAAGCCATGACAGCATTTCGTTGGCACAGACACGGCAGGACAATTGTACACTAATGCAAACACAAAGAAATGCTGTATCATGCCCCTAAAGAGGCATATGGGTAACCTCCCCTACAGGCCTATGCAGACAGAGAACAGCATGCCAGGCGGTGTGATGTGGGTTGTGTAGGCTATGAAGTTGCAATCTAATATATATGACATTGGATGCTAAGATCTGTAGGGCAGTAGTATGCCTCAAGCCAGTACGATAGGCAACAGTACAGACTGAAATGGTGTACCTTACATAGCAGTGCAGGCCTAGCAAATGTGCATAAGTGTCAGGTGAACCCCTCATCCTATGTACACCCACAGTAACAATCAGGTGTGCCCCCGGGTAGAAATGTACAAAGAATAGCTACCCCCCCTGTATGTAGAAATGTTGATAAGTCTATGCAAAGTGTCTCATGGAAGCCCTGCAGGCACAGCATGATCCCTGTTGATTTATGACACAAAGGTGAGCCCTGCTGTAAAAATACAACTTGATTTTCCACACACATATAGTATAAATGTCTATACCGGGCATGCTCACACACTTCAACAAATGTAGTGGATTTCATTCAGCATCACACTGAAAGGTCATACTGGGCATGTTCATATCCTTAGGCTAAATATGGAGGTGATAATAAGGGATCTATGGACAAATGTGGATAGTCATCTCTACTTCCAGAAACACATTCACAAAGTGGTCAGAAAATCATGCTATGTGTTCCCACAAACTGCCAAGGTCTTAGCATGTAGGTTAAAGGAGGTTCCCTCTACTCATCAGTCATCAGACCCATCAGGGAATACCACAACACACTTGCGATGAATCTGACTAGGCACCTTCAGCAGCTGGAAAGACCACTGAAGTACCTCAACAAGAAGATTACTGGCCTCAAACAGTTGCCCCATGCAACATGACTGAATTTAACTCAATCTGTACTCTGTTGCATACTGTCTACTCAGGAGATCTTTGCCCAACAGACAGGTCCATGTCATGGCAACACTCAGATCTGCTCTGAGTTACAGCTCAATGGCACTAAATATACAGACCCAACTGATATTGCCAACATCCTGGCAGATAGGGTCAGTGTTAACTTTACTCCCCCCTCACCCTTGAAAGACCACATCTCTATAATGGAAGACTACAAAGTTGCTGTCATGGCTGCACAGGTAAAAAACACTCTCCAAAGCCAGTATCACAGCAGCCATGGGACCAGATAACTTCCCAGGCTGTGTTCTACACAAACTATAGAATGAACAGGCACCACACCAACATACCATGTTCAGTCATAGCCTCACCTCAGGCTTTGTGCCTGCTGAATGGTGCACAGTGACGGTTATCCCACTACACAAGGGTGGAGACACCACGGACCCCAGGAACTAACGCACCATTAGCCTGATGAGCCTGCTCTTCAAGGCCAGGGAATGTATCATCATACAACTTATAAAACAATACATTGGTAATCCTCAAACCCTGGACCACAACCATGTTGGGTTTGTAAAATGCAGATCATGTCTCCTAAACCTGATAGATGACAATGAAGCAGTCACCAGAACCATAGACAAGGGTAAGGTGGTTCACACAGCCTATGTAGATCTTGCCATGGCTTACAACATCACCCAACACTCTGGAATTATAGATAAACCCACTAAACTAGGTATAAATTGCTATGTCACAAGATGGGTTGCCAACTGGCTTACCAACAGAACACACACTGTGAAAGTAGCAGACTCCAAGTATGACTTTGGACCACTGACGAGTGCAGTACCACAGGGTCCAGTCCTGGGTCTTGTCCTGTTTTGTATCTACTTCCCTGAAGTAAACCTTAACATGGAAGGTCTGTGGCTAATGAAGTTGCCAGATGACTGCAAACTAGGAGCCATAATTGTAAATACTAAATATGTGGATATCCTACCAAAGGGCCTCATTGAGACAGATAGCTGTTGTCAAAACCATGGGCTCAAGCTCAATGCCAAAAAGTGCATTGTCATCCCCTTTGTTAAAAACTCTGTAGCCATGAACTACAATATAGGCGGTAGTATACTTAACACTGAAAGTGTGACAAGAGACCTTGGGTCACAGGTGGACATTGGACACACCTGTGATAATCACATCCCCACAGTAGTCGGGAAATCCTCCTATGTGGCACACCTCATCACAAAAGGTGTCTCATGCAGAATAGAAGAGGACAATGTTCCCCTCTACTCATCACTCACTAGAACCATAATAGAGTACAACGCCCCTTTTGCTATGTACCTCACAAGACAATTACAACAACTGGAAAGCCTGTAGCAATACCTCACAAAGAGCATTAGTGGCCTGAAATACATGCCATACACAGACCATCTCGAAATGCTCCAACCATACTCCCTCACATATCGCCTACTCAGAGGTGATCTCTGCCTAACATACAAAGCTATGTCAAACACAGAGCTGTTGGACATGCTCCATGTAAACCACTCACAATTCGTCTCATCTGCGGACCCAAAACCACGAGTGAAATACAAAAGGAAGGGGTGTATCCATTTACCTTATGGATACCCACACCTTCAGGTTAGTGGCACAGCATGAGGCCTTGGAGACCATGCAAGTGCAACTAACATTGGGCAAAGCTGCTTATCAGATTGTAGCCTGCTACAGATCACCTACCTTGTCTCAGGAACCTCGCTCAGTATTCCTGAGAACAGTGGAAAATATAAAGGTCCTATCAAACACCATTATATGAGGAGATTACAACTACCCAAACATTGAGTCTGAGAATTACTCGTGTACAATGTCCTTTGCCCAATGTTTCCTAGAGTTTAAAAACTCGAATGCCCTGGAACAGCTGGTCACCATGCCCACTACAGGTGACAACATACTGGACCTGATCATCACCAACATGGGGTACCAGTGTTCCACAACAGAGATAAACCCCTTGCTGGTAATATCAGATCATAACTGGACATCCACACCCCCCCCAGTCAATGAAACCACTGTGAAGACATTTTCAAAAGCAAACTGCACACTTCCCAAGACCAAAGTGGAAAGGTCCAAAGCCCCCTTGCTATAGCATAATGCTATACAATCTTCCAAATCATTTACAAGTGCATCCTATGAGCATCTACAGGGATGCATGGATCGAGACATCCCAAATAAAACCAAGATGCACTCCTCCAAAAATAAGAAACCAATCTGGTGGTCGTCGCCCATAAATGAGCTAGTCAACAGAAGGAGGAAATGAACACATGATAGAGCAAACTTCACAAATGGAAAGGCATCACTGACCATTATTAGGAAGAAACAATGATCTCTCATAAAATAATCCAAGGCCAGTTTCTAAAGACAAATTGCCAAGGAATGTAAGAATAACAACCACAAAGCCTTTGTTAGCTATACCAAACATGTAGGTGGCAACTTCCAAATATACTGTCAGCTACTGAAAAATGGCAAGAAATACACTGAACCAACTTACATTGCCCACATCCTGGGGGACAAGTTCAGTGCAAACTCCCCCCATCACCCCCAAAAGGGCCTGTGTCCATCCCAGAAGAATGCAGAGCCCCAGACTTCATGGACATGCAGGTAAAGACAGCCCTCTCCAAAGCTAAGAACTCAGCATCAATGGGACTGGATGGTGTCCTAGGCTGCATCTTACACCAGCCCTAAAAGGAACTACACCTTCACCTACATTCACTGTCCAGACTCAATCGTACCACAGGCTATGTACCCAAAGAATGGCATACACCAACAGTCATCCAGCTCCACAAAGGGGGTGCCACAACAGAACCTGGAAACCATTGCCCTGTAGGTCTACTCAGCCTGGTCTGCAAAGCTATGGAGCAAATTATCATGGAACCCATAAACAGAGACATTGGGGACCTCCAGACACTGGACTGTACTCAACTTGGCCGTGTTAAAGGCAGATCCTGCCTCCTAAACCTAGTTGACTTATTTGAAACAGTTTTGAAGGACATAGATGGAGGGAAAGTAGTCCACACAGCCCACCTGGACCTCACTAAGGACTTTCTACACCATTCCTCACTCTGTCATCATGGACAAGCTTACCAGCTTGAACATTAACAGCTATGTCACAGAATGTGTGGCCAAGTGGCTCACAGATCAAACACACATGTTCAGAGTTGCGGGTGCCATGTCCGACTCTAAACCAGTCACAAATGGTATCCCACAGGTCTTGGTCCTGGGACCCCACCTGTTCAGTAGGTACTGCTCAGAGGTACAGGCAAGCACGGTAGGAGTATGGCTGAACAGGTTTGCAGATGACTGCTAACTGTGGTCCATAATCGACTCTACGGCTGACACAGATTTCCTCCAGAAGGGTCTTACAGAGACAGATACCTGGTGTCAAAACAATGCCCTCAAGCAGAATGCCAAAGAATGCATAGTCATCCCCTTTGGATAAAACAAAGTGCACACAAATTACCACATAGGTGGTAATCCAGTATGTACGGAGAAAGTCATTATGGCCATGGGGACACAGGTAGATAGTAAACTCTCCTTTGATGATCACATGGCCAAAGTGTTTAGACATTCCTTCTATGTAGCCCACCTAATGTCACCTAATGTAACCCACTTTGTCTAGTCTGATGATGTCACCATCCTACAAATATACCTGTGGAAAGAAGGCCTCACAGTAATGTGTATAGCGTGTCGTGTAAATGTGTACTCCTGTAATAACATAAAGTAGTAAGGTAGAGGTTTGAATCCTGCACTTGACAAGTGTGTGTGTTTGTGTGTGAACTCCTTGGAGAGAAGCAACCTTTTTGGAGAGTAGTAAAACACCTTAAAAGTGGTATACTTATCTTTGTCAAGTCTGATGATGTCACCATCCTACAAATATACCTGTGGAAAAGAGAGCACCTAGCAATGTGTATAGCACATCGTGTTAATGTGTACTTCTCTAGCATCATAAAGTAATTCAGTAGGGGTTTGAATCATGCACTTGACAACTGTCTGTGTGTGTGATCTCCTTGGAGAGGAGCACCCTTTTTGGAGAGTAGTAAAACACCTTAAACGTGGTATATGTATCTTTGTCAAGTCTGATGATGTCACCATCCTACAAATATACCTGTGGAAAAAAGAACTCCCAGTAATGTGTATAGCGTGATGTGTTAATGTGTACTCTTCTAGTATCATGAAGTAGTTGGGTAGGGGTTTGAATCCTGCACTTGGTGAGTGTGTGTGTGACATTAGTGGTCAATGTGTTGTGGGTTTTGCTTTTACTACTGTATGACATATCAGTATGACAACAGTATGTGCATTGCACGAGAGGTAGCTGTGTGGCAAATACATATACGTACATGTGACCTTAATTATTTCATAGGTGGGAACCCTGCTTTCTCCATGAACACATCTGTCATCTTTGCCTGAGTGTGCTGCCGCTTTCCAGACCTTAGGTCACATCTGTATGCTTGTGACAAGCCCAGCCACTGCAGTGATCCCTGGCCTAGGTCATCCATGTCACACACACTCATTACGATTTCTATTGAATAGTGTGAGTGAGGGTTTATGGCTGAGGTATATTTCAGACCTGTTCAAATGCAGCAAAGTCTGTCAATGATGGCTATTCATTATAGGTGTACAACAACCTTTGTGGATATACATGCAGACCCCTTATTGCTTATGTGATCCACCGAGGGATTTCAAAATACCTTTGGAAATGTGATTACCAAAGGAAAGATGATGTAATACTTGGCTGCATGTACACATCGGTACCTGTTCTACATGTTGGTGGCTACTACCTATGTGGTACTGTGGGGATACTATGTTTTGTAACGGTGGATGACTATGCTTTAGTTGCCTTATAGCTTTACAGCATGGGTTTGACAACAGGTATCTGTCTGTATGATACCCTTGTGGAGGATGTGTGTGTCATCTGGAGAATGCATTATAGGCCACAGTATGCATTTCCAGACGTGGACAGACATATCCCTACTGTGATTGCTTGCACCTAAGAAAGATATATGCCAAACAGGAGTGGTTTCAGGAATGGGTGCAGGTAAATACCACTGGTTACTGGTATAGTATAGTACCTGAAGGATCCAAATGTCACTGTGTGTCCTACATCTTTGTGTCAGTTGTCAAGACATCATCTAAAGATTGTTTATGGTCAGGCTGTTGAGGTTTTGTATACTACCAGAATGAAAAACAATGACAGATAGTAACAGTATCACCCACAGCACAGTGTCAAACCATGTCATACACACATGTGTACCAAGTTCCAAAATGTGTGTAGTATAATGCATACTGGCCACCAATAGAAACTATGGAGTGTTACTGTGTAATACAGGGCATGTCACCCTACCCATGTGTCCACTGTGAACATACATGCAGACAGTGCACCTCCACCATGTTCACAAATGTACACCTGCAAATCTGTGCTACACACATCCCACACATACTGTCCACTCTCTAACACATGCTGCCAATACTACACACATCAGCCAAGTGGCACGTGGGTGGACAATACACTATTGGAACGAACACTGGTGTAAACAATACTACTTTGACAATCATAGCTTTAATGCATCATGCCTGCTCAGCTACACCTTCAGGGATATCATTGCACTTTACTGCTGACAACATGCTAACATTACTATACTGCTATAAAGTCACTCTGTGCATCAGCACCATGGTAGCCTGTTCCTGCATCAATGTTACAGATGACAGGAGGTGGCACAGGTTTCATCATATGCACAGGGTGTGTTGTTGGTTTGCCAGAGGCCTACATTGAGCCATACAATCAACATATATGTGTGTGTGTGTGTGTGTGTGTGTGTGTTATTGTGTGTTTGTGTGTGTGTGTGTGTGTGTGTGTGTGTGTGTGTGTGTGTGTGTGTGTGTGTGTGTGTGTGTGTGTGTGTGTGTGTGTGTGTGTGTGTGTGTTTGTGTGTGAGGGCCAAGAGTACTGCTATGGGCCAATGTTGATGTAATGTGTGCGGGTATGTGTTAGCCCTAGTTGTCTGGTTTATGTGTGTGTGTGCCTGCATGCACACAGTTCCACCATGTGGCTGCCATATATGGGGATTCATGGGACACCACAGACTGCACCTGCCAGGCTTTACAGATCACCACCTCTGGCCATGGATATGGTACCTGTGCCTGGCAGGTGTGCTACTGACAGTATCAGGTACTAATCCAGACTGGGTACTATCCTCAGAGGTGGACAGATGTACACTGGACCCAGGTCCCTGCTGAGACTGTCCAGAGCCATGTGCATGTGGTCTTCTAGGACGGTCTATGGACAGCCCACCCCCAACATTGCTGGGGCTGGTACTGGCACTACGGGAGTGGCTGTGACTTGAGGGATGTCCGCAGCGACTGCCATCTGCTGATGTTGCTGGCATATGTCTATGTCAATGTCTCAACCATCCCGCACTGTCCTGACACATGGACATGACATTGCAGAGGACATCTAATATCTCACCTCAACATCTATCAGTGACCTCAGTGTAATTACGGATGGCATCTGCTAAGTCACGGATACTGTCAATTACAGCGGTGTTATGTGCCCTCTGTGCCCTTAGTCACTGTCTGGTGTACCGTTCCATACATGCCTGTGCCTTCATGACAGCCTGAAACATGAGTGAGGTTGTAAGACCTGTGGCATGTCTGCCAGGGACATGATGAGCAGCAGTGCTCCGAGGAGAATGCCTGGACATCTGCCTATGTGGTACCATTCCAGACATCTGGGTATGGCTGCTGTGTCGGGATGCATGTGCCATAGAAACCACACTGTCCTGGCCAATGCTGACTGTACACTGTCCCTCAGCTAAGGGCATTGGTGATGGATGTATTGGCAGTATGACTGTGTGCATGGATGGGGTGGACACTTGTGTACTGTCGGTTGGTGGCCCAATGACAGACCCTGGCAAACATGCTTGTGCCTCAACACACCTATCCTCATTATCACTATTTGGCTCAGTGACATCAGGTTCCCTGCTGCAGTGAACCAGCCCAACCTCAGCACCTGTGAGAGGAAGACGGGAAACACACTTTACGACCTGTACATGATGTCAGAACACATGCACACATGAACACATGAAAACATGCACACATGAACGCATGCATACATGCACACATGAACACATGAACACATGCACACATGCACACATGAACACATGCACACATGCACACATGAACACATGCACACATGCACACATGCACACATGCACAGATGCACAGATGCACACATGAGCACATGAATACATGAACACACACACACACACACACACACACACACACACACACACACACACACACACACACACACCAGCAATCCAGAACATACTCAATAGCAGTTGATGGTGGGGTACAGTATCACAAGCCAAACAGTCATATCACACGTGTCAGCATGCAGGATGTGTGTTGCTCAAGAGCATGCAGTGCGAGTGTAGACAGCCCTTTCTAATAACAGTATACATGGCTCTGATGTATGTGTGTTATTGTTCAGTGATTGGCCTCACCCTGGAACACAATGTGTACGTGGACACAACATTGCTGTGCAAGTATTAAAAGCTCTGCAATGTCATGTGCCCCATCACTCACAGGTATACATACCATGGCTGGATGTGTATCTGTGTGTCACATAGATATCCATTTCTGATTAGAGTGTCTGTGTCTTTAGCAGATAATTGTGGACACAGATTTAGCACATGCATGCAATGTATACACACAGGATGAGTGGTGCATGTATACCTGATGGAATACCATTGCTCAACATAGCCATTGTACAGTGATTATGGTGAGTGTAGGACATATTGTGGACATGCCAGTGCCAGCCATGACATGGCATGCTACAACACAACTGCAACATTAAACATCACATATACCCAATGTGTGTCATGTGACCTATACACTCCATAGCATTAGAAGACATATATGTGTCACTTTGTACAAATGGTGGTTGCTATGTATATTGTGTATAGGTGCATATGTTTGCACACACACAACATTGAGGTGCATAGCAATGAATGCTATGTGTAGTACTGTGGTTACTGTAACTGGATGGGGTGTAGTACCATGAGCCATCATCATGCAGCATCATGTGGTCACTCAAGGCTACTAATGTATGCCAGACTGGCACCTAGCATGCTGTAACTGAACTGCAGTACCATGGCTACATTCACCATTTCACAGCCAGTTGTTACATGAGTTTGTAAGGTACCCAATAGGGAGCATTGCCTAACATGAATGTGTTATGTGTTGAAGAGTGTCACACAACCCCATGATAGGCCTCTACCCCTCAGGTATATTATGTGTGCTGTGTGGATGACATTTGGGATACTGGAGTGTGACCTTACAGCAGGTGTCTGAATATGCCATGTGTAGCATATTAACGTGTACTGCGTATGACAAAGTTGTGTATGTTGTGTGCATGTGTATTGACACTGCTTATTCAATGTCCACTACAGTGTTGCCACAATTGTGTGGGATGCTCTGTGTATTGCATGTGTTTGAGGCAGCTACTCACGTTACTGAGATGTGCATAGTCTCACAGCAAACATGCACAGCATGCATTATGCGTAGGTGTGTTATGTGTACATGGCCCACACCTCACCTATGACATGCACATTTAATATGCAATATTAAATGTAGAACACACTCACCAGCATGGGTCTGCTGCCTTGCTGTCACACCAGAGGGACCTACAAGGATATGAGGCAGTTTGTCAGTGGCAACAACTGTGGCATTGCTTCTGTGGGTTTGCAATCTTACAGTAGTACAATGGTTGACAGTCACAGGCCTACAGATTATGTTCCAAATTATCAGTATTGCACAACACCAGGCTCCACATCTTCTAACTACACAGTACACATTTCACACATGCATGATCTACCAATAGAGTTAACAGTAGTCTACAGATATGCCATGTTACCTGCATGCTCCATGTCAACTCGGTGGGTGGCTCCGGCCTCTATGATGATACATGTTTGCTGTTGTTGTTTTTGGCCAGGAGCCACTAGGCTGAGGAGCAGCTCCTCCACTCTGGTTAGGGGGGGTGGATGGCTACCCCGCCACCTGTGGCAAGCTGTTGTCTACGGACATCAGACGCACGCTGTCGGACATGTCTAAATAAATCATTGCAGTGATGGCAAACCTGCTCATATGTCTGGTTATGCATGCCTATGTCATTTACCCTACGGACAACATCTTGCCACAGTGTAGTCCGCTCATGCTGGTCCTGGCTGGTTCTTGAGAACAGCAGGGTGTAGTGCTGAGCCAGGCTGGTTGTTATTTGTTCATCCTCTGCTAGGCTATAGGTAGGATTGCGATGGTGGGCCAAGACCCTGGAAGACAATGAAGCAACATGTGTGAGCAAGTCATATGGCACACTTAACATTCTAAAGTACAGATATCACTGAACTGCCACCTATTGGCTGTCAGAGGATACACACTTTCAATACCACATATCAGTGCTCAAAACACAACTGCCTGAGAGTGCCTGGCATGCTCTATATAACAGTACATGGCACACTGTATGAGACACAATGCACCACCTAGCCACAGGAGGTATATATCAAGCTAATACATAAAGAAATATGTCATCCATTGCAATGATTGTAAAGTCCAGTTAGAGTATTACCAGTAGTTGTTGATGGCAAACCCCTGCCTAACATATGTGCACATTCATTACTATAGGTGGCATACTGCTGTACTAGACTATACATGTTGCTAGATATGCACTTATATCCTGTAACACACATATGACATAGGGCATGTTACAGGCATACCCACACACACCTCAGACAGGCATACAAGACACAAAGGCATGGCAACCCAGATGAGCTTTACCTGTGTACCATACAGTACTGTGTGTCAGTACTTACAAAACATTATGCCTGAGGTATGTAATCTGTGAGGACTACAGGGAACACACAAAACAGTGGTTCAGGTAGTACTACAGTTCATACGGGATTTGGATTCCCCAGCAGTACCAATCAATAAGCATACATGTACTGCTTTAGCCTACAATGGCGCACCCTAGCTGACAACAAGGGACTACGTCAGACTGTATGCCATACTGCTTTTTCTGCCTAGCAATAGCATACACATCTTTTGCTGGGATCAGAGCTAGGACACAAAATAGCATGACAGAAACAGTTTCCCAATAAGCTGTCACACATATGCAGAACTTCAACACATTCACCAACACATTCACCATCACACTCAGTCAACCTCACATAGCAATTATTGCAACAAGTACATGTGGGTGTGTATCGGTTCATAGGGATGTAATAGGCTATTGGCCCTAGGGCCTATAGAAGCCTAGCCATATGCTACGCTGGCCTTTGACACACATGTAATTTAATTTCACATGCCCCTGTCAAGCAGAGTCACAGAGGTGATTTCCAGAGTGTATTTCCTATCTCCCATCCAATCACCAGGATTATTCATGACGGCTGCTAATGAGGAGCTTGGTTTGCTATTGATAGGTGGTTTGTTCCAGAGTATGGGATGTCTCTGAGATAGGAATCTATCCCTCCAGCATGTTCTGTTTATTGAGGTGACAAGGTTTAGGTCCCTAGAGCGTGTAGCTCATAGGGATTGTGATCTGTTTATGTGGAGCATGTGAAACAGCTCTGGGTTTGACATAGCTTTGTATGTTAGGCAGAGGTTACCTCTGGGTAGGTGGTATGCGACACAGTCTAGCTGTGGTTTTGTGGTACAGTCTGCATAGGGCATCTGTTTGAGGCCAGTATTACTCTTTGTAAGGTATGTCTGTGGCCTTTCCAGTTGCTGTAGATGTCTTGTGAGGTACATACCAAATGGGGCATTGTACTCTATAATGGGTTTTATGAGTGATGAGTAGAGGAGAACACTGACCTATATTTCCCTGGATGACACACCTTTTGTGATGAGGTGTGCCACATAGACAGATTACATGACTAGTGTGGAACTGTGATTATCACAGGGGAGACTACTGTCCACCTGTGTCCCATGCTCTCTTATCACACTTTCAGTGTTAAGTAGAGTACCACCTATGTGGTAGTTCATGGGTACAGAGTTTTTGCCAGAAGGGATGCCAATGCAGTTTCAACATTGAGCTTGAGTTCATGGCTTTGTCACCAGGCATCTGTTGCAGTAATTATGACCCTCTCTCTCTCTGTATATATATATATATATATATATATATATATATATATATATATATATATATATATATATATATATATATATATATATATATATATATACACACACACACACACACACACACACATATAAACATCCATTGGTGTACATATAGATATACATATAGGCACATATACAGTCCACCTTTCATGGTGGGAATATCAATTATGCAAAGGTTGTGAGGTATACAGTTATGTAATAATATTGCACAGTCTTGTGCGGAATGCATTGAAGGTGTTCTCAGCCCATGTAGCTTTAGCAGGCCTCACTGGCTGCAACACTGCAAACCTGACAAATCATACCCACAGCGTTTAACCACCACATGTCATATACCAGCACTGTATGCTGGCTTGTTTGCCACACACTACAACCTACATAGAAATATGCACATAACAACCTTAACCAACATATATATGTACACTGTTCAGAAACAGTTGCAGTATGTCCCTTGCACTATGCACATGTACAGATGCTAATATATCTGACACAGAAAGATCTTTCTGTATGTGTGTGCCATATACACACACAAGGTCTACACCGTTGTAAGTCCATGGACCACATGGCTGACCTGTTGGGCCTTGCTGCAACATGAACAGGTGTCACATTTGAGCACACAGTAATATTAGAGGGTGTATATATAGCTGCAAATGCTAGATTAGCATACTAGCCTGGTACAGCAGTTGCCAATGCTAAGCTACACGTTAATATGACTATCATGCATTTGTTACTCTGGCACATCCATGTTTATATAGCTGTATGCGCTACTCCCCCAAACAGCCATTGTACACACTAATGTATAGAACACAGATAACATAGATCAGATGTTTGATATTTAATGCTGAGCTACATATGTCACAGTTATATCCCACTGCACACAGCTACACACTGGTTTGTCCATGGCAGGAGTTATGCAGGGTATCTGTGCATAGATACGTACTGCTGCCACACATGGATGATTCAGAGTATGTAGAATACTCTTCAAAAACATCTACTACATGCCAGTAAATACATATCTGTTGCATACCTTTCCTTTGTATGTGTTTGTATTTTTCAGTTCTGTGTGTCTTTTCATTTTTCTAATTTTTTTTTTTATTTATTTTAATTTTTTTAATTGTTTTTTTTTTTCTGTTGCTGTTGATGTTGATGTAGATGTCGGTGTCTGTCTGTCAGCCTGTCTCTCTCTCACTCTTCGTAACAGCAATGGAATGATTGCATGTGTGGACAGCAAGTACAGCCTGCTTTTCTAGGTATCTGCACATGTGCATGTGATGGCCTCTGCACCAATTGGTGGCCACCATTTGGTAATTGCATGCAGCCTGTTGTGTGGTGATTGCAGTACTCACTGTCATAGCAACCCAATGCTATAAATTGCTAAGTCAGGTAGGTGTAGCCCTTTCAGCTTTCCAAAGTGGGGCCCATGCTTGTTTGCTGTGGACACCGTTGTGTAAGTCAAAAGGTTGGTATACTTTTTATATCTGAAGCAAGTGGTGTAGCCAGTGATTTGAATGTTGTACTCAGACCTGAATGTTGCCACTTCCAGTACACAGTTGTCAGTGTAGAATTGTACTCTCCCCTACAAATGCTAACACAAGATACATGGGAGTGCTCAAACCACACCTGCCTGACAGTGCCTGGCGCACTCTATATATCAAACCATGTTCTGCATAGCAACAAAGAGAAACCAGTATGTAAGACTTTACAACAGTACATGGCACACTGTATGCGGCACAGTGCACCACCCAGCCACAGGAGATATATATCAAGCTAATGCATAAAGAAATATGTCATCCATTGCAATGATTGTAAAGTCCAGTTAGAGTATTGCCAGTATACCACACTAGTTGTTGATGGCAAAACCCTGCCTAACATATGTGCACATTCATTAGTATAGGTGGCATACTGCTGTACTAGACTATACATGTTGCTAGATATGCACTTATATCCTGTAACACACATATAACCGAGGGCATGTTACAGGCATACCCACACACACCTCAGACATAGATACAAGACACAAAGGTATGGCAACTCAGATGAGCTTTACCTGTGTACCATACAGTACTGTGTGTCAGTACTTACAAAACATTATGCCTGAGGTATGTAATCTGTGAGGACTACAGGGAACACACAAAACAGTGGTTCCAAGCAATGTGGACATACACCATACTGTGCTCTTTAGGCCTACAGCTTCAGGTAGTACTACAGTTAATACAGGATTTGGATTCACCAGCAGTACCAATCAATAAGCATACATGTACTGCTTTAGCCTACAATGACACACCCTAGTCGACACCAAGGGACTATGTCAGACCGTATGCCATACTGCTTTTTCTGCCTAGCAATAGCATACACATCCTTTCCTGGGATCAGAGCTAGGACACAAAATAGCATGACAGAAACAGTTTCCCACTAAGCTATCACACATATACAGAACTTCAACACATTCACCAACACATTCACCATCACACTCAGTCAACCTCACATAGCAATTATTGCAACAAGTACATGTGGGTGTGTATCGGTTCATATGTAAGTAATAGGCTATGAAGCCTAGCCATATGCTACTCTGGCCTTTGACACACATGTAATTTAATATATATATATATATATATGTATATATATATATATATATATATATATATATATATATATATATATATATACACACACACACACACACACACACACATACATATAAACATCCATTGGTGTACATATAGATATACATATAGGCACATATATAGTCCACCTTTCATGGTGGGAATATCAATTATGCAAAGGTTGTGAGGTATACAGTTATGTAATAATATTGCACAGTCTTGTGTGGAATGCATTGAAGGTGTTCTCATCCCATGTAGCTTTAGCAGGCCTCACTGGCTGCAACACTGCAAACCTGACAAATCATACCCACAGTGTTTAACCACCACATGTCATATACCAGCACTGTATGCTGTCTTGTTTGCCACACACTACAACCTACATAGAAATATGCACATAACAACCTTCACCAACATATATATGTACACCCTTCACAAACAGTTGCAGTATGTCCCTTGCTCTATGCACATGTGCAGATGCTAATATATCTGACACAGAAAGATCTTTTTGTATGTGTGTGCCATATACACACACAAGGTCTACACTGTTGTAAGTCTGTGGACCGCATGGCTGACCTGTTGGGCCTTGCTGCAACATGAACAGGTATCACATGTGAGCACACAGTAATATTAGAGGGTGTATATATAGCTACAAATGCTAGATTAGCATACTAGCCTGGTACAGCAGTTGCCAATGCTAAGCTACACGTTAATATGACTATCATGCACTTGTTACTCTGGCACATCCATGTTTATATAGCTGTATGCGCTACTCCCCCAAACAGCCATTGTACGCACTACTGCATAGAACACAGATAACATGGATCAGATGTTTGACATTTAATGCTGAGCTACATATGTCACAGTTATATCCCACTGCACACAGCTACACACTGGTTTGTCCATGTCAGGAGATATGCAGGGCATCTGTGCATAGATAGGTACTGCTGCCACATATGGATGATTCAGAGTATGTAAAGTACTCTTCAAAAACATCTACTACATGCCAGTAAATACATATCTGTTACATACCTTTCCTTTATATGTGTTTGTATTTTTCAGTTCCGTGTGTCTTTTTTTTTCTAATTTTTTTTTTATTTATTTTAATTTTTTTTAATTGTTTTTTTTTTCTGTTGCTGTTGATGTTGATGTAGATGTTGGTGTCTGTCTGTCTGTCTGTCTGCCTGTCTCTCTCTCTTCGTAACAGCAATGGAATGATTGCATGTGTGGACAGCAAGTACAGCCTGCTTTTCTAGGTATCTGCACATGTGCATGTGATGGCCTCTGCACCAATTGGTGGCCACCATTTGGTAATTGCATGCAGCCTGCTGTGTGGTGATTGCAGTACTCACTGTCATAGCAACAAAATGCTATAAATTGCTAGGTCAGGTAGGCGTAGCCCTTTCAGCTTTCCAAAGTTGGGCCCATGCTTGTTTGCTGTGGACACCGTTGTGTAAGTCAGAAGATTGGTATAATTTTTATATCTGAAGCTAGGGGTGTAGCCAGTGATTTGAATGTTGTACTCAGACCTGAATGTTGCCACTTCCAGTACAAAGTTGTCAGTGTAGAATTGTACTCACCCCTACAAATGCTAACACAAGAAACATGGGAGTATGTAGTTTCTTTTCTACTTATACAATTAGCTGCTATACATAAGTAGTTATTGAGATGTATTCATGTGGCACATGAACTGTTTGTGAACTGCTATACTATGAATATTAATGTACTCACATCTGCACAGTTTCTGCTTTTTTATTGTTGACATTAGCACAGGATGCTCAGGAA
Source organism: Protopterus annectens (assembly GCF_019279795.1). Taxonomy (NCBI): domain Eukaryota; kingdom Metazoa; phylum Chordata; order Ceratodontiformes; family Protopteridae; genus Protopterus; species Protopterus annectens. The sequence continues at coordinate 131,819,292 of NC_056737.1, read as the reverse complement.
AACTGGACAATTCCAGTACTGAGTATGCCTACCTACATCCTTGGTGGACCCTGACCACACAGGTATTCTGTACATTTGGGTGGGGATTGTCCTGCTATGATACTGTGTGGGGGTTGTAAAGTGCTGTTGTAACATTATTTACTGCTAGAATGGCTGGTTCTGTTATCACAGTCATGTAATGCAATTCCACAACAACTGCTGGTAAAGTTCCACAGAACAGGTTTTGTGTTATGTCATTCCTATCTTTCCTTTGCATTCACTCATTCTGATGCATGATGTATCTATTTCAGCAACAACCTGCTGTATATCTACTGTGGCTTAGTGGTACTTCATGCAGTCTAGTGTGTCCAGGGTTCGAGACTGACAGTGGTGTTTTATTTTGCTGTTGAGCAGAACAAGGGCCCTCATATGCAGGGTGACTAAGGCACTTTTAAGCAGTTGTAAGCGGGTTTGCGCATGTTTGCGCAAAGCTTAGCAATACTTAGCTAAGTGAACACAAGTGCACACTCGCACAAACCCACTAACTACTGCTTAAAAGTGCTTACTCCCACTAACCCTCTTGCTCTTTTCTTTGAAAGAAAAGAAAATGGGGAGATAGGAAAGTGGTGAAAAAGGGGCACAAAGAGGGAAAGACAGTAGGGAAAACAGCTCGGGATGTGCAGGACAGGTGTAGGGAAGGTCCATAGCTGCCCATTTCTTTAACAGCAACAGCTGTGCATATGCTAGAAATTTGGAGGGAAATGTGAAACCTTCCACCCCTGAGAGAGGGGTGAGGACAACAAAGCATGTTGTACTGCCAATTAAATATCAGTTTATGTGTCCAGCAGACATGTGTGCAAAATGGGCAGCTATGTATGGGGCATCATTTTTTTTTTTTAGCAGATTGACCTTTTTTTTTCAGGTGAGAGTGGAATGTGGGGTAGGGGAAGTGGGTATATTTGGGGAGGTAGGTTGGGGAGGTAAACAGACAAGACAAACAAGATGCATACAGGGGCTTAATATGACACATGTGGAGGGTGAACACCATTGATGGGGAAGGATGTTTGGAAATCGCAAGCCCATGAGCCCAAAGATGGCAACAGTGGAACTGAGATCCCCACCCATGGGCAGTCATCACTGCACCTTCACAGCCCAGAGGGTGGCTGTGCTGGGGGCTGTGTAGGAGGGGCAGACTCACCTGTGAGTCATGCCACACATGCCTCAAGCTGGCGTAGAGGATCAGCGACTGAACGCTCTATCTTCCTATGCACCAAAGCCTGGATTGTTCGGAGGGTGATAGGTGGCCCTCCTCCGGCCTCACTTGCATGGGGGGGTGAGCTCCATCCCCTGCAGTGCTTCCACCCGAAGGTGGCACAGGGCCAATGGAGGAGGAGGTCCCGGGCTGGGCACCGGTCCTGCTGGTGCCAGGTGCCATCGCCAGCTGAGGTGGGACAGGTGGATCCTCTGGGACTGGCCTTCACATACGTTCTATGTTTAGGAGGATTTCATGACAATATGGGTTGGTAACAGCCAACAGCATTCCAAATTAGTTGTAACAGCATGCAGTAGTATTCCTATTAACTCAACACACCAGAGTTCCAACAGTTGAACAGCAAGCATAACACATGCATATATAGAACAACAGTGGATATTCCAACAGCATGCAGGATTGATTGGTGGCAACAGGCCACCAAGATTGTGGTATCTGAACAGGGCACATGCATCAAAGTAAATACAGATATTTATAAACCAATAGGACATATGTCCCAACAAATGTTTTGAGATTAGACATAGCCATTGAGGTGTGGAATTGCATTGTTTATGCACATACAGTAGGGTGTAAAAAGATACCTCCATTAACAACTTATATGTACTTATAGTTTACACTACATTCCTATTGACTGCAGGTATATATCCCCTACATGTATTATTACACTAGGCAATGTCCGTTAAATTGTGAAATGGGTTTTGCTAGTTCTTTATATACCTGACCTGTATCTGACATACAAACTGTCCAGGATGCAGATGTTACTGCTACGTATTTATATATTTTATTTATATTTATATATCTACATATCTATATGTGTTCAGGTGACATTATCAATTATATTTTAACAGCCCCCTACATTTCTAGCTGCACACTGACATTTCTGGGGGACACAATAACAAGCTACTCATGTGCCAGATTAACCTATACATGCCAGCCATTAACCAACAGTTGAGGACTGTATATATGCTTAACAGCTACTGGCCCTCCCTTCATCTACTTTATATGGGCCTACCCAAGTGTGGGTTGACAGCGCTTAATACAACAGTACTATTTCTATAATGCAAGAGTACAACAATATATCGGAGAAAGTGACACAGACACACTCCAGGAATTATACCTTTATTAATTACATTACACACTTTTCTAGAGGCTCTCTCATTTATTTGATATTACAGTGCATGCAGAAGACTTTTTCAAGACGTATTATACCTTTATTAATGGGTTACAACACTCTTTCTCAGGCTCTTTCACTTATTTTATATAACAGTACATGCAGAGAAATTATTCAAGACTTATTATACCTTTATTAATGGGTTACAACACTCTTTTTTAGGCTCTCTCACTTATTTTACATAACAGTACATGCAGAGAAGTTATTCAAGACTTATTATACCTTTATTATTGGGCTACAACACTTTTTTCAGGCTCTCTCACTTATTTTATATAACAATACATGCAGAATAATTACTAACCTGCCTGGTGACGCAGCCTTAGCAGCCTTTCTGCATAGGCTTGCTGATTTCCAGCATGGACACCTGCAGCTGTGAAGTACATGAAGTGATATTGAGACATATACCTATTGATAATATAGACTACAATATCAATTCTTACATACTTCATTCCATGGCTACCTACCATCTCATGGGCCTCCTGTATCCACTGGTTCAGTCAGTCCTCCTTGCGTCTCTTCAGGTCTGAGTAGTGGTGTCTGACCTGCTCCCCAGTCCAAGGGACACCTGTGGCACTGGTGAGATCATGTGCTAGATGGTTCCAGGCTTCTGCTTTGTATTCAGTGCCCTGGAACTGGCCCTGCAGGAGTCTGTCATCATGATTATGGATGAGGAGTCAAACCATCACTTTTGACTCCTCAATGCCCCACCATTGTGCTCGAAAGTGATAGCCCTCTTCAACACCAGCCATGCTGCCTACAGATGGGAGCTACAACCAGTTATGGCAAGTATTCCCACCTATGGGGCTTAAATATGGCTCATTTCCCGCACTTTATTTGTGATTGGCCGGCTTTGAAAACTTTCAGCTGAAAGCACACCTGCTTAACACTGGGTAAACTTTTATTAATATGTATGTGTGTGTTGAAAGTGCATACATATCAAAAGCTGTCATGGCTTAGTGGTTCAGTACTGTGATTATGGTGCAAAGTATCCTGGGTTCGAGGCCTGCCATTGCTTTTTATTTTACTACTGGCCAGACCGGCTAGGAGGTGTGTGTTTAGCCGACTTTGCTCAACTTTGCCCAATGTTGCTCTATGTTGCTCTACGGTGCTCTACCTTGCCCGACATTGCCTGGCGTTGCCCGACATTGCGCTAGTTAGCACGGTGCAGCTATGCACAAACATGTTTTGTTTGCGCTTGTTGGCGCGATGCGCAGCTCCACGCAAAGCCATTGCGCTAGTTAAAGCAGTGCTAAGCTATGAGCAATTACACTTAAATGTGCTTAATAATGGTAAACTTTGCTTAGCAATGCTTCACATTGCTTAAGATACGTTACTTATGCATTCATCAGTATGCATAACCAATTCATCTTCTTATATATATATAAAATATCGTTCACTACTACATAGGCCATTTCAATGCTTTTTACTAAAATTTTATAGATAAATGTCAGGAATTATTTTTCTATACAGATTAACTACAGAAAATAGAAAGGGGAGTGGTGGGACTAGAACTGGGAATGCTTCCACTTTGTGCGAAAGCTCTACCACTACACTATTGCTATTTGGTTTAATTTGCATATGTTTCTTATTATCCTCTTTGATCACTAAACTGCTAACTGTAGCTAAACAATGGGCAAACCCATGCAAACACACGCAAATACGGGCAGCTATATCAGGAATAATAAAAAAATAAATAAAAGTTTTACATTTTCTCATTGTACAGAGGTTTAGAATGTGGGGGAGTGTAGTGTTGGGTATGTGCACATTTGAGCGGACTCGCTCATGTCAGTTGACATTTGCCGATTGAGGGACTGCTCGGCAGTCCAACATGCCCCCTGCACTCGTGCACGCTCTGTGTTAGCCTTAGAGTTGAGTCAGCGTGCCCTCATGAATATGTATGGCTCGCTGATGTCTTCCTCTTAGGCTGCAGTTTCCGTGTAAGACTTATTTAGTCTTACACGGAGGATTAGTGAATCCCGGGGAGTGTCTTTCTGTAAGAAATATGTTTACTGGAATAAGATGTAAACAGATGATATAGTTTTCTCTTACTCCTCTCTCACTGTTCTTTGGAAATACAGTATTACAATGCCTAAAATAACCTTCTCTTATACTAGCAGTAAAGATATGTTTTCTAAACTCATTTCACAATTTCAAAATAAATTATATAAATTTGGGAAACATTTGTTATTTCCCTGGTCTTGTGTCAAAATTTGATATAACATGCTCTGAATATTTTATTATAAAGATAAAATAGATTCTGATTTTTTGAAGATACAGTGAATTGTTTCATAAATCTGATACTACTGGCATAAAAGATCAAGTAATCTCATCTGCCATAGCTTTACAAAATGGATAAAGATATAACATTTAATTAATATTTGCTTTTCACTTACTTTTCATTATTGTTTAACACTCATACTCATACTGACAGAATACGTGTCAGTTAGTGTTTTCTGCTTGGAGTAAAAATTCATTAAAAGACTAAGATACTAAGTTAGTAAATATATGAAACTGAAAATTCTAAAAGGAAAAAATATCTTTTACACTAGTCGATGCCATCCATAACAAATATCTGCCAATATGAAACCACAAAACAGCATTGCAGTGGGGAAAGCTAAATCATTTTCCTAATCATTAACACTATATGGTCTATGCAAATTGATTAAAAAGGTCTAATTTGAAATCTAAGTTCAGTTAATTCAATGCACTCTTTACAATGATAAATCATAAATTAGTCATATATATATATATGGAAGAAAATGCATATGCTTTTAGAAACTATTATGAAGAACAACTGGACTGTCAAATACAAATGATTCAGACCATAAATATTTATTAAAGGCAACATTTGTGAAATGTTACAGATTATTCAAAAACAGGGTCAGTATTCATCCTGTCTCAATATCATAACACCATAGCTTGGTTAATTAACATGATGGCAAGAAAATGTGATTTAGAGATATCTATGGAAGCAGTGAGAAAAACCTCATTATTGGATCATTAGCATGTCTCTGAATTACACACTAGCTCTATCAGACCTGATACACTAGTGTCCTTCCTATCTGCCCATGCATCACAATGACAAAGGCACCCCTTATAAACACACACACTCCCCTATATACATGCACTCCAAGACATTCACACATACACACAAGCAAATACACACACATACACCCATCAGCAAACAAGCCCCTGCACAGTTAATCACACTCAGTTAAATTCACAGAAACACTTACCCATTCACCTGCATGGACAGCATACAGATGCACACATGTATACACAGACACACACACACACACACACACACACACACACACACACACACACACACACACACACACACACACACACACACACACACACACACACACACATACAAATACACATTCATGCAGCTTCATTCATATCCCTGCAAGCATTCACACACATGCTAACACACACACACACACACACACACACACACACACACACACACACACACACACACACACATATTACTCCACTGCTTTAGTGAACTTACTTGCATTATGAGTATCCCCATAAGAGTGAAAGAGTGACTGCTGTGTAGTTTACAGTGGGCATTTTTTTCTCTCTTAGAGTAAAATTTTACTTGGCAAGTAATTTGGGATCTCCTGTAATTTCCAGAGTCAAGGATATGATTAATTAGCATTAACCACACAAACTGAGATCTGATGTAAGTTCCAGGAGAACGCATATGAATAAGCAAGCAATAATACCCAACAGGGTGTGTGTTATTGTGTAAATTATGCATGCCCAGGGATGTTCTGAGGTACCCCTGGAAGAGCGTTATTTACACAATAAAAGACACCTTGGGGCATTATTCCACATTAGAGAACGGGCTGTCAGTAAAAATGTGGTGTTTTGCTTATTTATTTTTATTACTATATTATTATTTATATTTTTAATGTAAAATAGTTCCTCTGCCTAATGTTTCAAGCTTTCTGTAGTATATATAACTGGTGTTAGAGGAATTTTTTTTGCATCCAACATATAGGATTTAAAAAAATGGCCAGATATTTACCTCATTTTTGTTCCCTTACTCACCAAATTTGTGATTTATTGGAATTGTTGGGGATTGAAGTCAGTAAGTAATTGCATACATTTGAGTTTCAGATAGTATTTCTGTCAGAAAATGCACAATAAAACAAATTAATTTATTCTAGCAACTTTCTAATTCTATCCATCCATCCTCAACCCCCTTTTCCCATTTTGCACATATGGTTGGGGTGTCACTTCTACAGTGACAATTGCCAAGGTTTACACTGTTGAGTGGCTAGCCCTGCCACAGTAGCTCATTCACACCACTCACTTGTGCATACACTCTCACTTACGGCCAATTTAGAGTGACCAATCCACCTTCTGCATGTATTTGGAATGTGGGAGGAAACTGGAGCACCTGGAAGAAACCCACGTGACCACAGGAAGGATATGCAGACTCCATAAAGAAGGCACCCCAGCCAAGAATAGAACTGGATAACCTCTTGCTGTGAAGCAACAATGCTAACTGCTGCACCATTATGGCCACCCCAAAACGTTATAATTTTATATCAGCAATATTTAAAATCTGTTCCTAATTTTTAGCCTTTGTTTCCCCATACCTCTCCACCTCTAAGCCCAAGAAAGCTGTACAAATTACATAAATAATGAGAACAGAGATCTAAAATTAGGGGCAGATTTTAAATATTGTTTTTATAACCTTAGAAAGTTGCTACAATTACAGTATTTGAATTGGCATGCATTTTATAAAGGAAAGGAAGTCTAAAACTCAAATGTATGTCACCATTTTGTGACTTCAGTCCTGTAAAATTTGTCAAAAAAGAACCATCATTTTTTAAGGAACAATCAAATAAATAGTAGTCATAAATCTGGACAGTTTAGAGGTATGGTCATCCCCTTTATTTTAGGCTTTATTCAGATTTCTTGAGGTAAGAGGTTGAGAGGTACGCATACCTCTTAACTGCTGCTGCCACTCATCAATTGCTCTAACTCTCACTCACACACACAAGCACACACACAGTTCTGCTTTTATGCATGCAAGCATGCATGCAATCACACATGCAGACAGAAACTTAATCATACTCACACACATACTTTTCTTTCTTTCTTTCTTTGTTAAATGCTTCTTTTTAATTTTACACTCGCTAAACAGAAAAAGTGCTACTTAGAGAGTGTAAATTAATGATTTGATCAATCTCACTCACACTTCCATGCACGCATACACTCACACACAGACTCACACACACACACACACACACACACACACACACACACACACACACACACACACAGACACGCATATTTTTTAAATTTCTACTTTTTTAATTTTATACTCACTAACCAGCAAAAGCATTGCTTACCAAGTGCAAATTAATGGTAGCAGTTAGCTTCGTTACTGTCTGAGCTTCACAGTGCCTTAATATGCTGACATGAAGTGGTGGACTCATTTTTCAGTGGGCATAACCTGCACATTAACACCCTGCTGAAGAATGCTCATTCTTCAATCAGGGTAGTGATATATGGGTCACTCATTCTCTAATTTGCATTAGACTTTCCTCCAGACTGCTGCAATATCATGCAGATCTACCTGAAAGACAGCACCCTGTGGTGAGGCCATCAGAAGGGGAAATCCTCAGAGGTAGGGTAGTCTCTGAAATGTAAAATCCTTAGAATGATGGAGAAAACTGCTGACCTTAGACTTCCCTATCATGCTATGCCTTTCTGAATCCCTGTGGTTTTCTCAAAATAAGAGTAACTACCTTAGAAAGGGATACATATCTCAGGAAATAGTTTATCGTGTCAAAAAAGATAAGACAATAAGGCCTCACTGATAAATAAGATTATTTTAGAACTATAATAAAATAATTTTGTCAAAAGATTTTTATTTTATTTCTTAAAGTGTATAATATTTAATAAATGCATTTCTTTTTCACAGAAATATACTTTGAATACGCCAGTTTTAAACCTAGATAAGAATGCACTAAAACAAACTTCAAACAGACCAATTTCATTATTTAATATTGAATCCAAAATACTGGGTCAGTTTTTATAGCTACAGTTAAGTTGTTTTACTTACTTGAACAGATGAAGAGAAAATGTAGTTTATTCTAAATAGTCAAACTCTAGACAATACAGAGTAGGTTAAATAATTGATTGTGCATATTGCACTGCTAAAGAATTCCAATTATTTGTTCAGATACTGAAGGCTCATTTGATTCAGCAAATTGATATTTCTTTTCAAAGTGCTTGGAGGTTTTGTCTTTCCCAGAAACATTTATTGATTTAATTAAATTCTTATAATAGTTGTACTTATATCAAGATTTGCACTTAACTTTCTTAAGCTGCAGAAATAAGAAATAAACAAGCAAGAGCATTTTAACAAATAGGATTAAACTGAATAATAATATGAAATTATATAAGGTAGATATGGGTTAGTTTATATAGTTTTGGTATGTGATGATCTTCGACTGTTAATATTTATAGATTCATAAGTAAGCACTAGGTTAGCTGCCCTTGCAGGCAATTTTAAACCTAGACACTTTCCATTTTTGTACGCAAATTGACCTGTTCCATTTGATTAGAGACAGACCTTACCCATCCCATGGTCAGTAATTATATATTACCTCTAATAAGAATAACTGGGATCATATCATAGATAATTTGAGGGGACCCATGTATAGGATAAAGTATTTAAGAGCTGCCTCTGTCCAGTACTAGTACAGAGAGCAGTCCTGAGATCTCAAAATGTAAATAACTGTTAGAATAGAAAAAGTTAATTTATGATGAATTTTGGCAGTAAAACAGCCTAGAGGCTGGGGCAGTGTGACTTATGCTGGGGCAAAGGTGGTGGACACGATTTTGAAAAAGTATGTGTCCAGTGACTCCCACATTTCTAAAGACTCCTGGTCATTTCTTGAGAGGGTTAATCGTACTCCTTGTACAGGGGAGAGTAATTTCTTGACAATCGATGTTATTAATTTGTACTCTTCCATCCCTCATTCCATAGCGGTAGAATGGATTGAAGCTATCATGACCATTAAACAGGCACCTGTTGGAGACATTCTGATGGTGAGGGAGTTATTGGACATCATTCTGACCTGTAATTGTTTTTCCTTTAACAATCGTTGGTTCCACCAATTAATAGGGGTCCCTATGGGGTCTCCTTGTGGGGCCAGCGCTGCCAATTTGATGATGACTTACTGGGAGAGAGAGTTTGTTTTCCCTAATGCTATCATTCAGGAGAAAACCCTGCTTTACACTAGATCCTTGGATGATATTTTTATCATCCTACAGGGGGAGAGGAAAGTGGCTGAGACACTGTTAGATAGTATTAATACCTCCACCAGTTTTTTGAAATTTACATTCAATTTTTCTAAGGAGAGGATCTCTTACTTAGATGTGGAGTTATTTAAGGATATCCCTCTAGGCTGTTTTACTGCCAAAATTCATCTTAAAGTAACTTTTTTCTAACAGTTATTTACATTTTGAGAGCAGTCACCCCTTCCATCAGAAGAGGTCGATAGTAAAGGGGCAGTTGGTGAGGATGGCGGGGATGGTGTCTAAGTTCAGCAACTTCCTTGAAGAATGTGAGTTTATTTGTGGCCTTTTTTTGAACAGGGGATACCCGGACCATCTCATATCAGAATTGGTCAAGGAAGTTTGTGGTAAAAGGAAGAATGGGTTCTATGTACCAATTTTGGGCAATAATGTAGCACCCCAGAACCCTGAGCCATCCCATATACAAGCCCATGTGAATTACCTTTGCAGTTTTATTACAACTTTCAATGTTGATGCAGGGGATATTTCCTCCATCATAAAGAAAAATTGGAGTATTTTATGATTAGACACGCAAGGTAACTCACAGTTTGAGATCACACCCAATGTGGTGTTTAGGAAGGGGTTGAATCTGAAGAGTATTCTACAGAGGAAATCGAACCATGTTAGGGGGATGTACAAATGCAGTATGTGTAAATAATGTAGGTTTATTAAAGCAGGGACCTTTTTTAGTATTGGAGAGACCAGATACCTCATCAGGGGTAGATTTAACTGTGCCAGTTCACATGTGGTATATTTGGCTAGGTGCTCTTCATGCCCAGTGTTATATATAGGAAAAACTGACAGGAAACTTCAGGAACGCCTTTATGAACACCTTTATGCCATCAAAAAAGAGAAGATGGAGAATGCGCTTGCCAGGCATGTTAAGGAATACCCGGGTCATGAATTTACTTTTTCAGTCATTGATCAGATAGTTCCTTCCAATAGGGGGGGTCCAGATACATTACTTTTAGAACAAAAGGAATTAATTTGGCAGCTAAAACTAGAAGCTTATCATTATCCAGGCTTAAATGGAATGTTATCCATTTCTTGTATTTTAAAATTAAGAAGTTTGTTAGGTAATTTTATTGTATTTATTTTTGTAGATTGCATCCATTTTAATTTCTTCATCTATTTTTTATCTGTTTCAGCATGGCTTACAAAAGTATGGAGATTTCTTTTACTGCTTGTTCAGTAAGGTTGAGTCCTCAGGGAAGGGTTTGAGCAGGCGTTGTGAATGTATTGGCTTAATTGCTAAGTAGTCATGTGATTTATGAGCTTTTTATTAAGGTGTAAACTGGAATGTGTTGTTTGTTTTTCTGATGAAGTTGGTGTGGGACACTGACGAAAAGCCTATTATTGTTGAGCTTAAAATAAAATTTTCAGTTATCAGCATCACTGTGTCTGGAATTGGTGCATCTGCTGAGGTTTATCGTCTTGCCGGCTTCCTTTTTCAAAGACAGTTAACATGATACCCCAACCCCCTGTAGAAACAATGTGAAAAATAGGGGGCTGATGATGATGATGATGTGTAATCCATTGCTGTTTTTGCCATGGCACTTGTACTGGTCACTAGAAGATACTGTATGCTGACATTTGTAATGAGTAAGCCACATTATTCTGTGTACCTTACGTTGTACAATGTTGTAATGGCTGTATATTTACACAATGAAAGGTGTGTCACAGACCTGTTTATGGTTCAGTTTCAGGAGGCTGTGGGGGACACCTATGGATACACAGCAGCAATAAACCCATACACATCACAACACAGGATGGGATGTCAGTACAGAAGAAATATGTCTTCAGAAAGGTACAGCACTATAGGTGCATGGCTCCATAGGTTCATATGTGTATAACAGCCTAACATGTACAATGACGTCATTCAGCCTACCCATGCATCCCTAATCTCTGAAAAGGTCTGATACCACTGATAAGCATCACCTGGGTTTTGGGAGCTAACACATCTAAAAGCTGTGGTGATGAAGATGACCCATCTACAAAGTTTCTTTATCCATTACAGACTTTTGTCCTACACCAGTTATGATTGTCTTGTCCTGCATCCCATTGTGTAACTTGCACATGATGTGCGTTACAGCAGATGTGTGCTTCACATGCATATGGAGCTTGTTACATATAGGGTGGAGTGTCTGTGTTACATACCTGTCTCTCCAGCATGTACTATTTATACCACAGTGAAGGTGTAAGTGTGTAGAACATGTACTACATGTGCTAACCCTGTCTTGGATAAGTGAGAGGTATACAGTGGGATCTGACACCTCCCTCTATGGCAGCAATACACATCCCCTCCAAAGCATGTAGGAGAAAGACTACACATGTATGGTCTTGACATGGTCTGCATATGACATGTCACCAGCAATATGTATTGGTTTACCATGGAACCTGTGTGTCTGCTACAGTTGTAAGATATGACTGTGTAGTGACATAGCAAAGGTGTCATAGCACTTAATGATAGGTGTGATGAGTGCCAAATACAGTATAACAATGATAGTCTGGGATATACATGCCATAACTTTCTGTATAGGTTGTACAAAATTTAATGGATCCCCACATCTTATCAACCAGTGAAAGTCAAAGACTACATTACTATCTGTGTCCATAAGTCCATTAGTAATGGCTCAACTGTGTGCGGTTTGCAGACACTACTATATTTTCCAGGGGTGGATGACTTCCAAAAGGATAGTATTGTGCATTCCTTGGCATTTACTGTTTGTCAGTGGCTCTGACAATAACTGAATGTGTGTCTCAGGTCATCATGGATAACTGTTGGTTCTGTGTAGGATTCAATGACAGCTCCTAATTTGCAGTCACCTGCTAATGTAGCCAGTCAAAGGTCACTGACAGCGGCTATGACTGCAGAGAATCGAATGGCTACAAGGGGTACTCCCTTAATGATGTGTGAGGGAAGTTCACTGGTGACTTGTGTCATTTTAGTGTAGGTCTACTCAATGTTATCTTCCCAGATTATGACTATCAGACACTTAGCTATCCATCAGCTGACATAACACTCTGTAAATAACCTACACAGTTTTCAGCAAGGCCTGCTGGCCTAATATTGTCAAACACCTTGTCAGGCCATGGTAGGTGGACTAAGTCATATTCCCCTTATCCATTGCATAGTTTAACACTTAATGAGGTCCACCAGTTATGGTAGGCAGGCATTATCTTCCACTGAGCAAAAAAAAACTGTTTGGTCCAGTGTCTGTAGGTGTACAACATTGTTGCTGATTGTATCCATGCTAACTCCTTTCATGGCTTTACATATTAGATGACTGAGACATCTGGGGACACTGCTTGGCACTGGATTCTAGTTGTCTACTGTGCAACTAAGTATTGCAGTTATTTATTTATTTATTTATTTATTTATTTATTTGTTTATTTATTTATTTATTTATTGACATTTGTTGTCCGGGAAAGCCCACTGGGCCAATGACCCATTTTCAGTGGAGGCCCAGGGTGAAAAGCTATATACAATCACAGAAATCTTTACATAACATCAGCTTAACTTTGAAAGTCAAGAAAGTTTGTACACAACTTAAATTGAAGTAGATATACAAGACAAATACATATTATAGAGGTATACAATACAAGAAAATAAACACACTGTGTTAGATTTTTAGTAATTCTGATTGTATATTCTTTTAAGTAAGAGTACTGTTTAATCAATTCTGTTTATTCAGCCACATAAATAAAGAAAACAAGAAAGATTGGATATGAATACAGATAGTGTAAATTGCAACTATACTAAGTTAGTAAAAGTATCTGTAGTGTATAGTGGCCAAAACATTTAAGGTGGTTTAATTATATGACTACAAGTACAGACAAGGTTATTGAGATAGTGTTCTTTTAGTGCAAATTTAAATGTTTTTAAAGAGTCTAGTTGAGTAAGAGAAAGAGAGGGAGTGCATTCCAAGGTTTGGCAATGGCATGTGAATAGTGAAATTGTCCAGCTCTTTTGTTGGGTTTAGTTATGATTGAGTTGTTTGTTAGAGGACCTAAGATGCCAAGCAGGGGTGTGTGTTTGTATTATAATTTGAAGGGATGGACAGAAGTTTGGATTATTTAGTAGTTTGTGGGTGAGAGTAAGTTGGGAGTAATGTAGGTAATGAGAGAACTCAAACCAGTTTACAGATTTAATGGCCAGGCAATGTGTGTGAGTTGGCATGTTGGAGCCAAACTTGACTATTTTATAGTAGCATGACTGCAGTTTGTTCAGGAGAGATGTGTGTAGGTTAGTGAAAATGAGGCAATCATAGAGGAGGGAGGGTAGAAGTAGACTATCAGCTAATTTCAACTTGCTAGATTTGTCCAAATAGAGTTTATGCCTATAGAGTTTGCCAAACTTAAAATGGGTCTTTTTGATTGAGTTGAGTACATGATTCTCAAAGCATATGTTATCATCAATTGTGATGCCAAGTAGTTTGGCTGTTTTTGCAATTTCAATTTCTGTATTGTTTTGAGAGAATATTTTAAGGTGTAGAGTTAGATGTTTGGTTGTGAAGAGTAAAAGTTTAGATTTTTTGGGATTACGTAGCAGTTGAGCTTCATTAAGCCAGGATTTGAAGGAAGTAAATGCATTTTGTGTTAACTTTAGGAGATCTGAGATGTTGTTAGAGGATGTAATTATTGTTGAATCATCCTCGTATTGAATGAGTGTACTTTGCAGGGAAGCTTTATGGAGATTATTAATAAATATGTTAAAAAGCAAGGGCCCAAGAACAGACCCTTGGGGAACGCCTGTGTTGTTGAGTAGGTAACTGGATTGCTTACTTTGCCATCTAACAGATTGTTTTCTGTTGTGTAGATAGTTATGGAACCAGGATAGCAGGGTCTATATCAGAACACTGAAGTTTTAAAACTTCGAATGTTCTAATGTCGACCCGTTTTAATCGAACGGTAAAAATAGTGAAGCTGCAGAACACCAAATTCTTTCCTAGGGAAATAATTTGGTTGGCTGGTTCTGTGGCTTCGCTATTTTCAGTGCTGTGGTGGAGATTTATGGGTCAGGTTCAGGTAAGTGTGCGATTGTGTGGTTGCTAGGATTAGGGCAGGGGTTAGGTGAGTTAGAGCATGGGTTAGGTGAGTTAGAGTCTGGGCACGGGTTAGGTGAATTAGGTTTAGGGGCAGGTTAAGTGAGTTAGGGTTAGGGCGTGGGTTAGGTGAGTGTGCGATAGTGACGGACCTTAGGGTTAGGGTTTGGGTTAAGGTAAGTGGAAAGATAGTAGTGTATGTATAGTTTAGTGTAGGATTAGTTGTAGGATTATACGTTTATGTGTGTGTATTGATGTTTTTAGCTGGGCTTGTGTTGTGTGTATGTGTTTCAGAATAGCAAATTATTTCCCAAGGAAAAAATTCACTGTTTTGAATGTTCGATATTATGTGGTTTAGATATTTTAGGTTCGATGAAATAGCGTTCGCTATTTTCATCTTTCGATAATGTGATATAAACGCGGATAGAGTGTGTGGGGAGCAGTTTACTGTCTCAAGTTGTAAAAGTAGTTTTGAGTGGGACACTGTATCAAAAGCTTTTGATAGGTCTAGTAGGATCACTGATGTTAGTAGGACTGCATCAAGAGCTTTGTATACAGTGTAGGTAAATGACAGTAAGGCTGTTGTGTTGTGTGCTGGCCGAAAACCATGTTGGGTGGGTGCGAGTAGGTTATTGTCTGTGAGATGTTTTAACAATTGAGAATTAATACACTTTTCTAGAATTTTAGATAGAGGTGAAAGTATGGAGATGGGCTGGTAGTTAGATCGATCACTGGTGTTACTGCTTTTGTGAAGGGGAGTAATAATTGAGTTTTTCCATAGTTGTGGGACATATGATTCAGAGACTGATCGGTTAATGAGAATGCTAATTGGAAGAGCTATAGAATTTACTGCAAGTTTTAGGTATTCAGCTGGAAGGCCATCGGAAGAGGGGGAGCATGGTTTTAGTTTTGAGAGCAGTTTATGAACTAGAGAGGTGGGTACTGGGTGTAATATAAATAGAGGAGTAGATGGGTTTTTGTTGGAATTGCAATTGATGCGGGGGGAGTGGTAAGAGAGTGTATGGTCATTTATGTTGCCGATTGTACTTTTGTTAGTTTGTAGAGATAAATCATTAACAGGTTTTTGGATAGTATCAATAAAATGAGAATTGAAGGCTTGGGCAATTTCTTGAGGGTCTTTGCCAGGAGATGGCAAGGGGTTGCGTTGAGTATCGGGATTTAGGAGAGAGGAAACAGAGTTCCAGAACAATTTGGAGTTATTTTGTTGGGTAGTGAGTTTAGTGGAGAAATAGCTCCAATTATCATCAATTATCATTGATGACTTGCCTTTTGGCATTGTTACGGAGTTCTTTATATCTGAGTTCAAGTTGTGTGGTCCTGTTTCTATGCCATTCCTTCCAGGCTTTATCCCTGGAGGTAAGTAACTGTTTAGTTTGTTTAGTTAGCCATGGGGGCATGGTTAGGCATTACTCTTTTAGTACATGTGGGGGCAAGACTGTCTAGAATATCTAAAAAGACTTTATTGAAGTAGTTGACTGCTTCATCCAGTGGTAGAAATTTGGTAGGGGACCAGTTGTGAGTTTTTAGATACTCTAAGAATAGTTGTTCATTGAAATGGGTAAGATTCCTAATTGTTCTTAGACAATGCAGTTTGTCTATTTGAAATTGAGCTCTATGGGTATAGGAAGGAAGATGGTCACCAAAGCTATTGGGTAGGGTCCCTGCTTTGGTGATTTTTTGAGGATGTGAGACTAGTATCCAGTCTAGGGTTGATTCTGTTTGTTTTTTTATCTTGCAAGTTGGGTTAGAGATGAGTTGAGTAAACCTGTGCAAGTTAATACTATTTACTGGGGAGTCAGAGATGAGAGTTTCCTAGTTTATATTTGTGTCGCCAAGAATGATGGTTTCATTTGATATATTGAGGATGGTCCAGGATAGTAGATCTTCCAGAGTAGATATGCTTTGACCTGGGGGAATATAGCAGTACATAATTGTTTTCTGTTGTTGATGTGAAGGTTAACTAGTAATAATTCCATATTTCCAAATGTTGGTATAGGTTTATCATATGGTGTAACAGCTAAAGTATCATGGTAGATTATTGCTACACCTTCACCTTTTTTATGTAGCCGGTCATTTTTATGTATATGATATCCAGGAGGGATTATTTCAGTGTTAGCAATATGTGGTTTTAGCCAGGTGTCTGTGAGTACTGCAATATCTTGGGAAAAGTGAGAGAGCCAGGCTTGGAATTCGGTGGTTATGTTACAGCTACTGCACATGTTAATTGTAGTAAAGCAGAGGTTCTTGGAATTAGAAGAAAGGTTTTTGGCAGAATGGTTGATTCGTCCAGGGTTGGGGTGAATGTCGCCACATAGAGAGAGGGCCTGGTAGTGACATGTAATTATGGAGGGACGTTGAGTAATGAAGAGAGGCCTATGGTGGAGGTTACAAATTAATTGTGGTTTGATTATGATGACAAAGGATCTAATTTTTGTAAGGTGCCAAGTATGGAAGTTGAATAAAGAGGGTGAGATGTCAGAGAAACTATTGGTATTAGTGTGGGGTGCAGTGAGTGATGTGGAAAAATGTTGAAGTTGGGGAGTGGAATATAGTATGTAGGGAGGTGGTGTGGGATAGGAAAAGAAAAATGGAGGTAAGGGAAATTAGGGTAGTACAAGTTTTTGATGTATAGCACATGTTAGGAAAAGGTTGTGGTACTATAGTTAAGGAGAAGAATGAGGAAGATTCAGGAAGGGAAAATAATAAGGAAGATAATTAGGATGGAGTGAATGGGAGGATACTGGTGTAGGTTTCTGGGTGATTGATTGGGGGTTAGACAGGAAAGGGAAGAGCTTATGAAAAGTATAAATGCAATTGATGTGGGGGTGGGTGAGAATGAGGGTAGGGTAGGGGAGCAGAGTGAGCCCGAGCAGAGGGCAAACAGAGCGGGCAGAAACCTTGAGGCAGCTTGCCAGACCACAGTAGAAACAATCAGTTAATGTGTGCCTCAAGATAATGGAGCAGTTAAGAGTAGGCAGTTCCCAGAGGTAAGAAAAATGCATGTAATAGCAACCTAACACATGCTGCATTATTAGTTCTGTATAGTTTTTTAGCTCTTGATATTAGCAGTTGCTAAAAAAGAGAGAAGAATGGAGGGAGAAAGTTCAGGGGAAAGGATAGGGAGTCCAACACTATTTGATTGAGTTAGTGAGCATGCCACTAGTCAAATAAGCAATAAATACTTCCATCATGTTCCAAGGAAATAGTCATCCAAGATGTCTGTACAGAGCACAGACAAACAATGGAGAGAAGTGTAATATGTATACCCTATGAACGTAAGGCGGGAGGTTTTACACAGGTATTCTGCAGTTGGACACTACTCAAGCGGTGTGTACTGAAGGACACAATTACCTTGTGAAGAATGCAGAATGTAGGGGAGTCCCCTGAATTGCTGGTGCCTGGCTATTACGAATGCTGGTCTCACCACAACCATACTTTGATACTTTTCTGTCATCACACACAAAACATTACTATGAAGCTCAAGATGAGAAGCAGGACACAGCCAGTTTGTTCATCTACATTGTTACCCCACATCATGAAAGGCTGTGTAGGCTTCACATACCCTTCTGCAGGTAGATACCTTGATTAGAAACCTGAGCAATCATTTGGCTTTTACATGTATTATACCTTCTGTACCAGGGTTGGTGGTATGTCACTAGGGAACTGACTAGATGGTGATTAGGAGCACAGCTGCAGTGTCAAAATATAATGTACAATGTCCGGTAACATAGATGTGCAAGTATGCTTAAACAAGCAGCACGGTGGTGGTAATCCATGTTAGGTAACAATGTTACAGCAATTCATGCATCCTGCCCTTCAACAGCTTAATGGTGGATATCTGCATGACATGGCTCTGAGGCCTGGCCACCATTGGCCAATGTGTGTCTACCTGCCACATGTTCTAGGTATGTTATACTGTACAGTTATGTACCCAGAACACATATCTGTTTTGCACATCATGCCACACAACAGCCCGTTTCCAGTCTGGTTGTTTGACAGGCATTGTATACTTGCAAGGCCAACATAATGTCAGCAAAGTTGAAAAAGTTCTCTGTGCATGCATGGACATCCACACCATCACTGCAAGGAGTACCTACAAACACTGTGCTTCAGGCTGTCAACCCCAAGAGTGCGGCAGCATGACCCTAACTCATTAATTAATCAGAGTCTCTTTAATTGATGGCAGGTGTGTACCCAAGAAGACTGAATGCTGTAATTAAATCAAAAGGTGCTTCAACAAAGTATTACTTTAAGGGTGTGCACACTTATGCAATCAGCTTATTGTCCATTTTTTATTTTTTATATTTATTCCCCTAACAGATTTGTTTGCTTTTCAATTGAATTATACAGGTTCTAGGTCACATTAAAAGTAGGAAAAGTTTTGAAATGATTTATTGTGGCCTCATTTTTTATATATCACAAATACCTGGCATTTTAACAGGGGTGTGTACACTTTTTATATCCACTGCATAATATTGCGACCAAGCCTAATAATAGGATTATGGTTAATCCAAGAGTCACAAGGCTGGCAAAGCATTGTATGGCCCACTGTCAAGTGCTGCGTTACCTTAGGGGACCTGCATAAAGGTGATGTTACATTTCACCATCTGTCCTGACACTGCCTAATGATGGCATGCTATGACATACACACAAGCATGGCTGTATTGCTAATGGCACTATCAATGACTGCTGATCAGATGTGGAAAGTGTCCCCACCCTTCAACCTCTATGCCACACAAACACAATGATGTCTGTAACAATAGTCAGTACATATGGCAATGAGCCTTTTCCCAACATGCACAGCTCACCTCCTTCTCCTCCCATACCCACATCACACACATCTGCATGGGTGGAGCTCCTTGCCACACATTCACCCCCCAATTCTACCCCCATTTCACTAATTTATAATTGACCATCTCACACCCCACCCCTATAATCCACCACATAATCTTCACATTCCAGTCTATCTTACAAATAAATCTTATATTTCACTACCCTACATACCCCTCCATCACAACATGTCATTCATCACCAACGTAGCACTTCTTCCTCTTTCTCTATTCTTCCTCTTTCTACAATTACTTACTTCTCCTGAAACCATACATGAATATTACAAGCCCACTCACATAACTGCCACTGTTCTGCCCAAACTCACTTACTTCTCTGACATTGCACCCTCTCTATATGCAACACGTACCCCCCTCTTTAAAAAGCTAAAAATTCTGTAACCTTACATGTAAAAACTAAAATAAAATTAACCTCCATACATGAATACAACACAAAGAGAAAATTGCAACCCACTAATCTCTTACACACTCACCACGACCTAATACTATGCAGTGACATTTGCCCAAATCCCGGACCCCCTCACTCCCCTCTTTATTACAAGAACTGTCACAAAACCCTTAGTCTCACTACCATCATCCTCCAAAGCATCAGAAGTAAAATTCCAGATCTCTGTGCCTGGACTGAACACTATAACCCAGGTATTGCAGCAGCAACTGAGACTTGGATAAAACCTTATATTAAAAACTCTGAATTACTCCCATCAGGCTTCTTTTGCTTGAGAACAGATAGGCCCAGAAAAAAAGGTGGGAGCATTGCTCTCATATACCATAATACTTTTAATATAGTCCCATATAACAAACCCACTCCCTGATTTTCTACAGCCAGAATGCTATTATCCTACTTGAAAATGAATAGCAGCAAAAGCATCTGCATTAAAGTCATATATATCTCCCTGGGTAACACCATCCCAGTACTTGAGGAAATACTAGCCTGGTCATCCAAAAATATAGAGAATGAAACAATCATACTTGGTGATTTGAATATTAACTGGTTGAACATCAAACATCACTACCCAGCAAACAATATCAACCTATTTAAGTACTACTCATTACTACCATAACTGGACTCAACAAAAACAACAGCTCTGTATTACACTGGGTCCTTGTCTCTAACCCTATTAAAATCTTCTCCGCTGGCACTCTACCTAACAGCATTAGTGATCACCTACCGACATATATAATTCACAAATCAACTCCAGTGCTTAATATACACTACTATAAGCACACCACAGACCTATCCCACTTCTGCCCAACTACCTTTAACAATACCCTACAAAATATCAGTTGACATAGGTTCATAGGTTCATATCCACTTCAACTTCTATCACTGAATGATGCTGTTGAATTCTTTAACTCAACATTCATCCATGTAATATACGATCTTGCTCCTCTCTGACATAGGAGACTGTGTTTGCTTGTGTGTGCACGCCATTCAGCAAAGCTTACTGAGCCTCAATATGTTTGTGTTTGTGTGAGCATTGTGGTGCGATGCCTACACAAAAAAAGTGTAGGCTTTATTGAATTCCCTCTGTGTGTTTTCAGGGGTAGATGAAGTGAATGTCTTTGTCTTCCATGGTACACAAATAGGATTATTCATAACAATAAAAAGAAATAAATACCATATATGTGCTATTACTACAGTAGCATTTGCAGGAACTATTTCAAGCTGACTATATTTATTTATTATTTATTTTACATTTATTTACCAGGAAAGTCCATCTGGGCACGTCTTTTGTCAGCGGAGGCCCAGGGAAAAAAGCTCCACATAAAACATTGAAGTGTAAACATTTGTTAAGTATGAGATAGTGTAAAAATACATGTGCATTAACATAGAATAGGATATTATTTGTAAAACAAGCATGTTTACAAGGTATATAGTATATCACAGAGAGAGCAGTACATAAGAACAGAGAGAGTAAACACCGGCAAATACATTTGTGCATTTAACATACAGTCAGAAGTTTAATATAGAGACCTGCAGCACCCCCTAGCATTATCTCAATTAAAATTCCCAAGTCTGTACTCCAATGGTCCAGAGTATTGGTGGAAAATCAGAATGTAGGGTGTATGCATACCTTACACAACTCTGCTGTATGTGCAGAATGTGTGATTGGCTAACTATGATGCATTCCACTTGCCTATAATATAATTCACATAATTTAGTAGCATGGACTTTTGCACAAGATTGTCATATATCTGAGTATACAATCAGTATTCTAAGTATATATATATATATATATATATATATATATATATATATATATATAGATATAGATATATATAGATAGATATATAGATAAAGTTAAAGAAGAGAGTATTTACTAGTTTGTGGGTTGGTAATGTTTAGACGATTACTATGAATATATGTAAGTAAGAGGAGTGGAGGATTCTTTTCAATACATATACCTTGGTAACAGGGTTAGAAAAAAAACAATGTTAGTATATGGTGGTTAAGAAAGAAGTGCTAGCCAGGAGTAGTGCATGAGCAAAGCCTTGTTTTAGATAAGTTGGATTTCAGTATTATTTTAAAGTGGACAGGATAAAAAATGTTATTATGTTTGCAGGCAAAGTGTTTCAGATTTTTGCTATATAGTTTGAAAAGAGAGAGTCTCCCTATTTTTATTGGCTTTGGTTACTTTCAATAGAGATTTTTAAAAGAACGCAGGACATGATTACTTGAGTAATGAAGTAGTAGATTCTGGAGGGCAGGAGTTTTCTCTGACTGGTAAAGAATTTTATGGGCCATAGTAAGTAAATTATAGAGAAGGACTTGTGGCCATTCTAACCAGTTCAGTTGTTTGAGTGCTAAGTAGTGCTGTGACCTGAAAGGTGCATCTGTGGCAAATCTGGCAATTTTGTTGTACCAGGAGTCTAATTTTTCTAAATCTGACTTCTTTAGGTTAATGACTATTGGTGAGGCATAGAGTAGTGTTGATATGAGATGCAATTGTGCAATGGTTGATTTTGTGTTATTAATAAGATGTTGCTTGTTTCTGTATAGAATACCAAGTTTTTTTTGTGTACTTTTTTATGGTTTGTGCTATATGGATATCAAATTTCAGGCTGCTATGAATTACTACTCCTAGAAGCTTAGTGTGGGTTACAGGTGCAATGATAGTATTGTTCTCGGACAGGATATTGAATGTGAGGAGGGGAGAACTGAGTGTTGTAAGCTGAAAGAGCATAAGTTTTGTTTTGTTGGAGTTTAGAACTAGGTGTGAGTTAGTTAGCCAGGCATCAACTTTTGAGAAAGATTATTGTGTTATTAATTATAGTTGTTGTATAGATGGATCAGTGTATATTAGTGTGAAATCACCTGCATACTGAATAACCGAAGCATTCTGTGCCAAAATTGTGAGAAGAGTAGGGGACCCAGGATAGATTCCTGAAGAACCCCTGTGTTAACAGGTAGAACAGGAGAGAGGTTTTGGTGCCTTTGAACAGCTTGCTGATGGCCAGTTAGGTAGCCTTTGAACCACGTAACATTTTTCTGGCTTAGATTCAGATCTGATAGTGCATTAATCAGTTTCCTATGTGAGACCATGTCAAAGGCTTTAGAAAGGTTGAGAAAGATAGAGGATAAATATTTGTCATTAGTCCTGTGAAGGCTAACTGTACTGGTGAAATTAAATAGAGCAGAGGTAGTACTGTGAGAATGTCGAAAACCATGTTGTGTATCAGATAAAGGTTTGTTGTTAAGCAAGTAGTCCATGATTTGTGTGTGCATACATCTCTCATGAATCTTAGACAAGGGTGGTAGGAGAGTGATGGATTGATAATTACTCAGTTCTGTTGAATCCCCTCTTTTGTGTAATGGGATAATATGGGAAATTTTCCAGATAGCAGGGACTCGTTTCTTGGAGACTGATCTGTTAGTGAGGATGGATAAGGGGTAGGTGATTGCATCAGCAGCAACTCTTAGATAGTCTGCTGGTAAGGTGTTAGCAGCAAGTGTAGTAGGATTTAATTGTTTGAGAAGTATTTTGATCATGTCAGTTGAGACAGGTTGCAAGGAAAAGGGGATATTATTATTATTATTATTATTATTATTATTATTATTATTATTACTATGTACTGTAGGAAGGGCAGGGGTATGAGTGAGGCTGTAGTTATTAGAGAGAGCTAAAATTGAGTCAGTGAAGTATTTATTGAACTGGGTGGCTATGTTGTCTATATTGTTAGTAGTAGATGGGGATGGCATGCTAACATTGCCCAGTAGAAGTATTTTGTTAATAGCTAACCAAAACATTTGTGGGTTGATTTGGCATTTGGTTTGGATTTTATGATAGTAGTTAATCGTGTCCCGTTTAATTAGCTTCTTTGCTTTATTTCTGAGTTCACAGTATGCCTGCTTAGCAGATTCAGGTTTGGTTTTGTGGTATTGATCCCAGGTTTTATCTCTTGATTTTAGTAGTGCTCTAGTTTCTTTGTTTAGCCATGGGGCATAATTAGCTTTTACTCTTATAGTTCTGGAAGGGGCTTGTATGTTCAAAAAGTTCATGAGGGTTCATTTAAAATATTCTACAGCCTGTTCTAGCAGAAGGTGCTTGAGTGATGACCAGTTGCAAAGTCTGGGGCTGGATATGAATTCTTGAGGGTTAAACTTTTCTTGCTCCTTATTAGATGGTAGGTGGGGTGTTTTGTTGGGTTAATTCTGTGCCTGACTAAAAAGGTTGGGAGATGGTCACTGAGGCAGTCAGGGAGACACCCTGAGTGAAAAAAGAGAGCTGATGTGTTGATTAGTATCCCGTCAAGGATGGAGTGCTTATTAGTTGACATCAATTCTAGAGGGTTCTTGTATAATTTAGGTGAAGCCATGGAGGTTTCTCCAGCACTACTGTGCTACAACTCATACCACACATTTCGACCATAGAACACGGACCGAAACACAAAAGGAGGGGGTATATCCATATTCATCAAGGATACTCACACCTCCAGGTTAGTGGCACAGCATGATACCTCTGAGATCATCCATGTGCAACTAACATTGGGCAAATCTGCAATGCAAATTGTGGCCTTCTACAGATCACCCTCCATGGCCCAGGACCACCACTCCGCCTTTCTGGAGACACTGGAAAACATGAAGGTCCTACCGAACACCCTGATATTGAGCGATTTCAATTACCCTACCATTAACTGGGAAAACTACTTGAGTACAAACTCCCAGGCTCAGCGCTTCTGGGAATTTATCATCTCAAATGCCCTGGATCAACTGGTAAACTCCCCTACCAGAGGCCACAACATGTTGGACCTGGTCATCACCAACATGGGCAAGAGGTGTTCCGTACCAGAAGTCAACCTGTCACTGGTTAGATCAGACCATAAACTAATCACCCTGGATGTCCACACCCCACCACCACCCCCAACCAAGGAAACCACAGTGAAAAACTTTTCTAAAGCAAACTTCACCTTACTTAAGGCAGAGGTGGTAAGTTTCACAGCCCCCACGCTAAAGCATAACACTACCCAAGATGCAGAATACTTTGCAATTGCACTCTATGAGCACCTACAAGGATGCATGGATCGTGCCATCCCTAGCAAAATCAAGACTCACTCCCCTAAGAGAAGAAAACCAGTCTGATGGACCCCTGCCATAAACAGGTTATACAACAGAAGTAGGAAACTAGTTCAGAAAAAAAGCAAATCCCAAGAAGGGAAGACTTCCCTGATCAGTATCAGTAAGAAACTTAGGTCCCTCATAAAATCATCCAAGGCTAACTTCGAAAGAAAAATAGCCAAGGATTCGAAAGATAACTGCAAAGCCTTCTTTAGCTATGTCAAGAATCTAAGTGGCAACTCGCAGATATGCTCTGAGCTAGTGCAAAATAGCACAAAATATACTGAACCTACTGATATTGCCAACATCCTGGCAGATAGATTCAGTGCAAACTTCACCTCCCTCTCACCTTCAAAAGGGCCCACAACAATATAGGAAGAGTGCAGTGTCCCAGAAATCACAGAAGCACAGGTGAAAGCAGCCCTTTCAAAAGCCCAAAACACAGCATCAATCGGGCCAGATGGTGTCCCAGACTGCATCTTGCACGAACTACAGAATGAACTAACCCCCCACTTAAACACGCTGTTCAACCTCAGCCTCTCCACAGGCTATGTGCCCATAGAATGGCACACAGCAATGGTTATTCTGCTCCACAAAGGAGGGGCCACAACTGACCCTGGTAACTATCGCCCCATAAGCCTGACTAGCCTAGTCTGCAAGGCTATGGAGCGCATCATCATGGAACTCATTAACAAAGACATTGGGAGCCTGTAAACACTTGACCCGAACCCGACCCAGTTCAGCTTTGTTAAGGGCAGATAATGCCTACTAAACCTGGTTGACTTCTTCGAGACAGTCACCAAGGCCATAGATGAGGGAAAGGTGGTTCACACAGCCTACCTTGATCTCGCCAAGGCATTCAACACCATTCCTCACTCAGGTATTATAGAAAAACTCACCAGCCTGAGCATAAACCCCTATGTCACAAGTTGGGTTGCCAACTGGCTTACAGACAGAACTCACTCAGTAAGAATAGCGGGCTCCAGGTCTGACTCTAAACCAGTCACAAGTGGTGTCCTGCAAGGCTCAGTTCTGGGACCCCTACTGTTTGGCATATATTTCTCAGAAGTACAGGTAAACACAGGAGGACTATGGCTAACCAAGTTCACCGATGACTGCAAACTGGGAGCCATAATCGACTCTCCGGCTGACATGGACATCCTTCAAAAAGGCCTTACTGAGACAGACACCTACTGTGAAAGTCATGGCCTCAAGCTAAATGCCAAAAAATGCATAGTCACCCCGTTTGGGAAAAATAAACACCCATGAAATACCACAAAGGTGGCAGTCTCCTTAATACAGAAGAGGTAATAAGAGATCTGGGGACCCAGGTAGAGAATAATCTCTCCTTTGACAATCATATTGCCAAAGTAGTTAGAATATCCTTCTATCTGGCCCATCTAATTACTAAGGGGTTCGCATCTAGAAATAAAGAGGTTATAGTGCCCCTCTACTCATCACTCATCAGACCCATCATAGAGTACAATGCCCCATTTGGGATGTACCTCACAAGACACTTCCAACAGCTGGAAAGACCACAAAAGCACATCATCAAGAGGATTACTGGCCTTAAATATATGTTCTATGCAGCTCGACTGAAAACACTCCGGATGTACTCAGTTGCATATCGCTTACTCAGAGGTGATCTCTGCCCAACTTACAAAGCCATGTCCAACTCAGAACTAATGGACATGCTCCACCTAAAGAAATCCAAGTCACTGTGAGCCACGCTGTCTAGTGAGCTAAACCTTGCCACAACAATAAATAGAACATACTGGAGGGATATATTCCTGTCACAGAGACTCCCCATGCTTTGGAACAAATTCCTAACTACATTAGGCAGAGTCCCTCACTAACACTCTTCAAGAGAAGCCTTGATGAGTGGATGGGTAACAGAAAATACACCCCTGGGATCACTTCATTGGCTCTGCTTGAAAGAGGCTCAGTTAATTAATCAATGGGTGGCGAAAGCCGACACACTCTGGCTAGGCTTATAAATGCCCTCGGGCAGATAGCCTAGTACCTACCTATGAACCTATTTGTGGGGTTTTGAAAATTACAGGTTAACCAGTCTATGTTAAAATCACCCATGATTATTGTTTCTTGGGGCATTACTTTTGAGACCCAATGCCAATATATTCTAAGAAATTTGATAATTTTGACAAATGAATTATTGCCTATGTACATTTCATGGGAGAGGTCATTGCTGTAAGGTTACAATCTCATATATAGCATCAGAAGCATAGCTAGAGTATGGCAAAGGGAGCAGACGCCCCAAGCACAAGCTGTCAGAGGGTGTAATAGGCATTTATTTTTCAATTTTTTACTCTACTTTGCATTGGAGCTTTCCTCCCGGGGCCTCTCCTGAAAATGGGTTTCTTACCCAGGCTGACTTTTCCAGTCACCAAATGTCAACTAAATAAAATAAAATAAATAAATGAGGGCATACAGTATAGTGAGAGGGCATTTGGAGATGTGCTCCTCCTTAGCACTGAAGTAGTGGCAGACTGGAAAACAGACTTTCTTTTTTTGCTCTCACATAGAGAGTGCAGGTCTTTGGCACCTTTCACTCCACCAAACGAGAGAGAGAGAAGGATGGAACACCAGACTGGAGAATGGGCTTTTTTTGGCTCCTCAATCTAGTATTGAGGATTGATTGCCAGACTGGAGAATGGCAATGGGTACCAAATGAGACAGCTACATGTCTGCATCATATGGTAAATCATGCTTAAACATTTTCTAATAAGCATTCTGTATGATGATTGTATTCTCTCTGGGCCGTCATACATCCTTATATGATTAAATGGTAACATATGAACATCACATGATATTTGGGTGTGTGTGTGATTGTGTGCATGTGTGCTTGTGCGCGTGTGTGTGTGTGTGTGTGTGTGTGTGTGTGTGTGTGTGTGTGTGTGTGTGTGTGTGTGTGTGTGTGTGTGTGTGTGTATGTGCATGTGTGTGCGTAGGTGCAAGCACTTATAGAGAGATCAGCTCTTTGCCATAGATTTTCCCCTTTGCATGCAAAATGACAAATCTAATGACTGAAGAAGAAAACTTCTAAAAAACATATAAACAATGAAAACATGGTAGAATATTTAAAAAGCATGTTGCATGCTAGAACCAATTCCCAAATAATATAGCAACGATCACTGTATAGGTGCAGGTAATAGTTGTTTTACACATAGTTTACATCATTTGGCCTTAAGGGCTTGTTCTTTTACTTTTTTGTGAAAAGAATAGTTTCACATTTTAGTTGAAATTATGCTTTTATTTTTGTAAATTTTTCTTTTTTTTTGTTTACTAATATTTAGTAAAGAAAGCTAGAGAAATGAAAAGAAATTGGTGGTGTTATTTCTATGTGTACTTTTGTTTGCTTTTATATTTCTGTTTTGCTTCTGATGTTTTCATCCTGTTCCTACATTTCCTATCTTGAGTTCATCTTTGTGTAGAGTGCGATGATATAACTAAAGGCATAAAGTGCTGGAACACAAGTCAGCAAGCTAAGAGAATGTATCAAACACTTCAATATCCAAGATAAAATGGTTTAGCACCACACAGTTGTTCTGTACTTCATCAGAACTAAGCTTTTACAATCCAAACCGTTCATATATACATAGGTTCATACTAAGCTAACTATCTTTGTAGGTCATTTTAAGCCTAGACATTTACTTCATGTGAAAATCAAACCCTGCACCTTATGTCTATAAAGTAAACACCTTAACCATTATGCCAGCTTCCCATCATACACCCTATCCCACACATACTATACATAAAATTTTTATTGAACTGTATGGACCTTATTTTGTCCAACAATTTCTTATTTTAGAAGGCGAGATTTACAAGCAGATCAGTGGTGTAGCAATGTGGGCAGCTTGTTCCCACCTTTGCTAATATGATCATGCTAGCTTGAGAGAAAGAGTAAATATTTAAATCATCTTTTTTCTCCCATTGCAAACTTTACCTTAGCTTTTTGGATGACTTTTTGTGTTATGGAATGGTCCCAAGGATTTGATTTGTGATCTTATTCGATACCTGAATGGTACCACAACATTTTTGAAGTTCACTTTTCAACACACTTGTGACCACATACATTACTTAGACATAAGAATTTCTGTTTTTAACAACACTTAGTCTAACATATATCGTAAGCCAGCTTTTTCAAACTCTTTTTACATTGCAACAGTTTCCATTCAGTTATATATAAAAAGAGTTGAATAACAGGTCAATATGTTAGATTAGCCAGAATGGTTTCAGATAAAACAAAGTTTGAACACAAGAGGCAGATCATGCTCAACATGTTTTTACAATGAGGTTACCCTCCAGAATTCATTAATGAAGCTAGATATGATGTGGTTAAAAACTGGGGCATTAAATACAAGTCCTTACAAAGACAAGGACTTTATGATTCCACAACTCCTAACAGTATAGGCCCCAACAAAGATTTTAATAGGGCTTTAGTACTTCAATATAGTGATTGTTCTGATCAAGTTAAAAATATTATCCAAAAATTTTGGTTAATTTTTAAAGGTAGAGAGCCTTTATACCAGTTAGTAGGAGAGCAACCCCAGTTTCTTTTTAAGATTGCTCCAAACATGAAAAAACATGTTGGCAAAGGGTCAATCCACTGAGGAGTTTAGAAAAAAAAAAGAAAAAATGAGTAAAGAGACTACTAAATGTGGTATTTGTCTCCAGTCTAATTGTGTCTATCCAGGTGCCAATAGGCTTTGGAGAACTTGTTTAAAACTAGAGTGTTTTTACAGTCAGGGAATTGTAACACTCATTGTATAGTATATATTTCTAAATGTATTACCTGTACAACACTTTACACAGGGAAGACAGAAAAGCATCTACATAAGAGAATATATGATACTCCCAGGCGTGTTCTATTTCAAGAAATTTGAGTTTGGAATAGTGGAGAAGGTTCCTGTAAACACTAGGGGGTAGAGTACGAGCTCACCCTAGCATACTGTTTTGGCAATTAAAGCTCAGTGCTACTGTATTTCCTGGTTTAAATGATTTTATTAGTATTTTCCAGTTCTGAAATTAAGATCTGCTAAATTGTGATGACTTTTCTACATAGTAACATGAATTGTATCTGTATGAAGCCATAGTGGTGCTCTAATGTTTTATTTGTTAATTTAATTTGATAGATTTTAGTGGTATACCTTGACTGTAATTAAATAATCTCCAAAAAACAAAGTTAACTCAGAAATGGGCAGGCAATCCAGTATGTAGAGTAAAAACTTTCTTTATTCCATAAACAGACATAAGCGCTTTCGCAGGGATACTGCATCATCAGATGTAATTCCAAAATGATTGTTTACCTTTTAAATATAAAAAACTATTACCAATTATCCAATTAGTAAAAGTTCAATGTTGTTAAAGTAACAGGACCATTATTTCACTTTTTATGTATGCAAAAGCTGCTTAAAACACATTCACTGTCACAGCATTAAAATACAAAAGCATAAAAAAAAATAGAAATATATATACATGTAAAACTATAAACATATAAAACTATAAACACTGTATCAAAATCTAAAACCTAGATTTTTCTGAACAGCAGTCTTGCTTTTAACATAGGTTTGAATGGGACTTTGTCATTTAAACCATGACCATTGTCCCCTCTCAAGCGAACTATCCATCTTGTTTCTAATTGTTCAGTATAATTTCTGGAATCTCCACCTCTGATGTTTTCATAAACTCTACCTATTGCTCTAAATTTAAAAACATGAGAATTATCTGTTTAACTAACATGTTTGGCAAGTGCATTAGAAACACTGCCTTTGCTGATATGGTAGATATCTTCTTTTATTAGCACTGATAGCTTTAATGAGTTTTTAAGAAACTGCACTGATTATACAACTGATAAGCTACAGATGTTTACATCCTTGCTGAAATGTGTATTGTACAACAATATTTTTGTGTTTGATGAAATCATCTACTGGCAGAGAAATGCCATAGTTATGGGCACCTCATGTGCCAATAGCTACACCAATGCCGTGATATCTGCATGGGAAGAAAAGTATATACTTAATGGAAGATTAAAGGACATGGTACTGTTTTATTGCAGATTTGTTGACGATTTGTTTATTTTGTGGAGTGGGTCACTGCAACAATTTAATGAGTTTGTTAACTATATATATAACACTACTGCATATTTTCAGTTTTCACAAGCAATTTCAAATGAAAAGATACATTTCCTTGACGTTGAAGTCTATAAAGTTAGTTTAGGTGGTGTTACCACAAATTTATATAAAAAAATGTCACTGTGACCACCTGTTATTCAGAGAAAGTATGCATCCTAGTTATGTATTTAAAATATCGAAAATCAGGTATACAGAGCTTCCCAATTCAATGTAGGGGACAACGATTTCTTAGAACAGACTGCTGCTCTAAGAGAAACTTTTGAAAGAAGAGGCTATCTTGATCAAAAAGTTGATAATGTCATTCAAGATGTTACTAGGATGAGAAATGGCAAGGCTAGACCTTATTTTTCTAGTTGTAGTGAATTACATCAAGTAAGAGAAAATAAGATATATAGAAGTAAATTATTCTAATAACTCACGTATGTATAAGGAGATTATTAGTAAGTACTGGCAAATTGTTACAGCAGATGATGAAATAAAAGGGATTGTGGACAGTAGACCCAATTTTTTATATAAAAGTATGAGATCACTGAAGCAGCAATTATGTTACCCTAAGAACAGAAGGGATGAAAACAGTACCAATATTACTAAGGCTTGTGGTAGATGTACTGCACGTAAGCATATAGATAGTTCTAACTTATTTATACATCCAGATCAGCACAGGACTTATACTTTTACATTTTCTGCCACTTATTCATCAATACATATAGTTTATTTAGCATGTTGCCAGAAATGTAATAAATTCTATGTAGGGAAAACAGATAAGGCATTTCATGACAGAATAAAAGAGCATACCTACCATATCAGCAAAGGCAGTGTTTCTAATGCACTTGCCAAACATGTTAGTGAAACAGATAATTCTCATGTTTTTAAATTTAGAGCAATAGGTAGAGTTTATGAAAACATCAGAGGTGGAGATACCAGAAATTATACTGAACAGTTAGAAACAAGATGGATAGTTCGCTTGAGAGGGGACAATGGTCATGGTTTAAATGACAAAGTCCCACTCAAACCTATGTTAAAAGCAAGACCGCTGTTCAGATAATCTAGGTTTTAGATTTTTATACCATATTTATAGTTTTATGTCTATAGTTTTACATGTATATATATTTTTATTTTTTATATATGCTTTTGTAGTTTATTGCTGTGACAGTGAATGTATTTTTAAGCAGCTTTAGCATGCATAAAAAGTGAAATAATGGTCCTATTTTTTCAACAACAATGAGCTTTTACTGATTGGATAATTGGTGATAGTTTTTTTATTTAAATGGTAAAAAATCAGTTTGGAATTACATTAGATGAAGCAGTATCTCTGCGAAAGCACTTATAGGTTCATAGGTTCATAGGTGTGTACTAGGCTAATGGCCCTGGGGCCTTTACAAGCCTACTCCATAGGATTACCCTGGCATTGTGCCACCTGACCTTAGTTCCCAGTGCATCTGTCGAGTAAAGCCACTGGAGTGATCTCTGGTGTGAATTTTCTATTTCCCATCCACTCATCAAGATTTCTCTTGAAGAGGGCCAGTGAGGTGCTCTGCTTGACATGTATGGGAAGTCTATTCCATAGCATGGCCAGTATTTGGGTTATGAACCTGTCCCTCCAACATGCTCTGTCTGTTTATGGAATAAAGAAAGTTTTTACTCTACATACTGGATTGCCTGGCAATTTCTGAGTCAACTTTCTTTTTTGGAGACTACAGTTTTTACTTTTTTTGACTTGGGAGTTTGTTATTGTTAGTATTTATCCTCTTTTATCATTTTATTGAACTTGTAATTAAATAATGTTTTGATCATACAGCTTATAAATTATTTTTATAAAATGATTTTAAATTTGAAAGACATTTATTTTAAAGGTCTTAAATAATTTACACAAAGTTTAACAAAACATTTTTAGTGATTTATTTGATTATTTGTTTACTTAATAAGTGTAATTAGAGTCTAACCATCAGTTACAGGTACCTGACTGTGTATACTTGAAAAGTCTGATTAAAATAAAAATGGCCACATTAAAGCATTCCAATATACTTCACACAAATGCAAATTAGTTCTGCAAAGTCAGATAATAACCTTATGACTTGATTGTGACAGCAGTTATGGTATGCTCAAAAACAGATACGCCCCATGCTCAGCAATCATAGCCCTATTGTTGATAGGCTAAAACTCAGATGTCTGATTGTGGTAAAATTAAAATTATAATTATGGACACAATAACTAATCTCCAGTTTGTTTCACATAATCACATAACAGCCCAACTATGTCAACTTATTTCTCATACATGTGCTCTAGTCCTGCAAAGCCAGAGTGTTTAAATGGAGCAAACAGTAAGCAGTTAAGTTACCTTCATTTGCAGACACCCTTCATAACAACCCAGTAGTTATAACCACTTTATCATATACTCCTCATTTGATTGTGGTAAAAATGCATCTCTCAACCTCTTAGACCAAGACTCAGGACAAAGTCAAATCTAGAATCAAGAACAGTTACATATGTGAACTTGCAAGGATAACAATTCTTGTAATAGCATGCATTTTCTGGAAAACATGAAGTCAGAAACTCAAATATTCGTCATTATTTAAAGATTGCAATCCTCAATAATTTGCCAGAAAGCCACACATTTTATGAAGAACAAATCAAACTATGATGTATAATTGTGGTCATTCAGCAAACTACAGGACAATTGAAAGCCATTTGATTTTAACTTTGTCTGACATAAACAGTACTGATCTCACAAGTTTTTCAATTTATTTCTCACAAATGCACACTAGCCAAATGCAGCCAAATGGTTAGCTGAGCAAGTGATAAGAAGATAAGTTTTCAACCACAAGTAGACCCCACTTACATCCAACAATTACAGCTATTTTGTTATGCAAAACTTCTCTCACCATAATAAAAAAACAATACCTCTATAGCTCTTAACACAAGAATCAAAAACAAAAAGCCCAAAAAAAGAGGGACAAAGGCATCAAATCAGAAAGAGAGCTCAACTATTTCTCTTATATACTCAGAAAGTTGCTACAGTTATACTATTTATATTGGCATGTGCTTTCTGGAGGACATAAAGATGAAACTCAAATGGTTCTTATTATTTTATGTCTGCAGTCCTCATTAATTTGCCAAAAAATACAAATTTATGAGGAACCATTCGGAAACAGACAGTTAGGGACATTCTACATAATCAGGGCCAGTTTTTGGTTTTATGAAGACTGTATTCAAAACTTATTTGATACAAATGCATAATATTCCTATAAAGTCAGGAGGTAAGTTGAGCTAACAACAACAAGACATACAAACAACACAAAACTGATCCTTTTTATATCCCACACCCAACAAATTCATTAATTAATGACATCATAATTGATTAATTAAGCCTTTCATACATTGAAAAACAATTTTATAGCCTAAAATGGCTAAAATAAAGAATGAAGAAGTTTTTATTAAAAAACGAAAGCACTAAATACATATACAGCATGGATCCTGTCTTTCTTTCCTTGTGGTCTACAGTTTGTTACAGGTTTTGGATTTTTGGACTTTTGTTTTTTTAACAACAACAAGATAGAAAGTTGCTTTCATTTTCAGTCAACCACTTCCCTATAGTAGTAACTGGAAACCTCAATGACTTGGCCGACAAAGCAAATTTTATAAGGCACAGACCAACAATATGAGGCAAAGTTAGGAACAGTTTCAACTCAGTTCCACACAAACACCACAGAGAGTAAATATTCCAGCTTATTTCATATGAATGCACACTAATCTTATAAAGCCAGGCTATATACTGGACAAAAAGAAAAGGGTAGGATATAGATCAAAATAAAGGCAAAGACAAGGACTTTATGTGAAATCAGTGATAATTTCAAATTTATTTTACTCAGAGATTGGCTAGAGAGTAAACATTCCAGTTTATTTTACACAGATGTGCACTAGACCTTGATGCCAGACTGTAAAATGACCAAATGAAGAGGGTAAGTTGCTTTCATCCACAACACAGTTACCGCATATGTTTGCCAGCCAGCATATTGAAAAAGAGACAGT
Organism: Protopterus annectens; assembly: GCF_019279795.1. Taxonomy (NCBI): domain Eukaryota; kingdom Metazoa; phylum Chordata; order Ceratodontiformes; family Protopteridae; genus Protopterus; species Protopterus annectens. Next base: position 131,783,886 of record NC_056737.1, on the reverse strand, counting down.
AAATTTCATTTCTGAAGTTATTTCACACACATATATATATATATATATATATATATATATATATATATATATACAGACACACTAGCCCTTAATGCTAGACTTTAAACTGAGCAAATAGATGGCAAGTTGCTTTCATCCACTGCACAGCTACCCCTTAAAAAACTGGTTTACTGACAGCATGTCAAACAGAAAACTGTAATCTGCTAAAATCTGCAGCTTTCCAAATATACATTTTAATATACTTTAACATTTTTTTTATAATTTTATACACATAAACTTTCTGTTTTCTGCCATACCAATGAATTATGGCTAAAAACAATGAATGAAAAAGGTGTTGACCCTTCCTTGAGTGTAGCCTGCCTGGGGGAAGGAATAAATAATTTTACTTGTTTCACACTCTTTTTGGTTTGATAAACTCACTCCTGCATGTACCTGGTTGTACTCTTGCTTTCCAGTTGGTTGGCTCTTGAAAGAGCCATTTTTTCTGGATGTCCGCAGTTTTTAACCTTAAAAAAGTCTGGTGTTAGCTCTTAGAAGAGCTGTTTATTAGCTGTCCTTTCTGTGTGCTATTATTCAGAGATCTTTTGTGTGTTTATGGGAGCCAGGTGCTTATGTAGGTCTGCCTAGATTAAGAACAATGAGCTCTGATAAGAGCTGTTGTGCCTCTGCTAGTGTGAGCCGAAATTGGTTAATTGGAAGCTTTGATAAAAGCTGTTGTGGCCGTGCAGTGCCTGGGATAAATCCATTGTCTTTAGTCCTGTGAGCTCTGAAAAAAGCTGTTTTGTTAATCCCCTGGTATTTGTCAGTCAGAAAGCCCTGAAAAGAGCTGTTGTGTTTATGCTTGGCTCAAATGCTTTTCCATCTGACTGGAGTGGTGTGCCCTGTTCTGGGCTGCCTTTACTCAGATCTATACCTTTTGGTTGCTTTGGTAGCCCTTAAAAGGACTTTAATGTGTGCTCTCCAAGCACTGGTCAAAATGACCTGAGAGCTTGGTGTGTGGGTTTTTATGCCTCTGTTGGAAGGGCGGGGATCTGGTCCGGCCAATCAGGCATGGAGCCTTCTGATGGGCGTGATCTTCTGTTCTGGCTTGTGGCCCTTAATTTTGTTGGACCTGTTTGGAGACTCTTGTTCCTTCTGTGGTGGTGATGTGTCTTGTTTGAAAACCACAAGGCATGAACCAGAAGGAGGGACTGATGTTAACCCTTGTACCGTGCCTCTTTACCCAAATGTTCGGCAGACCATTATCCATTTCAAAACATTAACCAAATACATTTCACTCTATAGTTGACTATTTAATTAAATGTTTAAACCTCTTTATTAACTAATATATTCACCAGTATATTATATTATTCACTGTCCAAGTATTTGTAAGTGAAATTGTGTAGTGCTTATGTTCATTTGAAAAATGGACCATCGTAGAAGTTATATTGAATTTATGTTTTAATGTGTCCCTTAGTTGCCATTCTGATGCGATCCAATGAAATGCGGATAGACAATGTGATATACTGTCTTGTAATTATAGGGAGTCAGGGGAACTAAAAACTTATAATAGGATGTAGCTTAAAAGTCAGAATAGTAGTAATCATTTCCTGTGTTTTGTTATATATATGCATAAGTATGGTAATCCACTATGTCGAATTGCATCTGACAATTACAATGCAGCTCAATAATCTAAACTATGGGCGAAATGTGTTTGGAGCAGAAATGCCGTGATGTTGAAACTGCATGCGGTTTATCATGTATATGTATATGTGTGTTTTGTGCGTTTAGGGAGAAGTCCGAATGGGGGTTGTATCCAGCCGGTTTTTACTGATGTTGGATTGTAAATATTAAAGTAGAGTAGAGAAAGCTGATTAAATGGACTAAAAGGAAAAACCTGGGAACTGTTAGGTCAGAAAAATGGAATAGCAATAGAATAAAGGTGGGAACAGAGTTCCGTGTCTGGGCTGTGGGTGTAATGCCCTGACCCACATGCTATATTTCTTAGTTGGAATGCTGGAGTGTAAATCTTAAAGTAGAGTGGAAAAAGCTGGATAAAAGGAATAAAAGGAAAGACATGGGAACTGTTAGGTCAAAAAAATGAAATAGAAAAAAGCGGGAATAGAGTACCGTGTGTGGGCTGTGGGTGTAATGCCCTGACCTACGCGCTATATTTATTAGTTGGAATGCTACTGAGTAGTTATTTCTTCCATATGTATGAGAAGTCTGTGTGGAAAGGAAGTTTGAATTGGCAGGGTTCTGAGAGCGGCTCATAAATGTGTGAGCGGCTTAGGAAGAACTGTCCATTGAGACCCCTAAAAAGTTCAAAATCTAATCTTGAAATTCCATGGAAGTGACCAAAAGGAAAAAAATCCAAAATGGCTAGCTGTGGAAATGATGGGGAAAGAGGGGAAAAGGGATAAAAGTGTGTGGGCTGTGGGTGTGTAGCCACAAAATATATTATATGTAAGTACAGCTACGGGGTGGTTTGTCTCTTCCATGTGTGCAGAAGATGTGTGTGGAATGGGTGATTGAAATGCCGAGGTTTTGAGAGCAGCTCAGAACTGCTTGAGCGGCTTCATAAGAGTCATCCGTGGTAACCAGTTATATAAATACTGTCCCATATAACAATGCACTTGCAAGTGGCCAGAAATAAACCTTAAAAGTGTATTTGATCCGGTCCGATGAAATCCCTATATCACCCCAAATAAATATAACCTACTCAATTCCTACTATTAAAACTACTAAAACTGTGTCATATAGCAATAAAATCAAGACTTTCATCTACTATCTCAGAGGCCTTCTAAATTGAATTGCTCCTTTTACTTATCTCTATCAGCAGATTTGTGACTGTTTACGTTAAGTCACTTCTTTTCTCTGTCTCTTTGCCAAGTTTTCAACCACTTCATTTCCCCTCCCTAATGCTCAGGCTCACTCCACTCCCCTACCCTGCTTCCCAATTTCCACCCACCACCTTATACTCTACATTTATACTTCCATAGCACCACCCACATATTCCTCAAACCAGTGCCATCAGTTCCCTCCAGAAAAAAAATTAGTAGAATTTCTCCCAGTTGTAACATCCACTCTTGTTTACCTCCCAAGACTCTCTCTCAAATTGTCTTAACCCTTGCCCCCTGTAAGTATCAAATTACATGTCTGCAATCAACCCAGTACCCTCCTAACATTTTCTAATCCTTATTTACAACAAAGGTAAAATCCAAGTTAAATAAGATGCTTCTATCTCAGATTATTTTACTATTCCTCCTCACTCTACTAGCCTTCATCACCAATTATCAAAGCCACCTTCTTCAAATACTTAAGACTTTAACCAATCCTCACAAAGAATATCAACATCTACCAAGCCTGCCTTTCTCAACAGCAGCCTATCTCTACAAGCAAACCACATTATTTATTTGTCTATAAATATCGCAAAACTAAGTATACAAATTTACAATCAAATACTAGACCAAGAGCTAAATATAACTGGCTGCACTATTCCCTCTGTAAAATATCAATTCAACAAATTATCAGAGATATTCACCCCAACCCAGGTACCACTGTTCATAAAACCATCACTTCCAACCCCAAAATAAACTTGTCACCTAATACATCTCAGTAAAAAATCAGAATCCAAACTCACTTTACCAAATATGAATCTAAGAAGTATGTGCAATAAAATCCATGACATACATGCCTACCTTGCCACATACATTCCTGATGTAGTCATAGCTACTGAAACCTGGTTACAAAAGAAATAAGAGATAATGAGACCCCCCCCCCCAGGATACAATATACTCAGGCATGGCAGACAAAACAAGCGTGCAGGTGGTGTAGTAATCATCTATAAAACATTCCCTAAACATCACCTTATTTCCACAGGAAATACACACATTTAACAATGCTGAACTACTAATAACACTCCCTAAAATTAACAATAGGAAAACTGTACATTTAACAGCAATTTATATACCACCAGGGAATAACAATGATACTGCTAAGAGCATCCTGTAGTGGATATCCCAACAAAGTAACCATGAGACTATAATGCAATATAACTGGAATGTACCTAGAACAATGCCACTAGATACTGTCGTAGAAGACTTTAATAACATATTCCTACAGACCTTAAATAATGTAGCACCAGCACATAATAAAAGAGTAAAGTCCAACCCAACACCATGGCTGAGAAAAGAAACAAAAAATAAATCATGACAAAAAGCCTGGAAAAATGGGTATAAAAATATAACTTAAAATGCCTTCCAGCAATTTAGACATCTTAGAAACCTTGCAAAACTCCATGTCAGACAGTATAAACACAGATACTACACCAGCATACAAGACAAACATAATGAGAACCCAAAACTTTTTGGGTCATCAATAAATAACCTATTCCACACTGTCAAGACCATCACTCCATCTCCAAAAACAAACAACATGACAGACTCTATCCTCTCACAGATTAATTCATACTTTATACAACTTAGATTATCTCTGCTCCCTCTGTCGACTCCTGTCCAATCAAAACCACCCACAGCTCTTCAGTTTTAGTTCAGTACCTACTTCACTCATAAAGAAGTTGATCCTCAGACTAAAAACTACTTTCATACCTGCAGACCAACTACAATCAGACTACCTTAATATGGTCACAGAAGTCATAGCCTTCCCTGTGTCCATACTAATTAATAGGTCTGTAGCAGAAAGATATAGCCCATCACTGTGGAAAAAATCCTACGTCATACCACTGCACAAAGGTGGCACATCTACAGAGTTTAATATCTACAGAACAAGAGTGATTCTGTCTCCCTCTCCAAAATATTAGAGAAATGTATCCATATTCAGCTGATGCAATACCTAACCTCAAATAACCTGCTCTTGGAAACACAACATGGCTTTGGGCCCCAGCACAGCAGTGCTACTGCTCTAATATATTTTACCAATATAATAAACCAACATAGCAACAATGTTCTGCTTGTGTCCACCATGTTCTTAGACTTCTCAAAGGCATTTGATACTGTCTCACACTAGCAACTGCTCATTCAACTCTCCTCAATAGGACTTTCACAGTACTCCTTGTTGTGGTTTCTTAGTTACCTGTCTGAAAGGCAACAAGCCATTAAATGACAGCAAACCTACTCATCTTTTCAGTCAGTTACTACAGGTGTCCCTCAGGGCTCTATCCTGGGTCCTCTCCTATTTAATATATTTATTAACTCATATTAATTATAATATATTAACTCATTCCCTCCAGTACAGCTCTTTTGACTGTGTACTTTTAACTTCCAAACGGTATGGCTTGAGCCTTTAAAAAATGAAGTTATCACCTTACAGTTCAAACAAATATTCATAGGTCTGGAAGTATGTGTTACTTGAAAACTGTAAATGGCAAACTATTCAAGATAAATTAATCTTTACATTAGTGGCATTCATTCAGTTTGATGCTTTAAACTGGATTTTATAAACCAAAATAGAGGCAGTAAATATTACTTTTGTAATTTTGTATAAGCAGCTTATGATATGTCAGTAACCATTCAAGCATCACACATGCTGCCAGCATGATTTTCTTCATACATCTGTGAGTTTTCATATGAGGCAATGCAGTTCCTGAATGGTGACATATTTAGAGAAATATGAAAATTATTACAATACAAATAAACAGTATAAAATAATATTCAATATCAATTTAGCTGCATTAAACAGAGGTCAAACAACAATACAATTGTGTTTGCCATTATGTATGTTTCAAGATGAAATCTGCTGATACCTTGTATGTAGCATGGTTATGGAATTGTTAATGTAAATACAAACAAGTAATATTTGATGCCTAAAGGCATCAGTAGGAGATAACAGCAGCAATGCCTGGAGGCGCAGTCAGCTGTAATGAATTTATGACCTCCACACCTCCATTCATCATGCTAGTTTATTTCAGTATGTAGCCAACTCAACATTAACATGTGTGGCTTCAACAATAAATAAGCTCCAAAACATTGCCTAAAACTCTTTCTCCTCTGTAGAAACCTGGTTCAAAGAATCAAACCTCCTACTCAACCCAAAGAAAACTAAGTTCATGCTTTTTATCTCAAAAAGTTGCCAAAATCAAAAGCAATTTTCTACCACAAAGTCAGGAAATAATGCTGTCATTGAAACTGTAACTCACTGAAAACTTCTAGGTGTTACAAGTGATGATATTCTCAAATATAACCAGCATATACTGCACACCATTAAATCTACTCACCAGAAACTAGGCTTCTTTTATAGACCCAACAGATTCTTTACAGATACTGCAAGAAAAACTCTAGCCACCACCTTCTTATTGCTGAATCTCTTAATATGCTGCTCCTATCCTAACACACTTAAACAATACTTAAAGAATGAAATTTGTATCCTGCTATAACAAAGTAGCTAAATTTGTCACCAATCTCCTCATAGGACCCACCATTATAATAGCTTAAGACAATCAAACTGGCTTGAACTACAAAACTACCTAAAATATTCACAACTAACTGCAGCACACAAACTTATCCATCATCCAGAAAAATGTCCTGCACTACCTAACTTAGTACTGGCCTACTGTCTAGCAAGGCACCTCCACTTTAGTAACAAATTCTAATCACTTACAAATAAGTCAAAAAATGTTGCAGGAGACACGCTCCACTTCCAGTACATTGCTAAACTCTGGAATAGTATCCCCACACAAATAAAATTCTCGAACACACTCAATAGTTTTAAACCACTGCTTAAACATCTTAACCATTCCTGGTCCTGCACATGCTGATCTCAAAGTTAAGACTTTGTTCTCACTATACGACACTATTCAAATACTCTCCTTAAACAGAATATACTCAGCCTCTCACTAAAATGACAAAATAATTTTATACATAACTGTTGCCTGTAAAATGCACTAAGTTGCATGTGGGTTTTCTCTTTAGTAACTTCTACTTCTGTAAAATCTTAGAATGTGTAAATGTAACTACTGTTTGTTTATAAATGTAAATAGAAATGTAACTACTCTGTATTTAACTGGAACTTAGTATAATGCAATTTAAGCAAATGCAGCTTTTCTCCCCAGGTATCCTCTGAAATTGGGTATTACCTAGTCTGACTTCCCCAGTAAACAAAGATAAATAAATCAATAATAAAATAAATAAACATATCCCCAATGTACTCCTCACATCATACCAACTCAATATAACCTGCCTAACCAGCACTATTCTCCCAATATTATCTAAATTAAATATAACCAACAAAAGCTCTGATGCACTCGCCACTTAATCACAAGTAAATATAGTATACACAACCTCAAATGTGATCCTCACATCATTGCAGCCAAATATAACTTACCCAGCCTCTAATGAGTCCTTCACATCATCCCGCTTAGCTGTAGCCTACACAATTCCCAATGTGCTCTCCACATTATCCCAGCCAAATACAACCTACTTGTAGAGCAGAGTGTGTGTGCTGTATCTTTAAGAAGCATTTCAAGGAGTGAACATGCATATAAATAACAAGCAAGTGCTAGCTTCGGTGTTATTTTGAGATTGCAGCCAGAGAGTGAGCATGTGTGAGTGTAATAGCTGCTTTGTTTATAAGTTTATCTAAGTTAAAGTTATTAAGCCTCAATCCTGATGCGTTTATACATAATAAAGCTGCTTGAACACAACCCAGAAAGACTCGTCTATTTCATCCTGACTAGTCATGCGACATGATGTCAGAACCAGGAATTCAGAGACTGCTATTCAGAGCCATGAGGTACAGAGTTAACTGTGAATGTAAACTAAGATAAATGAGCAAAAAAAAGGGCCAGAAATGGACCAAAGGTAATGAGAACTTGCACAAACAGTTTATCTTATAAAAAAGATAAAATGGAGCATTACAAGGGCACAAACTGCATTATTAAACAAGCAAGAGGCACAAAAGGCTTAGTAATTTAACAAAATGTTTAAAATTAAGATATTTTATAAAATGATTATCAGAAAAGCACACAAAGGTTTTGGAATTACCTCAGAATTGCAAAACAAGCATGTTTAAAGCAAAATGAGCATGTTTAAAGCAAAATGGACATGTTTAGAGTAAAACAAGCCCAAGAAAAGTGCAATGGGCATGAAAAGAGATTAAACAAGCAAAACAAATATAATAAGGACAAAAGGGGCACATTAAGCTTAAATAAAGCAAGATGACTGCATATGTTTTTGGTAAAGTACTTTGTTTTGGCATAACTACTATTTCACATTGTATTCAGGGTATAGCTAGAGTTATTTGAAGAAATTCTAAGTGTGCTTATTACTGTGCATATATTCCAAAGAGTTTGTGTGCAAAGTGCAACTATTTCATGAAATACTGTCAAAATACAGTAATTTCAAAATGTTTCTTGTGCTGGGTGTGTCTATTCGCAAAGTGCTGCCATTACAGAGTGTTTCTGTCTCTGTAAAGATTTATCTAGCAAAGTACTGCCATTTTGGGGAAGTTTCTGTGTGCTGTATATTGTTTATTCGTAAAGTGCAGTTACTTTGAAATGTTTCTTAAAATGATGATAAATGAGTTTATAGTAAGGTAATTTCAAAAGTATCACAGTGCCCAAGAGACTTGTTTCCCAAAGTTCAGTTACTCAGAGGCTTGTTGTGCTATTGGGCAAAGTTACAAATATTGGCATAAATTTCTGGCATATATATGTGTGTGTGTTTGTGCATACTTGCAAAAACCTTCACTGGTATGTGTTAATATGGCAGATGGATTTTGAAAACCCTCACCACTTGTATTTGATCAGAATACTGCAGAGAATTGGAGAATATTTGAGCAAGAGTATAATATTTTATACAAGCAGCTTATTCTGACAAAGATGCATGCACCAGGGCATTCATTTTGCTAAATCTAGCTGGGTCAGAGACCATTGAAAAAGAACATTCATTTGTGTATGCACCAGCAGTATATGAGGGAGAAGGTGAAAATCATCATATTGTTGTACAGGCTGAATTAAGGGAAGATCCTAAGTGTTTGAAGCACAGATTCAGATAAATGTGTAAACCCCAGACAAATATTGCATTAGAGAGGCATTAGTTCTACACAAGAGATCATAGACCAGGGGAAACTTTTACAGCTTATATAACTGACCTGAGGAACAATGCTAAAATGTGTCAGTTTAGTGGCTTAAAAGATAAGTTGATAAAGGACAGGCTTGTGTGTGGTATTAATAGTGTTGCTATGAGAAAGGCTTTGTTTTGTGATAGTGATTTAACATTGAGTAAAGCTATTGAGACTTGTCAAATCCATGAAGTTGCAGAAAGGTGCACAACTATGCTTACAGTTGATAAGAGCATGGTTTCAGCAGACTCCAGAGCAAATGTAGATAGTATGCAACACGTGGCTAGCAGAAGCAAGCCTAAGCATGTGGCAGCTACAGCCCCTGCAGGTTCTCCTGAGAAATCACTTAGTTTTCCAGCAAGTTCTAAGAAAAGAGCATGCTCAATTGAGTATAAGGATGAGTCAGCAAAACCCAAATCCATTTTTATTGTTAAGTGTTATAGTTGTGGTGCCAATCATGAGTCTAAGAGAGAGAGAGAAGTTTAGCATTTGGTCACCAATGTCACAAGTGTAAAAAAATGGAACTATTTTCAAATGTTTTGCAAATCAATAAACCTCACACACTTATAAAGAAGGGTCACTCAAAAAAGCAATTTGATCATATAGAGAGCTTCAATTCTAATTTTGATGTAGATGGAGTATCAGTAATTGGTGAAAAGGCTGATGCAGTACATTTGATGGCAAAGTACAAAGTGTTTTGTACTCTCCAAATCAATGGTAAAGCCACCAAGCTCAATGTAGACACTGATCAAGGCGTAATGCTATGTCAGCTGACACATTTCCTAAGGTGAGATCTGGTGAGCAACTCAATGTGGCTAGTTGTGTGAAACTTGTTGCTTATGGAGGTGAAGAATTTCAAACTGAAGGCTCAGTAGTGCTTTCATGTTATGTGGCTAGAAATTGTTACAGCTTGTTATTCTATGTAGTCCTAAGACTTGTGCAGTCATTTTTGGGTCTCAGCCGACAGTTTGAGAATGAATATGCTTTATTTTACCGAAGTTCATCATATAAGCACATGTTCTAGTTCCACATTTTCTGAAGCCATTTTCTCAGAGTATGCTGATGTTTTTGATGACAAATTGGGCAAACTTCCAGTTGTGTATTCTATGAGGTTAGACCTAGAGGTCAGTTCAGTGGTTAGACAAGCAAAAATTGTGCCAACAGATATGCAGGATAAAGTTAAAGCTCAGTTGGAGAAAATGGTGCAGCAAGATATAATTTATACAGTTACAAAACCAACTGAATGGGTATCATCACAAGAAAGGCTCAGATGAAATCAGGATATGTACTGACCCAAGAGATTTGAACAAAGCATTAAAGAGACCACATTCTCCAATGCGTACTGTCAAGGAAGTTGCAGCCCTAATGCCAAATGCCACCGTTTTTTCTGTCTTGGATGCAAAAAGTTCATTTTGGCAAGTGATGCTTGATCGAATACTTTAGTACCTCGTTGGTCAAATATAGATTCCTTAGGATGCCATTTGGAATAAATTCTGCAAGTGAAGTCTTCCAGCATGCAATGGAGCAAATGTTTTCAGGTTATCCTTGTGCTATAATAGTAGATAATTTATTGGTTTGAGGCAATGGTGAATCAGAGCATGACAGAAACCTTAAGAAAGTTCTAGACAGAGCACATGAAGTGAACTTAAAGTTTAATCCTCTAAAGTGCAAATTCAAGCTAACAGAAGTTACATATGTAGGTCATTTATTTACCAGCACAGGCTTGAGACCAGACCCGTCCAAGCAAGCAGCTATTCTTGAGATGCTGGCACCACATAATGTTCAAGCTCTACAATGCTTTCTTGGCATGGTCAGCTGTTTAGGAAAGCTTATACCAGACTTCATGGAGTTGACAGCACCTTTGAGAGAGCTGATGTGCAAAAATCTTACATGGTCCTGGTTGGAAAAGCACCAGAAAGCATTTGAAGATCTTAAGCCGAAAAATGCCACTCCACCTACATTAAGATACTATGATGTCAATAAACCAGTCACTCTTTCCTGTAATGCTTCAAAATTTGGTCTTGGCACAGTTATTTTTCAAGAGGGCAGACCAGTAGCCTATGCATCTAGAACTCCTACTCAAACTGAAATGCAATATGCTCAAATTGAGAAAGAACTTTTGTCAATAGTATTTGCATGTTCAAAGTTTCATGACTATATGGTCGAGCTATTCAGATTGAAACTGATCACTATCCTCTAGTTTATTTTATTTTATTTTATTTTACATTTGTTAACTGGGAATGTCCGACTGGATACATATCCATTTTCAGCAGAGGCCTGGGGAGAAAAGCTCCACATTGAAATTAAATTACACTAAAATTGTGGTTACAGAGAAGTCTGTAAACATTTAACAACATCATTGGCAGATTATAGTCAAGGTTACATTTAGATAAAAAACAATCATTGTTGGTAAATGGATTAGGTATACAGAGATAACAATTAATTAGTTACTATTTTAAAGAAACCTATGCATTCAGCTCCAGTGAGACTACAAAGAATGATGCTCTAATTGCAAAAGTACAACTTCAAAATGGTCTATACAAAAGGCAAACTTCTTTATCTGGCTGATACCTTATCCAGATCACTCAGAAATACAACAGAACAGTTTCATGCAGAGAATTTTGACTTTGACATCATGGAAGTGCATAATCTTTCTACCACGAGACTTGCTGTGCTGAGAGATTATACAAACACTGATCCAATTTTGCACAAGCTCAGCCACTACATTAATGTTGGATTGCCGTCAAAGCAATCTAGTTTACCACCTGAAGTGCAAACTTATTTTCCCTTACAGAGATGAGATTTTGATGGAAGATGGTATTATCTTCAAAGGTCCTAAAATTGTTGTTCCTGCCTCCTGACAACATGAATATATCCAGATTTTGCATTGTGGTTACCCAGGTTCAAAATCTACCAGAAGAAGGGTGAGAGAACTAGTATTTTGGCCTTCTCTAGTAAAAGGCATTGACAAAGCACTTTCTTCTTGTTCAGTATGCAATAGTACTAAACCACATTCGCAAAAAGAACTACTTCAACTAAGTCAGATTCCTGAACTACCTTGGTCAACAATAGCCACTGATATATTCGAGTGGAAAAATCAGCATAACTTAGTGTTGGTAGACTCTTATCCGGACTGTTTTGAGATTGATTTATTACCTAATCTAACGTCCAGTGCTGTTATCGCTAAATTGAAATTTCATTTCTCAGTCCACGGTAGTCCACACATTTCTGACAAATTTACTAGTCAGTAGTTTCAGAATTTTGTAAGAGAATGGTTTCATGTTACTAGTAGTCCAGAATATCCACAGTAAAATGGACTAGCTGAATGTACAGTACAGAGTGAAACGCAATTACTTGAGAGGTTAGAGCATAATACTGATGTCTTTTTGAATTTACTTAATCTCAGAAACATACCCCATGATGATATACTTGGCTTGCCTGCTCAGAGACTTATATCCAGGCAAACCAGAACAAAACTGCCTATTAGTTCCAGTTTGTTGAGACCTAAAGATAAGAATAACAGAACAATCAGAACCCAATTATTCAGAAACCATTCTTTCCAGAAGTCCAGCTATGATAAATTGAGCAGATTTCTTCGTCCACTGAAAGAAGGAGAGACAATTTGGATACAAATGGTGAAAGGTCAAGTAACAGGTATATGTACCGAGCTGAGATCATACTTCATAGAATCTGAGGGTGTGGAGTACAGGAGAAATTGCAGACATCTTCCTGTACCGGAACTGATATCACAGCATTGTTCCTATGATACAGACATTAGATCTCAGAGCAATCCAGACAATGTTCCTGTTGCAGAATGTGTCTTAACTTCTACTTCCATTCCTGATGATGTTCCTGATGTCCCTAAGGTTGAACATTCAGCAGAGATAGTCCCAGTTGCTAAACCTCATTCTAATTTTTATGTCACACGATTTGGTCTTATTTCCAGACCTAGTGTGAAATACACAGCAACCTGGATATGATTGTATATATGTATCTAGTTCTGTATAATTGCATGGCAAAGAATTATTTGTATTGATTGCATGTCAACTGATGTCAATATTGCATGACTTATTTCTCAAAGAGGAAGGATGTAGAACAGAGTGTGTGTGCTGTATCTTTAAGAAGCATTTCAAGGAGTGAGTGTGCCATTTTGAGAGTGCAGCTAGAGAATGAGCGTGTATGAGTGTAATAGCTAGTTTGTTTATAAGTTTATCTAAGTTAAAGTTATTAAGCCTCAATCCTGATGTGTTTGTACATAATAAAGCTGCCTGAACAGAACCCACAAAGACTCATCTATTTCATCCTGACTAGATAAGTGACACTACCCAAACTCCTCAATGTGCTTCTCATTTACTAACAATTAAATATAACCTTCCTAACTTGTAATGTGATCTTATACATCGTCACAATGACCTACAGCTAACTCACTTCCTAATGTTCTGCCCAAATTATCCCAACTAAACATAACCTGTCAAACTCCCAATAAAAGTTCATCTAACTATAACCTAAATAACCCCAAATGTGCTGTCCATGTTATCGCAAAGAAATGCAAACTGCCAAAACACCATGGTGCTTCCAACATTATCACAGCTAGATATAGCTTATTCAACCATTGTGTGACCCCACAGCAACCCAACTACATATAACCTCCCAATTTGCTGCCCACATCATTGCAACAAAATATAACCTATCAAGCCACAATATGCACCCCACATCTTACCAACTATGTACAATGTGCTCCCTACATCATTCCAATAAACATAACATCCCCAACCTCCAACGTCCTTCCCATACCAGCCCGACTAACTATAACTTTCTTGCTCTCAACATACTTATAAATCTCAAGAAAATATAACTTACCAATCCTGTGGTCCCTCAACACATCTGTCCAACTAAAGATAATGTACTCTGCCTCCAATGTAATCCTCACATCATCTCAATTTAATATTATTTACCCATCGCCCAATGTGGTCCATATATTATCCCAACTAAATTTAACCTACTAAAGCCCCAATGTGCTCCAAGCATCATTTCAACTAAATATAATGCACCGATGTGTTCCATATGTCATCCCTATGTACTCTTGATAAGATGGATAGCTGCACGACTTACAAATAGGACAGAGCACGTATGATACAGCAATTGTACAGGTGAAATTCAAGGTTACAGTCAGGGTGTCCCACAGGGCACTGTCCTAGGCCCATACTTGTTGAGATTGTATCTTTCAGATCTATCTTTTTCATCTGAGGTCTTACATATAGTCTGCATGCTGATGACTTGAAATTAGGTAAACCGATTACATGTGTTATAAATAGGTCATGTATGCAAAATTCCTTGACTATATTGACCATTTGGGTACAGGAGAATAATATGCTGATAAATACATCAAAAAACTTAGCATATGAGATTTGGGAGGCATAACTTGAAAAGGTGAATATTTAATACAGCACACGCTGATTAAAACTGTAGATGCATTTAAGGACTTGGGATATGAATAGATCCAGCTTAGAATTTTTCTGATCATATCAATCATTTGTTTAATGATAGTTGTAGAACTACAGGTTGTATAAAAATATTTATAAAGTCTGGAAAATCAGAAATGATGAAGTCATTGTTTGCAAGTTACATTACACCCAAACTTGAGTATGAAATAACAATATAGAAACCTTATAAGAAAACAAGCACGAGTAAACTGGAAAGGGTACAGCAAAAAATATACCAAAGGCATCCATGGATGTGAAAATGTAAGCTATTATGAAAGTGTAAAATATCTAAACTTGTATAGTGTCACATATAATTATTTAAGAGGAGACCTCATTCAGGAATATAGAGCATTTAGAGACATTTACCTCTGGGAATGTTTGCAGTTATCAAAAAGTAGTAAAGAATCATCAGACAACCTGTGTAGAAGATTCTATAAGAATAAGAAGTGTACTAATTGGTCTTTGGGAAAGTAGCTGATGCATGGAGTAGACTAACAAATTATATTAAAGTAAGCACTAATTTAGATATTTTTAAGAACAGCCTGGACATTCATGGGAACAACTGATTTGGTATATTGGCAGGCTAGAAAGGCATTAATGCCTGTGCTTGAATATTGTATATATGTATGTATGTAATAAATATAACTTAACCATCTCCTAATGTACTTCCCCATCAACCCAGCTAGATATAACCTACCCAACTCCAATTCTCTCCCCATATTATCCTAACTAAACATAACTTAATCCACACATCATCACAGCTAAATATGACCTAAGCAACCACCAGTGCTCTCCCCATGTCATCCCCACTCAGCTCATTAACTCCTATGTGGCATGGAATGCTGCACCTCTTACAGCATAGACACATCTTTGCATTCCAGAGCATTTTCTGAAAAAAATCATCTTAAAAAGTTTACTTTTCTACTGTAGGACAGCCTAGATTAGCAATCTTAGTATCATTTTATTAATAAATCATTGCCCTTTCTAATCATGCCTATTATAAGCTAGTCAGTTACTTAGTTAAAAAGGTCAAATCCAAGAAAGGACTAGACACCATACAGAGTTATGGGTGTTAACTGGAAGTATACAAAAAGGTGCTATAGGCTTGAATGAGTTAATATAACCTGCACAATATCATCCCAAGTAATTATAACCTACCTAACTGATAATGTGGTCCCAACATCATCACAACTAAAAATAACCTAACCAGCTCTCATTCTAATCCCTACATTATCCCAACTAATTATAACCTACCCAGCCACCAATGTGATTCCCACATCAATCCAATTAAATACAACCTGCCCAAGCCCCAATGTGATCCTTACATCATCACAAATAAATATGACCTTCACAACCTGCAATGTGGTACCTATATCACTCCAACTAAATGTAACCTAACCAACCACAAATGTGGGCCTCATATCATCCCAACTCCCAATATGATCTTCAAATCATCCCAACTAAGTAAAATATATTCTATGATCAAATCACATTGGGAAAGTTATTCTGACTGGATTGTACATTTAATTAAAAAATTAAAAACATATTTTAGAGACTGCCACTTCATCAGAACTTACGACAGAGAATATCACTCTTCCAGAATTATTCCCTAAGTTTTTCCTCCATCAGGCAATCTGTGCATACATATATGTTGGTATTACCCTGATAAAATATGGAAGCTATTCCAGTACAAGATCCTTCTGGACACATCACATTAACTCTTGCAGAAGAATCTTACATAGTCTGTCTTCATACAAAAAACAGAAATTGTTAGTCTTTTCAGCCTAGGCCAGGGAATATAATAAGCAAGGGCACCCAAGCACTCTTGGATGTTGGTTGTGGCTCTAATTTATTAATTCTTGCATTAGGGAGGATAATTCTTATGTCTATTCAGATAAATGTATCTTTGAACTACAGAACCATTTTAATCATTTCTCTCACACTCTACTTTCCACTGCATGTGCTTAATTATTACATATGTATGCAGCAACAAAACCAAAATTACTGTTTTATCTCTCACATTAAAATACACTACCCTCTCAGGTAAAAAGAAAATCATTTGTCAATGTCAAATGTTGACCTGCAGTAAATTAATAATTTAGCATTAGGCAGTAATGACAGAGGATGATATATTGAGAGGCCAGAAAGTTGTTGTATTATTATAAATGTTATAAAGAAAGAGATATGTAAAAGATAAGTAAGTGAGCATTTTTATCCACTGCTTTTTGTGGATGCTGTTTTGCTGGACTTTTCTAGTAGTTTAAAATTATTCCAAAGAGCAACATTACTTTTCTAAACA
The DNA here is from genome assembly GCF_019279795.1 of Protopterus annectens. Lineage (NCBI taxonomy): Eukaryota > Metazoa > Chordata > Ceratodontiformes > Protopteridae > Protopterus > Protopterus annectens. The sequence goes on along the minus strand of NC_056737.1, from coordinate 131,767,047 downwards.
GAAATATAGTACGCTTAAAATGACTGCAAAAAAACAGCATTTTGCATTGTTGTCACAGTGGAAAACAATGGCACACACATCGGTGGCAACATAGCACCATTTCATGGTAAGGAGTGTTGCAGACTTTTGTAGGATTATATTGCTATTGTATGAAATCTGTATAAACAAGAGAAAGGGAAAGTAACAGTGGTCTGTGAACTAGATATTGCATAATTGTGGGAAACACTGTTTCCTATTAGTTACTATTACTTGTTGCATTTTATTATGATGGGAAGACAACATACTTGTCCTATGGATAGTTATTTGTGAATGTACTGGTGAATAACAAAAAGAAAAAGCATCAACAACACAATCCCTGGGATTCATGAAGCTCGGCGCAAGTCCGGCGTAAGGCTTGCACCGGCCGTGCGGCGTATATATGGAGTAGTCGCGCCATATGCATATTAATGAAGGTGCGCAGCCGCCACAGCCACGTGCATAGGAAACATGCATGAGTGCAAGGGGCATATCGAAGTTGCGCAGGGAGGTGTGTCAATGTCGGCTGTCGAGGAGCAACCTAAACTGCTGAATATTATTTTCCGCTAGCAATAGTAATCGTACCTATCAGTGTCCATGGAGACTGAAACATATGCAAAGCAGAGTCCCTGCGAACAGAAAATGAAGAATCAAACACAAATGCACGGTAGGGAATAACGGGTCCCTACCCATGAACAAATGACATGAAAACTGTGTGCCTGTAGTCCAACGTAGTGTTGATAGCTATACCATGTGGAAGTGAAATGTATCATATGTTAGCGCGCTGCCAGTAGGTATGTCCAGTCCAACGGAGAGGGTCACCAGCCGACCCATAATGTGAGGGAGGGAACATAGCTGTGCAGGTGTATCCATAACAAAATACACGAGGAGAAATGTAGATATATGTAGTGACCGTATGTCTGAATCATATCCCACAAGCCATGTAATAGTCACATACAAAAGGTATGTCCGTATTTCACATACCAAATGTGATAGGAAATAGCATACGCATGTAAACGAAACAGAAGGAGCATATAAACAGCCATAACAATACGGACACATGTAGGCCGAAAGGAACAGTATGATCTGTACCTTCGACCAAGATTACCACCTGTCCCACTTTGCGAGCGACAGTCCCTCTGTGGGCAGATGTGTCCTGACACAAACATATAAAACTGGCAAATGTCCAGAGAATATAGGACATAATTCTTCCATAGACGTCATGCAATAGCTGCATTAAATATATTTTACAGGACGTATATTACATAAATGTCATAACAAACAGAATAAGATACCGAAATGCTACAAGAATAAGCTTAGATATAGGCAAGAATTGTAAGTTCTATCTGCCGAACTGACCGTGGGTATGTGTCGACCTGTAAAATATGCTGTGTTCACCGCAACTGTCACAGTAGGGTTGCCACCTTTACAAATGGCCAAAGTGGGACATGTTTGGTACAGACATCAGATTTTACAGGCCGACACATACCCACGGCCAGTACAAAGGACAGAACGTAACTGTTTTGCCTACAGAAAAGCGTATTCTTGTAGCATTTTAGTTGCTTATTCTGTTTCTCATAACAGACAGGTATTTCAGATACAGAATAAAAGTTTAATGCATCTATCACATAAAATATAAGAAATAAGTTTGTCCTAAAATCTCAGGACATTTGCAATGTTTACAATTACATGTCAGGACACAACTGCCCAAAGAGGGACTGTCCCTCGCAAAGTGAGACAGGTGATAACCCTATGTCACACTGTGGCCAATTGAAAAGGTGGAAACACAACCGTCGACTGTGGGGAGGCATTGTCCACAACAGTCGGACATGTGTAAGGAATAGCTTGGACATAGGAAAAGGTGCCATCCTACCAATGAGTAGAACAGGCTGGCAAAATCTGGAAGGCAGCTGTATAATCTGAATGTGTATGTGACACAGTCGAATGGGTAGTACCTGGATACACCAACCAAGTAATGAAAGTGAAGTATGGGCATGTACCTATGTGCGTGAGGTATAGCATGTAGAAAGCAAACATGGCAGGGTAGTCCACACAACCATAAAGGTACCCGACATATGTAGGGTAGTCAATGTGTAACTCTGGCCGTGTCATGGGCCAACAACCAAAGTAGTGCTCTATGGGGTGTGAGGAATTTGCGTGTGAGGGGTGAGTGTTTAATGGTAAATTCCTCAAAGGCGATACTGTGTCGTATGCAGAAAAGGTGAACCGGAGGTGTATGAGGGGGCAGCGTGTGAAGTGGAAAGAAACACAATCTCATGTAGAAACAGCTGCAAGACAAGCAGACAGACCATAGTGTAGAACACAATCCCACAAACATATGAATATGGAAATATGCGAGACAAATGTATAGATTCGGCACCGTCACATACCCACAAATGGGTCCTGATGGAACTAGCCATAACAAATGCAACACACCTGGATGCATAATAGCCTACCCAGCATACCCTCCACAACACACAACCTGCCACCATACCAAAACGTCCACCAAATCCAGCCGTACTTGGTCCACTGGTTTGTTGCAGAAACAGCTACACACAGTGACCCTTACGCATATGTAGTAGGTATTGTCACCCTAGGCAGTGTCAGGTTTGAAAACCATGTATCCCCTGCATGTAAAACCCCCCTGCACATTTTTGTGAAGCCACAAAAATCTTCATTATCTAACTCGTTTTGGTCTAGTCCAATTTTTGGGATATCCCTCATGGGATGACCAACTTGTGTAAATAGTAGAATGGGTATGACGGCATGATGTCCAATCCAGTAGATATCTGGACACAACTCAGAACGTGCAGTGGAGGTCCATGACACTGTCCAGCCCTAAGTGGGCATGCATAACCTACCACCCAGGATAAAATACCTTCCCGTGACACACGTGTCCAGACATGAATAGGAGAGAGAATATAATGCACACATTTGCAAAGTGGAAAACAGCATGAGGGTGAGGGAGACACTGATGTAAACAGGTCAACCCTCATCAAGTGTGAGGGACACTGACTGTGTGCAGTCGTGACTGACCATACCTGTCAACCTGTGTGAGCAAGATATCTGGACAGAGCCATGAATATAAGTGAGACAAAGGTCCAAAAACAGGGACAATCTGTAAAGATAGCTCTTAGAAACATAGAATTTGATAGAATAACAGTTTGCAAATTGGCATTAATGTCTGGAGTATGAAGTCTGAAACCCAACTGTCTGTCAGCACGTTTCGACTGCAGTCTTTAATGCTGAGCTACTGCTCTGCCAGAACACAACAGCGTATTACAGAGGTCCGTGCCATACCACTCAACTGTCCGGACATTTGCAGAATGACTAGGGTCACCTCCTGTCCCACTTTGCGAGTAATAGTCCCTCTGTAGGCAGTTGTGTCCTGTGAAAAAAATCAAGACATAGCAAATGTCCTGAGAGTTTAGGACAATGTTATTTCCTAATTTACTTTAATAGTTGCATAAAACAGTTATTTTATATATGAATCCTCAATATGTTATGTGAAGTAGCATAAGCAATTCAAATGTTACTAGAATAAGCTATTATATGTACAAAAAAGGTTAAAGTTCTGTACTATGCACTGCTGTAGGTATGTTTTGTCCTGAAAAATCTGACATCTCTACAGAACATGTCCCACTTTGGGCAGTTGAAAAGGTGGCAACCCTAAGAATGACCACAGGTTCGCCCCATAGTGTTGGTGTATGCCTCCGACAATCTGCACCAGTGTGGTAAATAGCTGAGGACTGACGTCACTAAATAATGAGAAATAGGATATACAACCTGCAGAAAAGTCATGCTAATACAAAACCTAGCATTCCATCAACGTTCTAAGCTTGTAAGAGCAATTGTTAAAATGTGTCCCTAAATGTCCCCCCATCATGTAGGTTTTGCACAGGTTCGGTGCTCTAAGAGGTTGAGAGGTATGGTCCGTACATATTTACAGGAGCAGCCCTTCACACTTGTGTAATGTACAACTGCATACCTGTAGTCACTTCATGTCCAAAAATAATAATCCCCGTATGACTGTATACAGGTAATAGTCAAATGTGAATGGGAACACCCTTCACCATGGAGTATGGACTGTAACAACCCCACCCATAATATGTAATGCCAACAGAATAAGCTGCTGACAGGTGCCCAAACACTTGTGTCTATAAACACAGGTAAAACTTCAGAATAGGGAGATAATCCCCGTCCATATGCTTCATCTGACATTTGACCTCGGCCAGGGAAATTCCGTTCACCAGGTGGACAAGCCTAAACCCAGATCACTACATGAACACCCTGACAATCAAAGACCTGTATGTGGCTGGACTATATGCCTTGGTATTCTGCATATCCTCGGAGTGATTAACAATGCAGCCGGAGTCCACAGCAGTAGGCAATATGGAATGTGTAATACGTAGTACCGCCTTTTTCCCAGCAGGAGAATGGATGCCTGTGTTGTAGGTGAAGCGGTGAGGCATATGTTGATGTAGCTAAGTACTATGGATATGCATATCAATGAGGGAGAACACAAATAGAATAGTGGTTCCGGCATCCGGCCAAGGTGAATGCAGTCCCGGTTGACCTACAACCACTGCACATATAACTTGAAAGTGTAATGAAAGCGTTCGTGCTGTACACACATTTAAATATGTAAAAGTGAACGTGTGTTTCGCAGTAGTCCATAAACTGGAATACAGATATGTAACTTTTACGGTCAGAATTATGAAAGTTCACGTAAGCACAATTATCTATGAAACATATGTAACCCACAATTAGGATATGCAAGTGCGCCTGCGCGTGTGTAATCCACTCACAGAATAGAAAATTAATGGTGTTTGCCCCATGTTCTATGTACATGGCTCATACCTGTTAACCCTGTAAAGTACGAAACCGGACAAAGCCATGACAACAACTGGTACAAATAGGGACAATCCCCAGATATTGCCCTAACAAACATAGAAAGTGGATAGAATAACAGGTGTGTCACTAGCATGGATTCTCTGAAGGGTATGAAGTCATAACCTGAAATGTTTGTCATTATTTACCAACGTCAGTCTTTAATGATATGCCACTAACTTGCCAGATAGACACAAGGTTATGAAAAACGGACCAAAGATAAGAGGCAAACAGCTGTACATGCAGCGGAAATCTGTACAGTTGAAAGGTATGATGTGGAGAAATATATACACATATATCCACAGACATAATCCAAAGCAAATTATGAGATGAGGAATGTACAGACATATGTATATATGTACATATATATATCTATACACACACGATACATGAATAGATATATACACAACAAACATATGTCCCTGTACATATAACACATGTACATAAACAGGTCACGGTATAGCTAATATGGATAGACAGACAGACATGCATGAAAGGAGAATACACCGATGGTTTCCAAATCAATGCCCGGAAAGTACCAGTGTGACAGGGCCTGCAAGTTCTGCACATTAAACATGAATATAGGTGTCCTTTGCAGGACCCCAAAAATTGATCCTGTACGAAGTGCGAACCATCATTGATGCAAAAGAAGTCACACCTGCAACTACGATACAGGTGTACATGCAACAGTAGCAGGTGCAAGGGTAATAACACATGGGTCGATTGAATGTATGACGTACGAACTGATATCCACAGAGGGGGGAGTGCTCAGAAGTGTCCTCACACTTTATTATCGCTCACATTAAACATGTCTAATTGGTACTGTGGAGGTGTGTCAGGTATGGGAATCATGGGTATGCAGAATTGCGCCAAGGTGTTGGTTGGCACAGATCTATTAGGTACGCCCCATGGGAGTAATCAATATACCTATGTGGGTATAGCACACACCTATATTCTCCAAAAAGGTGTAACCCATCTACTGGATATTGTGTAAACCATTGGGGGAAGACAAAGGGACCTATATCAGTGTCATGTAGGCGATTATCATGGATGGACATGCGTATGACCAAGATGGTAACCATACCTGCCAGAATGTCAGAATAAGACAGCTGGACTAAGGCATAGTACATGACAGACAAATAGGGACTATATTAAATATACCCCAGACAAAGTCAGAACGTTGTTAGAATAATTGCATAGTTAGGAATACGAATGTTATGAGAGTTACTAATCATGAAATAGAAATGTCAGTCATGATAACCTAACCGCACAGTCCTTCATGCCTTGCCAGCTATCTACCAGAAAGGCACATTATCATGACAAATGTAACAGAATCATAGGTCAAACCCCCGGACGTATACCCATAATGTGTACAGGTGAGAGGTATGATGGTAACCCGTCCTAATGAAATGTACAGAACTAGTGATACTAGGTGGACAGGTGAGAAGAAAGACGTCAGGACAAATGACAAAACGTGTACAAGTCATAAGCATGTTTTCCCACAAATGTAAATTACAATGTATGGCCTGTGAAAGTCAGTGTGGAAGTTTAATAGACTCAAAAGACATGTGTCCCTCAGGGTGTCATGCAGTGTCACCGATACAGTGTCCAGTCAACCATACTCATACATGAGCTCTGCCACTGATGGAAAGGGCAAATACCGGCGTACACATAAGGTACATGATGGAATAATTAGTGTGGATAAGCACCTGTTGGCCTGTGTGTGGGATATAACCCTGTGGGTGTGTCCTGCAATAGGAATGTAATGGCAACTGGCCTGTGATGGCGCCATGTATTGTGTGCATTGGCGTAAGAAAATTGATGTCCAGTATCAGAAACATACCTCGCAACTGTACGAATGTGCAGATGTATGCCTCATATGTGTGGTGTGTTCCTCTCACAATCTGTACCTGTCTGCCAAATACCTGAGAACTGACATCATTAAATAATGATAAACATATGTGTTTAAGACCTCAAATCCCTCAGAAAGGTCATACTAATGCAAAACCTGTAATATTGTCAACTATCTACGTTTGTAAGAGCAATATGTAGAATCTTCCCCTATCTGTCCCCTCATCATGTTAGGCTTTGTACAGATGTTTTGTACTAGGAGGTTGATAGGTATGATCCGAAACAGATACATGTCTGAGGAAACAGCATTATCGACCGCAAGATAACTCAGAAGGTATGAAAAGCACTGCAGTAGGAAGTTCAGTATTGTCTGCAGATATGTGCTGACATGTCAAATGACACAGCAGTCTACAGGAAGTACCTATAGGGCGTCACCTTTACCAGTGATGATAGTTGGACATACCCACAGCCATGCATACACCACAAATAGACATAGCACACAGCAAAGCCTAGGCCATGATACACAAAGCCTCCGGCGTGTATGGATTGAGTGAGAGTACAGCAAGGAAAGATGACTGCCAGTCTATTCAGCAAACACCCGTAGGGGTGTGCAAGACTGCCCATAACACGAACATTGCACGGACAATGTTGGGATTTGCTACATACCCCATTTGTATGTGTAAGCTATGCAAATGATGTAATTACGCGATACATGAAACAATAAGCTGTCCATGCAAGAGCAGAGTTATGTGCAGAAATGTACCCGGATGTTATGCGACTAACGTTTTGCACGTTGCTAAACGGAGCAATGACAGCTGCAAATACAGTATGAATACAGTCGAAGAAGCATGCCAATGTCCAAGTCCAAGGCCAGTGGCGGCTTTGTCCATTGGATATCAATAAACCAGTAGTTGTCCTCCCCCGATCCCTGGTGTGGAAGTGTAGCGCAGCACCATGAGAACGCGCTGCGCTTCAAAACAAGACATATGGATAATATACATACAAAATGTAGGTTTAGTTAGATGTTAGTACGCCATTCAGATGAATGGCAAGCTGGAGACAACATGGCTACTGCGTACTGGTACTTATGTGTGGAAGCGCTCTGTCAGAGATGTAACGAAGCAAGGCAAGTGAGGCTGAGGATAGTGAATCACAACATGTCATGCCATATGGGCCAAGCCTCTACAGTGTAGTGTAGGTTAAGGGGACTATTAGAGTAGAAGACAGGTGACAACACGGGTGTGTATGGTATAAAACACTGTAACCTCACCGGAGCAGTGTCACATGTGTGCTGTCAGTACTCAGTGGAAGAGGCATGTCATGAGCTATCCTAAGGAACGTCAGGAGACAGATGGCATACACCATGGATACCACCGATGTGACCTGCAAACCTGCCCACAGTGTGTCTGCGCCGGTGTGCGCCAGTAAGCCCGAGTAAGCATGTGTGCGTGCGTATTAGCCCATGTGCGTGTGTGGAGTGTGGAAGAACGAGTAAGCTAGTGTACGAATGGTGAAGCATTGTGTAATGTCGCGTATGCGTTTGTAAGCATGTATACATGTGTACTACGCACATCACACATGTACTGCACACACAGACACACATGCTGCCAATACTACACACATCAGTGAAATGGCACATGGATGGAGAATACATCATCAGAAGTAACAGTGCTGTAAACTATGCTACAGTGATGGTCATAGCTGCACTGCATCATGCCTGCTGATGTACACCTGGAAGTAACAGACTGTGTGTTAACAGCATGCTAACATCAATACAGTGGAATAAAGCCACCGTGTGCAGCAGCACCAGGTTAGTCAGATCCTGCATCAATGTTACACATCACAGGTGGTGGCACAGGTGACATCATATGCACAGGGTGTGGTGTTATCATGTCCGGAGCTGTCATAGAGCCATCCAATGTATACGTAGGTGTGTGTGTGTGTGTGTGTGTGTGTGAGGGACAATGGTTATTGCATGGCCCAATGGTGGTGCAATGGGTGTGTGTATGTGATAGCCATAGCTGTTTGTGGTAAGTGTGTGTGTCTGCATATATACAGGTAGAGCATGTGTCAGCCATATACAGGAGGTTGTGGGACAGTCACAGACCATACCTGCCAGGCTGTAGAGATCCCCATTACTGGCCATGGATACCCCTCCATGCATCCAACACAACCCAGTCCTGCACCTGTCACTGTCTACACATGCAGTCCTGGGATCTGTACCACAACCTGTAGATAAACGTGCGTCTGTAATGTTAACCTGAGGTGCATAGAATTGACAGTTACTACAGATGGATTTGAGCCATACTCACACTCCAATGTAATAACCACTGCTGACTGTTGCCAAGATCTGCATACTACCAGTCAAAGGTGCTGCACTAACATTGTTTCCAATGCCCATGTAATACTCAGCAACACAATAACCGGTCACTACACATGTATAACCCATGAACACTACAGCACACAGTATGTGCACTATCACAGAGCCATAGCAGATGTACATACATCCAAGGTGCTCACGTACAGACAATGCAGCACAGTCAAGAGTGATAATCCCAACATACATATCTATAAACAATATACATTTTATATAAATATATGTATATATATATATATATATATATATATATATCTATATATATACATATATATATATATATATATACATATATATATATATATATATAGATATATGTAGATAGATACATGCACACACACACACACACACACACACACACACACACACACACACACACACACACACACACACACGTGGCAGGGTTGGGAGCAGAACATAAACGTAAGCACTGTACCAAACAACAGTATTATGTGGTTACAAAATGTGCTACCGTGATCAGTGGATCACATGATTCACACAAGCACACGTCTAGCCTGCAGAGAGCAGCATCAAAGGCAAAGATGCTGCACGGATGTTATGGAGAGTGAATACTGTAAAAGCAATGTACTGTTGTCATGCAGCTGGAAACACATACACACACACACACAAACACACTTGGCAGGGCTGGGAGTCGAACATACACCTAACTACCCTAACACACTACAGCATGACGCATTTACAGAACACGCTACCAACATTACTAAGCACAGCAGTCCCAGAGGCAGACATCTAGGTGCGTGTCATCATCCGCAAAAGCAAAGACGTCGGTAGGAAACTGCTGTGGTGTGCGGCGTCTAAAAGCAAGACTGAGTCGCCAGGCGGACATGAGCATGCGCGCAAACACACACACACACACACACACACACACATACACACACACACTTGGCAGGGCTGGGAGTTGAACATACACCTAACTACCCTAACACACTACAGCATGACGCATTTACAGAACGTGCTACTGAGATTACTAAGCACAGCAGTCCCAGAGGCAGACATCTAGGTGCGTGTCATCATCCGCAAAGGCAAAGACGTCGGTAGGAATCTGCTGTGGTGTGCGGCATCTAAAAGCAAGACCGAGTCCCCAGGCAGACATGAGCATGCGAGCAAACGCACACACACACACACACACACACACACACACACACACACACACTTGGCAGGGCTGGGAGTCGAACATACACCTAACTACCCTAACACACTACAGCATGACGCTTTTACAGAACGCGCTACCGAGATTACTAAGCACAGCAGTCCCAGAGGTAAACATCTAGGTGTGTGTCATCATCTGCAAAGGCAAAGACGTTGGTAGGAAACTGCTGTGGTGTGCGGCGTCTAAAAGCAAGACCGAGTCCCCAGGTGGACGTGAGCATGCACACACACACACACACACACACACACACACACACACACACACACACACACACACACACACACACACACACACTTGGCAGGGCTGGGAGTCGAACATACACCTAACTACCCTAACACACTACAGCATGACGCATTTACAGAATGCGCTACCGAGATTACTAAGCACAGCAGTCTCAGAGGCAGACATCTAGGTGCATGTCATCATCTGCAAAGGCAAGGACTTTGGTAGGAAACTGCTGTGGTGTAAGGCATCTAAAAGCAAGACTGAGTCCCCAGGCGGATGGGAGCATGCGCACAAACACACACACACACACACACACACACACACACACACACACACACACACACACACAAACACACACACTTGGCAGGGCTGGGAGTCAAACATACACCTAACTACCCTAACACACTACAGCATGACGCATTTACAGAACGCGCTACCGAGATTACTAAACACAGCCGTCCCAGAGGCATACTTCTAGGCGTGTGTCATCATCCGCACTGAGAAGGACGCTGACAGGGATTGTATAGAGAGTGATCAGTCTGAAAGCATACAGACATATTACTGTACCACGGTACACGTAGACAAACACACGGCAGTGGTGTGATCGTGGCAACGTAAGATGTACGGTGCACCACGACAACATGAAATAGTCACGGGACACCCCACAGACAGTACACCCTTCAAGATAGTCGACCAGTGTGTACTACGTAGGCATCCATCGTGACATTGAAAATGGACATCTGTTGGCTGGATGACCACCATGGCTATACAGGATGTCAACAGCCATGCACAGAGGGACATCACCGACACAAGGTGTCACTGGGCATGGCCACATGCTTAGTAATACACGTCCGTTCGGACTGTACTGTGTGTCGATCTACACAATGGCACACTGGACATGCTCACACACTTAGCATTTGCAAAGGGCCGTCTTGCATGCGGATGGAGTCTCAACTCACAAGGGCTCAATTGGGACTGTCATGTGTGTCCATCTACACAACAGCATGCTGGGCATGCTCACACACTTAGCATTTGCTAAGGGCAGTCTTGCATGCGGACGGAGTCTCAACTCGCAAGGGCTCAGTTGGGACTGTCATGTGTTTCCATCTACACAACAGCATACTGGGCATGCTCACACACTTAGCAGTTGCAAAGGGCCATCTTGCATGCAGACAGAGTCTAGACACGGAAGGGCACAGTAAGGCATAACTGTCCCCACGCACAGAGCGGTCACACACATGCAGTGACCAGCACATGCTCAGCTGCCATCACAGCTGTCACAGGTGCAGATCCCAGATGTACACACCATAGTCTACACTGTAGCCCTCAAGACATCACCATGTCATTGCTGCAGCAGTACACAGCCATACATTACCACAACACCGTGTGACACATGACCAGTGGACTGTACAGAGGTCTACAGCAACTGTGCAGTGTACACATGTACTGACAGGGTTCCAACAGGTGTTATGCATTGCAAGTATACCACTATACATGACCAGGTCAGCTCAAGACATACCAGGGGCCCAGGGTGGTACACAGCTGTGACACATGAGTGTTGCTGTACACCAATGAACACGCATGTTTGGATATGTCAAACATGTGATTGTAGTGGATGTGTGCATGGACCACACACAACACATATGTACATAGCTAAGCCTTTGCTGTCCCCCGTGCAGAACAGTGGCCTAAGCAATCATACGCACGCAAATGGAAGGTGGGTCCATGTCTGTTGAATGCTCACAGTACAGGAGGTAGCAATGTTGGAGGACACATTCCCCTGTAGTAGTCGTCCATGACGCATGTGATATCATACCACAGTCCATGTGTCATGTATGTCAACACACATGTCCACCAATAGCAATGCATACAAACATCACTACAGGAGACACATGTAGGACCAACAAACATGTACAATCTGTACTGTGCATGCAGCAATCATGCATGTGCAGTGGCCGATGTCCATACCACAGCTGTGCCCAACTGCAACATGCATTCGCAATGCAGCCCCATCATTGACACCTGTATATGGTGACATACAGACAGTACAGTTGGTTGTACATCATGTATGGAGGAATCTGTGTACATAAAGTGTTGATCCACCTGTGTAGATGTATGTGTTCCAGGGATGGCTCACAGGTGTGTCACATGCCACCCTACCATGCCATGTGCAAACAGTACGCTATGTCACTGTTACTTGATGGTGATGACTTAACACATACACAGCGGTCAGGTGTAGCCAACTGTATGTCACGTGACACCTGTATCACTGACATCCACCTGTGTGCACATAGCCACACAATTGCCAGACATAGTGTTGGTACACATACTGCGGACAGTACCGCTGCATGTCTATCAAACAGATCATCATATGGCAGGTGTGTCATTCCCAGCACTGTCATGTGTGTCCACTTGTGTGACCACACATGCCACATATGGTGGGGACTACGTCCCAGATGTAACACATCCCTGTACACCGTTGTACAGATCTGTACATACTGCAGTGTGGAAAGCATGAGGTTGGCAGGTGTGGTGCATCACACACATCGGCTATCCGCACACACATATCTGGTCACCACAGTGTGTCTGTGTATGTATGGCTGTCTGGTACTTGGTGTGAGGGTGTATGCTACCATACTGTGGAAACAGGATCACTAACTCCTCATGGTGATGCAGTCTACTACCCAGTTGATGCCGTCGGTCCCAGCCATACTGGCTACCTGTGCATGTCCCTTCTCTGTGCCACGTCGTGTGGGTGCAAAGTACTGCGAGGGTGATGACCACATAGGCACGGGTCCACACATGAACACTATGGGGTGTGTTATAGTGCTGTAGACCCCGTGAATGTGGCCATGTACCTGTACTGTGACAGGGTATTACTGCTACACAGTGTGGCCTCATGCTATCAGGTGGCCTCTAACATCATCATTGGCCTGACCTCTGTGTACAACCCCTGCACCATGTCAACATACCTGTAATGTTTCCCGGTATGTATGTCACATCTCCATCCGCTGTAGTATGTTCAAGTGACCACATGCTTCTGGTTCAGTATATGTGTGGACATTTGTGTCATGTTCGGACATCTGTGTCATGTTCGACTGTCCAACAGTCGGGTGGAGGGTGCATTTAGCATGCTGATATTGCCATACGTGCCTGTGAGTACTCCACAGTTAAACATGGGGGTCTGCAAACACTGCTACCTGTAGGCACATGCCAGTACACCATAGGAGGGAACCAGGGCATTACCAACATGCTGTTACTGTTGTAACCGAGACACATATTGTGAACATATCACAATGCATGCTGCACCTGGACTACATGATATGACTGGTGCATGTTGACAGTACACCATTGATGTCACATACACATCTCTCAGTATTCACACATGTCCAATGCAACATACACATCCCTCAATATGCATACACAAGTAACGTTAGATACACCTCTCACTATTCTGTTCACCCTGTGCATCAGACCATATGAGCATATCCCTGCACCGATGGTGTGGATGACAGGGATGTGGCACAGGCTTCATCATATGCACAGGGTGATACTGTTTGCCAGGGGCATAGGCTCCACCAATGGATGACATGTGTGCGGGTAAGGGCCAGTGATTTGAATGGACATGTCTGTTCCGTATGTATGTGGGTGTTGTAGAGCCCTACAGTTGTGTTCGCTGTGTGCGTGCATGTGTGCACACAGTTCTGTCATTTGTAAGGCCTACACAAGGGTATTATGGACAGCTCCAGAATGTACAGACCAGGTTGTACAGCTCACTGTGACTGGACATGGCCACGTGTCCTGTGCCTGCCAGGGGTTCCACGGGCACTACCAGGCAGAGGTACGGAATGGCTACTGTCTGATGACACATGGCCACTGGAACCGTGTCCCTGCCGGGAACGTCCAGGGCCACGTCCACGTGGCCTGCTGTGACCTGGTGTGGACATCGCAGCACCAGCTGCACTGCTACTGCTACCGGCACTATGGGAGCGGCCATGTGAGGTGGCACGCTCACGTTGACCTGCACTAGGTGGTGTAGCTGGCCTACGTCCATATGTCCTACGCCTCACCCCTACCAGATGTTCCAGCACAGACAGCTCACACTCACAGATTGCCATGCCACAGTCAAGGATTCTGACCATGTCACCCAATCACCTGTCCAGAACATCAGCAAGCTGCTGTTGAGCACCTGCCAATGCCTGGATGTTGTTGTTTAGGGTACTGATAGCAGCCCTCTACAGCCTCTGCCCTTCTCTGTTCTGCCATTCGGCACATGCCTGTGCCACCATTACAGTCTGGAACATGTGTCTGGTGATCCCAGCTGTTGCGCTATGTCCTGCAGATGCATGTCTGCCAGAGGTCCTCCTACGAGCAGCACCAGCCACATGCCTGTGTGGCACATCTGCAGTCAATATACTGCCACCATGGTGTGGAGACACACCTTCTGTAGCCACCACACGTTCCTGTTCAATGCTAACAAACAATGACTGTCCTTCCTCTATGGCCACTGTAGATGCGGTATGTGTTGGCAGCTGAACTGTGTGTGGGGAAGAGGGGGACACAGCTGGGATGGCAACCATTGGAACAGATTACGCCCCTGACATCCCTGCCTGTACCTCGTGCATATGTTCATCACTGCTAGCATCTGTGGGGACACTATCAGATGGACCACAGGAGGGTAACGCACCTACATCACCTGTGAATGCAAAGAAATACTCTACATTACGATAGACACACCGACACACACCGACACACACACACACCAACACACACAGACACACCGACACACACAGCCACACAGACACACACCGACACATACCCTGACACACACCCTGACACACAGACACACACACTGACACACCGACACACACACTGACACACCATACATGTGAGATGACAGATGGCATGCAGCATGCTTGTGATACAGCTGACAGCATGCATCTCAGACATCAATAGTGTTTGTAAGCATACCCCCTGAAATGCACACTACAGCAGGCAGGTTTCATATCATTATCCATGCAATTCACACGATCATGGTAGTATGCATGCATCCCCGTGATATACCATGTGGACCAGAACAGGATAACAGTACACATGGCTGATGTGACCTTGACATGTAATCTGCTGACATGTTCATGCATGCATGCCTGACACAATGGTGTTGTGACACATGTACAGCATCGTACTGGGAATCACATTGCAATGTTGTCCATATGCCCTACAGATAGAATGCATGTTGAGCAAATGTGCATGGGCATGGTAGGGGACTGGGCCACCTACATTGCTGTACAGTGTGATGTACAGACACTGTTCCATTGCATGGCATCATGAGGCATCTATATTGCTAAACAGTGCATGTTATGTACACACTGCATATCCAGAACTGCATGCATACCCATGACATACCTGTGGATTGTAACCTATGATGCTGAGGTGTATACACACCCAACCATGCTGTGTCATGTGACAGGTCACTGGAGGACATACAGATGACACCCCTGCATGATGACTACAGAGTGTTAGCTGCCTAGCAACCATGTCCACACATAGCAGACCTGTCACGTCACCATTTCACACATGACATTGATGTACCATGCACACATGGTGCACAGCTAACAGTGATGTCCTACGGCAGGGGGGAAATGTACTGTTTCTGTGGCCTGGTGTCACTGTCAGTGGAATCTGAAGGTGACTACCATCATGCTATGACACAGACATCATGTTCAACACATCTTATAAGGTACATGTCACTGACACCTCCACTAGCTGTGCACAAGCAGGTATGATGTGCAGCGTACCACATCACCTGTACAATCGGTCTAGTATGGCTGTACTTGGACCATGTGTGGACAAAGTGGGACAGGGTGTATCCACATCCCGTCTTCTGTGTGGCTATGTGTCTCTGGCCATCCCCCATGGCCATGTGTGCACATGTGTTGGTCATGTATGTGATGGCCGTCTATCACACATGTCTGTGTTGTCCCATATGACATACACCCATAGATGTTGGTTATGTCCATCCACAGGGTTATGCAGACAACAGGTGTATGTGTGGTATGTGGGGTACGGGTTATGGGGAATTGTGACAATATTGCAAACAAAACGCTACGTGTCTCGGACATGTCGGATGGAACATCACAATGTGTGAAACCATTGCAGGGGCATATAACACAATGGTGACACCTGTGGTCTGTCCATATCACAGCTCACTGTGCGGTACTGGTTTGTGTACCACACATTCTGTTCCACTGTATAGTACATATGCCTCCATTGTAGAACACCTCCACCGTTGTATGCACAGCTGGACACACATGTAGCAATGACAAATACTGTAGTTTCATGTCTGTGTATCATTTCAGTTGCATATATTGCACATGGGTGGCCTGTGTGGATGATGGGTGATGCGACCTGTATATCCATGTATTAACTGGCCACATGGCGAATAGATCTATGCTTTGACATGCCTGATACTGATGATAGACTCACCTGCAACAGACTCTTGTCTGTGCGGCATGCCAGAGGTACCTGTATAGGGTGACACAGCAGTATGAACATTATCCATGACTGTATGACAGCCACAGGGTGCACAGTGTAGGTTAACACATTTGCCTGTACAATAGCATATAGTCAGCACATGCGTGCATACCATACCTCTCAACCTCTTAGAACAATAAATGTGGACAAAACCTACTATGATGGGGGACATATAGGGACAACTGTGACATATTGCTCTTACTAACCTGGATATGTGATAGACCAATAGGTTTGCATGCACATGGGTCTGCAATGGAATATGCAGTTGTAAACACAACTGTATGTCATCATTTAATGACTCCATTCCTCAGCTATTTGCCAGAAAGGGACAGATATTAAGGGGAACACACCGACAATATGAGGCAGACATCTGGACATCCTGCAATTACCTGTACAGTTCGGAGGTCTGGTGCATACACAGGGTAGCATAAAGCATGTGTGTCCACATACCTTGCATATATTGTTACATTACATGATGTACACTGACACATGCACATACGTGGGATATACTGGCCATATGTTCAGTACTGACTTACCAGGCAACTCCAGGCTCATTGGTTGGGAGACACCCACCTCCACGATGGCAGCTACTGTTTGTGGGGGCTGTTCCAAGGGTGTTCCCAGACTGGCCAGTAGCTCCTCCGTGTGTGTAAGTGGAGGCTGGGTTGGTGGCCCACCACCCTTACCACCTTGTTCTCTAGCAATTGCAGTGGCATGCTGTTTTGCATGACGTATGAGGTCCGTGCAGTGTCTGCGCACCTGCTGGTAGGTGCGGTTGTGGCCGCCCACTTAGTTGACCCTCCTGCGAAGATCCTGCTACAGGTCATCCCGCTGCTTTGCATGCTGTGGCACGTGGCTAAATAACGCCTCGTAGCTCTCATGGAGGTACGGTATTACGACATCATCCTCCTGTCGGCTATATGCTAGTAGGCATGTACGCAGCATTATCTGTAAGACATGATGAAGGTGACAGGTCACATTTACAGACATGTACAGTGATACTGCTGCACATACATTCTAGTACATTCGCACAGTTATCTTTGCAAATCAACATGACACTAACACGATTGGCATGTATGTGTCCCACACATGTAACACCCAGTATGCATTAGATATCATCCCCATATATGTGTGTCGCCTCATTAGTGTTCCTACTGCATGTGACGTCATTCTCCATGTGGACATGTCTGTGTGCATGCACTGGTGTTCTTACCTATCTACCCATGCCTGATGTATCCATGGTAATGCTGTTGAACTAGATGCGGTGGATATGTCACATATCAACACAGACACAGCCTTACTGGACTTGGGCAGTGACAATGCACCAAGTACACATGGAAACCTGTACATGCATCTGTTTTTCCATAGACATCTACATGCACAGCTGTTCAACATCCTGCCATGGATCACCTGTGTTGCACATGTGATAGACATGGGACAATGGCTAGTCGGACATCATTCACAGGTAAGGTTATCAGCTATAGCATGTACAGGCTGGGTTTCATAGCTGTATCTGACACCCATTGCACCACCACGAGGGGCATCAGTGACACATTACTGATCCAGATAGATGATACATCTACCATATGGCCATCACACCATATATGGCAGGGGTGATATGTGCAGCTATGTGGACAGGGCTGCATGGTATGGCAGGAGTATGTCACAGGTATGGCACAGGGATCAGTCCAGCATGTGGCCATCCTAGTCGTAGGATGGTGGTTTCCATGATGTATGTCTTTCAGATCAGGCTATGGACATGTAGCATGTCTAACAGCATAGTGTCACATATGTCTGTATGCAAGGTGGATAGCATGCTGCATACTGGAGGTGAGTATTGTGAAGGCTGGTATTGGCCATCCATGAATGGGCCCTACCCCTGGAGGGTGATGTGTATTCTAATATTGGTTACACGGGTGCTGTGTATGCCTGTCCTATGATCTCTGTGCACATGGATACCGCCCTGTCATGTCATGGGTACCTCAGATGACTACCTAAACGGCCAGGGAGATGTCTCCAGCTCAGGGAGGTGTACTACACTACACTATCCCTAACACAGTGTCCATACTGTTGACCACAGCCTAGGTGTTTCCTAATGGGTACGGGGGTATTCCCCTACTGGTGTCATTGCTGATATCATCCACAAGAATGTGCACATATGTCACACACATCACACACACAGCCCATTCTGTATGTTGTTCACAACACTGTGACAATTGCCCATAGGTCATGGCCATTCACATCATCACATACACAGATGGCTGACATTTGTCTGTGTGGTATGGGCTACAATGCGGGTGGGGTACAACACATTAACTCTGGTTTACTGTAGCTGACACCGTGTGATATGCACATGTCACTGTAGCACCTTTGGTAGTTGTGAGTCTGTCAACAGGCCACTAGTAGAACACTCCTATGACATACACAGGCATCTGTAGCTGAACATCCGTACTGTCTTGTACATCTGTACTGCTAACATCTACATTGATAATGGTTCATGAACCTGCAGACCATACCCGGCAGTGTTCTGATGCGATGCCACCAATCATGACTGTTGCCAACACATGTGGGTTGATAGTATACAACACCCTATCTGTAATGTGTGGGCATGCTCAGCACTTGTTCAGAGCTTCTTGGCATGTTATGAGCTACTGCTTAGTTTAGCAGCCATTTCACACCAGTCCTCACAGGTACACAGTCTGTACATACATTTCCAGCTTGATAACTGTACAACAGCTGTCGTACACACATCACTCACATACCTCGTGAGACATGGTGGTTTCTACGGCCTGTCCACCTGCCACGTACCACTTATATACAGGCATGTCCAACTGGCACATACCAGTGCTATTGCCTGTCACTATGATGACTATGTTGTACATGTGGCAATAGAGCTATTCTCATGTCCACAGTCAATGTACACCTCCCAACATATAACAGTACAGCCTGTGGGGGATGCACATATGCAGCCCTGCTGGGGGTTATACTGCCACCAAACCTGACTGCACCTGACAGTCATATGGGGTTGTGCAACATTGGCAATGCACCCCACACATCACATGGTCCCACATTTTATTTATTTTATTTATTTATTTATTTAACATTTTTGGGAAGAATGGACCGGGAATGTAGTCCACAGTTCGCCCGAGAGAAATGGAGAAATGCATGTCTGGGAGAATTGGGAATGTGGGGAGGATTGAAGGTGACCCGGAGGAAAACACAGGACAGAGGGAGAACATGCAAAGGCCACCCCACACACCCCAGCCCACAATCGAACCAGACCAGCTCTTTGCTAACCAGTAGAATAATCACTGCACCACTGTACGCCCGCCACAGTAGAGAGGAGTACTGGACAACAGTGTCTACATATGCGTGGCCTGTGGTGGGGATCCCCACCACAGGCCACGCATATGTAGACACCTTGTACAGTACCCCTCCATACTCTGTGTGGGCACCGACAACAGCCCACATCACCAAACACAACCACACCAACCTATAGCCCACAGACACGTGTGCCCATCACATACAGCCAGTAGGGTGTCATAATATACTCCACACACCTGTCTTACGTGACTGTTGGCAGTCACACTGCTGTTCCACTCAGCAGGCTATACAAGGCGATAGTCACTAACATCCTGCTGTCCAGTAACTGGTTCTGCAACATAACCTATGCACACATGCCACAAGTCAGCAGGTACGGTGTGACTCCCCTTCCATGTTTGTGTGACAGACATTGTCACTCAGGGCACAGACTACGTGTGCAGGGACATGCACTAGCCCACTAGTATTGTCACCCTGCTGGTGTGGTCCATGCCCTGGGAAGCATTTTGCGTTCATCCGGACCTGTTACCACTGTACTACGAATGACTGTGTCACTCCCAACAGTTGTCCCTGCTTCTGCTGTCATTCCACAGGCATCTAGTATACATCTACTTTGACAGACCCAGACAAACAACATGATGCTGTGGCATAGTTGACCTGCACCTGTCAGCCCTGGGAGTACGGATCACATGTTGGTCTCTTGCTGCTTTTATACTGCCTGGCTTGCACACTGCCCAATAACAGTCACCACCAGAATGGGAACAGGCTAGCGAAGCATGTGGTCATGTCACACAATGCTTGACATCATCCTATGTGATGCATGCAGGCAAGGCACACGTGATACTGCACCACTGCAATATCTCTGCAGTCACTGGAACCTACCTCTTGGCTCTGCAGAGCACACCTGCAATGACTGGGTATAGACAGACCGTACCTCTCAGGCACGTACCTGGACTGGCACACCCACAGCTGAGGTGTCCCCATATTCCACTATGTTGTGCACACATCCCGTCTGGTTACTTCGCACAATGCATCACAGGTGCTCCACATGCATATGACTGTGTCCGGAACTACTGCTGCTACTAATGTGAGACTGACAGTAACCCACATCTAACTGTGATAGCCGCACATGTACTGACACATTAGGCATACACTGTGCGTGAGTCATAACCTCCGCTCAGCTGGTTCAACCCATACACCACCTCCAAGACCAACAGTATCCTTGACATGGACACTACCAACATGTGACTGCTGTTCGACACCTGCGGTTGTCCCTTCATTGGTGGAATCCGAACATCTGCTACCCACCCATGTTAGCCACATACCGGCACCACACACTTCATGGCATACACAGTAGATGAGTACTACAACACCAACTACAGATGTCATATGACAGCGGTAGTTGTTGTCGTGACACACGTGCAGGTGGACAATGCACATGCAAACACTGAGACATACCCCAGTGCACTTCAATAGCATGTACACGACAATGTGGTTCATGCTATTCCACACAGAGCCATGCAGGTACACACCAGAATACAGACGACACTCTGGGGGTGCAGTCCCACGGACATACTTTACAACAACAGGTGGGGGCTGTTACACAGTGGTGTACATTCCCATGGGTGGGGTGACTCACTGGTCAGCCTCAGTAGGGCCACAGGATCCCATATCACATACACCATAACTAGCTACATACACATTACTGCGACACATTCCGAGATGTACCACAGGGCATTTTGGTGGTATGTCAGTAGTCGTATGCAATACCCATATCTGCTCACACATACAACTGTCACTCTGGAACATGACAGTAACAGGTGATGTTGGCAACATCCTGTCTGATGGCTTCATTGCTAACATTACACCCTCTCACTCCCTGCAGGGCCACATTCCTTGCAGGTACATTGCGGTGTACCTGCAGTCACACCTACACAGTACTGACCTGCACTCTATAGGTCCTAGGACACAGGCCCCTTGTCACCCTGCAATATCCCAGGCTGTGATGTCCACAGAACTCTGAACAGCATTTCTCCACACTGGGACGCCATATTCAGTAATAGTCTTGTACCAGACATTGTGGCCCCTGACTGGCACACAGTGACTGTAACACTCCTCACAGGTGACGCCACACTGCACGACTGGGACTATTGCCCTACACACCTCACTGGTCTGTTATGCACGGCTATAGGGAACATCATCATTGACATCATTTGTCGAGTCTCTGTTGTGCTCCAGTCCTTTGATGCCAGCTGGGTTGGTCTTGTTGGGGCCACAGCATGCCTCCTACACCTGTTGAACACCTTTCCTACAGTCACCAGAGTTGTTGATGACAACACGGGTGTCCAAACAGCCTGCATT
The DNA here is from genome assembly GCF_019279795.1 of Protopterus annectens. Classification (NCBI taxonomy): domain Eukaryota; kingdom Metazoa; phylum Chordata; order Ceratodontiformes; family Protopteridae; genus Protopterus; species Protopterus annectens. The sequence continues at coordinate 131,744,302 of NC_056737.1, read as the reverse complement.
GTCCTCTCGCTGCCATTCAGCACCATTCTCCATTCTGGTATTGACTACATACACATCCACCTGCACATCACAACATATGTCTCCGGATGTTATGCAATGTGGCTAATGGATGGGACACACACACTGAGGGTGGCATACCAAATCACATACTGCAATCCAGTTACTCTTGGCTTACCACAGTCCTCAGTCATGGGGCCCTCATGTTTGGTATATGCTTCCCTGAGGTACAGGCTACCACTGAGGGGACTTCCCTGCCTAGCTTTACAAACCACTGCATACCCAGCACCATTGTTGCTCCACCAGCTGATACAGACCCCATCCATATGGGTGTCACTGTGACAGATACCGAACATCATGGCCTCTACCTGCATGACACTTGGTGTGAACATCACCTTTGCAGTACATCATCTTCCCACTAGTTATCACATAGGTGTTATTCCCCTACATACATGTTGCATTGTACATGTGTGTAAGACACATGTATGTTGCACACACTCCTGTGATTACCACATTGCCACTGTGGTGTGGATATCCTTCTACGTGTTCACACATGTCTGTCCTGGGTGTGTAGCTGGTACATAGGCACCCATTGTACCTCTGAACACCAGACGTATACACACATCCATGGGTACAACACCCCGCGTAGGGTGTACCATACACAACAGCTTTACATACCCCAACATTAAAACGCCATGATGTTTATTGAGCTACAACTGGTAACGTATGCAGCTTATGTACATACACCACATCTGTACACATTTGCAGACTACATACTCAGGGGTGACGTCTGCTGCAAAGACAGGGCCCATGTCTGCAAATATGTTTATGGATATACTCCGCATACACGACATACACAATAGCCACTATGACCATGATGCTCATGGATATGTGCACACATGCGACTGTGTGTGGCATGTGCTTGGGGGTTGCATTCCCAGACCGGACACTCACCATGCTTTGGGACATGTTTCCTATGTACATCACGCATGGACAGTCAGTAGCAGTGTTCATGTGATACCTCGCTTGCTGGATGGTGGACACATGTAAGCCAGGGATCACTGCAGTGGCTGTACTGTGCAGTGATACAGGTTATACATGGCTCTTCTGTTCACAGGACACTATCCTGAAGAGGTGCCACTGGTGTGCACACTGTAGTTGTTGTTACACATTGACTTGCCTGACTGCATGGTACACCACTATGAACCTGTGCAGCTATTACATGTCCTTTGTGCATGGTTACTGGTATAGCCCTTCAAGTTAGATTGGTTGTCACGCTATTACAATGTCCCGTGACTATGGGCCATATGTCTACTGTTATTGTACACGCTTATGTTCATGTTTGTCTGTCACATCTCTTCTGCTATTATAGTATGGGAATAATGTTTGCATCCTTTGCAAATGCACAGAGTGGAGTACATAGTTATTTCATCATAACTGTTTATACATATCTTAATTACATAGTACTCACATCACTATATGATACCTTTGTTATGCATCATATGCCTGTTCTCCTGTGTAACATATCTGATGTATCAATCTACTGTACTATACATTACACATGTTTTACATGGTATCCCATAATTCAACCATTACTTGCACAGAGGGTCCACCTTAGACATGTCATTGATGTTATATGCCCATACATATGCGTACTGTTACAGTATATCTACATATACTATCCCCTGCTATGGCACGTACTTATTGGACATACCCTGCCACTGACAGCGGGTTGTATGACATTGTTCTGTTTAACACCATCATGTTGCATCCCTTGTGGTGTCTGTGCTGTTTACCATGTGGCCCACTGCTGGATGCACATCTTCTACAAGCATTAGTACGATCAGCGAGACATCACTACATAAATACCATTCCCCACGTTATGCATGGAGGACACTGTTAATTACTGCAAACCAGGCTATGCATACACTGACATTACATAATTCAGAACATACTATACATCCAGTTAGTGTTATACATACCTTGATATCGTTCTGGTGTTTTGTCTCTATCTCGCTCCTCTGTATCAGTCTTTCAACTGTTATACGGTATCAGCATACAGTTTGCATATCTGGTAAGTCATCCTTATATACATCTATACCTGCAACATGTGGTTTACTGCCTCCAATTGGTGGTCCGGTGTGACTAATTACGTGCACTTCAGCTGTGCAGCTACTCCATTCGCCAATTACATGGCAGCAGTGGGGTATAATTGAATTCTCCACCTGGGCATTGGCCATTTGCCCTGCCTTTGGGGAGACGGCCTATATTGTGTTTTGTTATGTGTAATTGCAACTGCTTTGTGTAGAGCCAAGTCTATTTTGGGGTCATGTCCCCCGTGGATTGTGTGTGATTCTACCTGTGACTGTATGTGTCATCCCACCTTGCTGATAAAGGACTATTGCAAACACCCGTAACATTGCCGTTTGTTCCGTTATATGACAGATACAATTTTGCATTGTGCCTTTAAATGTCTCTCACAAGGTATGTCAATGGTTCAGCAGATGTAATTGACTAACTAGATGTTTGGGCTGTGGTTACGGTCTGTATTGCTATTGTTTACAGTGTGGGGGATATAGGCGGGTGTACGTAGCATATATGGTTTTGTGGGGCTTGCATTTCTATGTAGTCCATATATATGTGTGTGGGCCCCTTCCCTAATTACAGTGCTATCACTTAATAGACTTCTATTATGGGAATTTACTGTGGGCCGTTGTTAATTGGTTTCAATATGGTATGCAGGTGCGGTTGATACTTCCATATCTCCAGATGTACGGCGATATGTGCAGAGATATTTGTAAATGAACGCTATCCCGTGTATGTCTGCCCCAGATATTTGCAGTCATTGCAGTGGTGTTGGTGTCAGACCCTCTGTCACATGGCTTGCCACCTTTTCATATGGCCATAGTTGGACACTTGCGGGTCACACAGTGGTGTTTACAGGCTGACATATGGCCACGGTCAGTACACAGGATAGCACATACTTTTATCCTCATGACATACCTATTGTTCTTGGTCCTTCACTACCTATCGATTTGCATGTAACATTTCCATTTCTTACATACATGCATGAGTATTTCCTGCAACTATTGCATATTATGTGGGATAAACTAATGTCCTACACTCATGGACAGTTGCCCTTTCTAATGTTTCATGTCAGGACACACCTGCCCAGGGAGGGCTGTCCCTCCCAATGTGGGACAGGTGTTTACCGCATGCCTACGGATAGCTATACCCGCACCTACCATAGTCATCTACCTCCGATTTGCCACCTACAAACACACTATGCGGACACACACGGCACAATTTAGTCACACAGGAACACACATGGCACCCTCATCACACACATACACAGGCTACATCACACACAACCACAGTTGTACACAGTACCTACGTGGTCCACACCGCCAACAGCAGTGACTACATGTCCTTACTATCATCCTATTGCTCGCGGTTCTACTGTTCCAGTACTGTGTTCTTTCTGTCTTTCATCCTCCTGGTTACGCGTGTCGGTGTGTGACATGTTCCATAGTTGGCGGTATCCTGTTTATTTGTACCTCAAAGGTGTTTAGAATATTGACGACCTATCTATATATTTGCAGATGCCAGTGACCCCTTGTATATCGACATATATCACACTATCGCCCTTTCTATCTGTATTATATATGTGTAGATATATATATATATATATATATATATATATATATATATATATATATATATATATATATATATATATATATATATATACATATCTCGGACAGGGGTGGTGACAGGCACGCTACACCTTTCATTGTGTGTTTGTCGGTGTATACTGTGTTTCCTAGACTCCGCATGTTTGTGTCTGTACCTGTCACATTACACACCTGCCATAGGTTAAGAGTACCTCCCATCCCACTTTGCGAGGTCAATCCCTCTTTGTGCAGTTGTGTCCTGCGAAATATTTGTGAACATAGCAAATGTCCTGTGACTTTGGGACAAACATATTCCCTATAGTTTATGTCATTGTTGCATGACACACTTATTCTGTATCTGACCCACCTACATGTTACAGGACATGGAACACATACCTGTGACCATTACTAAACTATAAGCATTTTATCTATGCAAAGCACTGTTGTTCTGGTTTTCATCTTGGCCGGGTGTGTGTCATCCTGCTGACATCTGGTGTTTGTCACACATTTGTCATTTGAACTGTGGCAACCCTACCATACGTACATCTTGCCTAGCAATAGTGTTAGGTGATTGTGTACATGACTGCCTGTTCCACTCCTGGCAGTGGTCGTTTTACCCTTCAGAGCAGGCGCTATTTGTTCAGGGGTGACTAATGCTGGTGTCACCTGTTCTGTACATTATTGACCATGATCTGCGCAGTGGTTGGTGACACTTAGCCCTGTTTTGCGCATATCCGTATAGTCGTATTTAAACATCGCTTACCAGCTGTGGGCAACACTTATTCCTGCTAACGTGTGCTACACATATTCTGATAATCTGCATCCGGACTGCATTACCCATGCCGTCGGGATTATGTTACATCCCTTGCGGGACGTGGGACCAGGAACATGCAGGACAGTCACTGCATGTACCACTTGGACATCTGGAGGTTGTACACAAATTATGTCAATTTGTATGTGCAGTAAACTACAGCAGTTACTCCACACTACACTCACATGGATGACTCCGTTAGTTTACAACTTGATGGGTCCAGTTAATGGTATGTCCATGTGATGTTTACTGGCTGTACTCCAGCACTGGGTATGTATATCACAATTAGGTACACCCGATAATTTGCTACACCTTCATATGACTGTGGATGCAGCATGCCGGGGTGACTACTGCCTGTCGTGGGTACATCCCCTGCCTTGACACTACATCCATGATTACATTTTGTGGAGCCCCTCAGTAATGCGGCGGGTAATCCATGATGACTGTGTGTAGGACAGTGCTTACACACATGTGCTCCCGCGATTGCCTCTGCTCCAATACGCGACAGTTGCTTACTCGATGTTGTGGCGATGGGTGTCACTGTTTGCCCCATTTGGTGTTTTGCCTCTGACAATCGGGTGTGTACCTACCAATGTACCTGGGAACCTATACACACAGCACTGACAGATGCTGATGGGCGCATCTACTGTTCAGGTGTTGACAGTTCCGTGTTCCCATGGCTGTTGCATGTACAGTGTTTGAGGGCTGCCTATGTAGGATTCCACAATGGGCCACCCATACATCACAATTTACAGGTAGTCATGTTTGTGTGCCATCCATGTTACTGTGTGCAGGTGGGGAGGGGTGTCAGTCCGTGGGAGCCTACACTGTCAAGGTATGTGCTATACATTCCCTCTTTGCCAAGGCGTTGGCATATTGGGCATGCCCCCATCTGCCTACTGGGGCTGGCACAGTGTGTCCATGGTCTGGATCCCTCTGTGCCTGTGTTGGCCTTGGCACTTGCGGTGGGCTGTGAGGCCCTCCCCCATTATGACCCTGCTGCAGCTGTTTCCGCAGGATCATATTATGTAGCATGGCAAATACTATGAAGATGTGGGCACATGTGCCTGGAGAGTACTGCAAGGCTCCACCAGATGTGTCCAAGCACTGGAACCGTGATTTCAGCATCCCGAACACACATTCTATGATGATTCTGGTTTGTGCGTGTGCCTCATCATGGCGTTCTTGCATTGGTGTGTGTGCATTTCTGATGGGGGTCATCATCCACGGCTCCAGTGCATAGCCAGCATCCCCCACAAGGTGACCTTGTGGGATGTCCCCCCTGACAAATACCTGAAACAGCTGTGAGGCATGAAAGATATGGGAGTCATGGTAGCTTCCAGGGCTGCCAGCACACACATCCATGATAATGCCCTGGGCATTGCACATGACCTGGCAGTTGATGGAGTGGAATCCCTTGCGGTTTATGTAGCCCCTACCATACTCACCGGGTGGTGACTTAATTTGTATGTGCATGCAGTCTATTGCACCCAGTACCTCCGGGTAGTTTGCCACAAGGTGGAAGTGATGCATATTACTGGCCAACTCCTCCTGAGTTCGGGGGAAGTATATATGCTCATTGGCATGTGGTAACATGGCATCCAGGAACTGGTGTAGTACCCTGGATGCCGATGCCTGTGAGATCCCCATTATATCTCCAGTTGGCCTTTGAAAGGTACCTGTGGCTAGTATTCGCAAGCTTACACATACCTTCGTGTCCACTGGGATGGGTTCCCCTCTGTTGTTTCTGGTTCTCAGGCATGGCCGGTACAGCTCTACTATTTGCTGTAAGATGTCCCTGTCCACCCTGTAACACTCTACTATCTCCAGATCATGTAGCCCCTGGTAGGTTACCCTTGGTCTGAACACTCTTCTCCTCCTCCGAGGCTTACAGTGGTTGTCGGCATCATCCTCCACAACACCGTCGGTCTGTAACACATGCTGATGAATCACGGCTATGGCAGCTCCCAACATCTACATTTTAAAAGTTCCCCGTCTGTTTACACCTATGGTGCGGTGTTTGGGAATACACAGGTGTGTGTTAGGTGCTTTCACACTTTATACTGTTCTGCTGTGAACACTGATGATGTCATAGGGTGTGTATGTACAATCGTGGCTACAGGGTATCTTCTGTGTTTTATTTACGAAGCTGCTATTGTGCTGCCTTTGGTGTTGCATTACATTTGGATGCCGTGAATTACCTCCTGCCCTTCCGTTTACATTTGTGCATGTTACACCTACCATTTGCTGGCATGCATCCAGCTGCCTGCTTTCATTTGTACTTTCCTAGACCTGGCTTATCTTGCGTAATGTGTGCTATTGCCGATCTAAGTTGGGTTTGCTTTGCTCTGCTATGACAGTTCTCCTATCTTTGCATTCCAGGTCCTCCACACCTTTCTTTGCAATCCTATGCCTCCCCTATCCTGTTTTGCAGGTTTCTGCATGCAGGCTTGTCTACTGCCATTGTTTGGCCGCCGTGTGTTGATTGGTGTTAATTGTTCATTACTACGCCAATTTCCCTGCTTCAGCATTTCCTTCTTTTCTTCCCATGACCTTCCTGTTTGTGCTATTGTTCGCGGCGCGTGCATCCGCTTACCGGGTTTCGGGCATGAGTTCATCCCCGTAAACATGCACTTTCGGGCACCATATGTGCTCTCAACTACATGGTTCTATACCCTCCTCCCCACCCCTGTCCTTCAGCTTTGCTTAGCAACAGCCAGGCCAGATTTGCATTGTTCCAATGTGCTTACTGATACAGTGGCACACCCCTTTGCTGATGTCATGTATCACCTTTGATACACTCCTCGGTGTTATTGCGCTGCGCTGTCAGGTACATCCTTAATCCAGCGGGACGTTTGCGATTCAGTATTACCTGCCTCATTTGCATGGCATTGACTACTAATTCATAGTTACAGTGCCAAACACTGTCGCGGGCCCCTGGCAACCCTTGCGCCTTGCTTGTGGTGTGCCATGCCTACCATTGCATATTATGGTGCAATCCTGATTTGTCTTTCATTGTGATTTTCTGCCATTTTTATATATTTCCTTTGTATTCCTGTTTGCACACACATGCCCTGCAGTTGTACTGTGCGTTACTGTGGACATGACATTAAATGTTGTTTTTTAGGTGTTGTGTATCTTTTATTGTGCCATTGGCTGTGTATTTCTCCATTGGCATATGTTAACTTTGTAATACATGCATGTGGTCTGCTTCCATAACTCCGATGTTCTGTTTGGGAAAATGTAAACCGTGTTTTTTGGTTTACATTTTCATGGGCTTGCACTACGCCTGCACCACTTCGTGAATCGCTGTATGCCTTCATTATCATGGTGCGACACTGCGCATGGGGTGATTTGCATACCTATGCCGAGGGCTGCGTAGCTCTGGCATACGCCGGTAGTGCACGTGGGATTGGTTCGTACCTGAATCGCTCGGCGGACATATTTGGCGTTATGCCGGCTACGCTACGCCTGCACCTGGTGCAAGCTTCATGAATCCGGGGGAATATTTTTCTGTGGTAACATGAGCTAGAGAAATTATCACTACAGTAGTATTCTGTGATATCAATTTATGCTTTATATATATATATATATATATATATATATATATATATATATATATATATATATATATATAGTAAACGTAGCAGTGCTTTTGGCAATATTCATTATGTAAAATGGATCCATTACCAGTTTTATAAGTGTGGCTGTGACTTTCTGCATTGTAGTGTATTATGATACAAAGAAGACAACATTTTAAAATGCCTTCACAAAATAGTATTTACTGCTGAAAGAAAGAAAAAGACGTTCACAAAATGGTGTTATTGTGCAGCAAGAAGTGGCATTTTTGTGTTACCTAGGGGGACTAAGAATTTGACATTTTACTTTCTATTTTATGCTAATTAGAAAGTAAAATGCAGTATTTCAGTATTTGACTATGCATTTCAACTAATAACAAAACGTGGGGCTCACATTGATAGCAATGTGACAGTACTGTGTGGTGACAGCCACTGTGAGGAAGGGGGCACACATGTTCATGCTAAGGTGATTTTATTAATTTGACCTTCATTATTTTCATTTATCCTATGTAGGCCTGTTAATCCCCTTAGGCTTGTACAAATTTTTCAGGAGAGACCTGCTGTTGTTTTCTTTACTACTAGGAGAAATTTGGCCAGGGCATCCCTTATTTTGTTCAGTAAGTGGAGTGGAATATTTTACATCTATCAGAGTTACCACCAACTCAAGCAGATGAAACCTCAGTTTAATGTCTCATCCAAAGGGCAGCATACTCAGGAGGGGAATAGAACCCATAGCCTTCTACACTAAAGGCAAATGTGCTACCTGTTGCACCACTTACACTGCATAAATGACAGCAGATGACAGCTATCTTATACTGGCCATAAATATTTCACAGCAGAATTCTAGCAGATAGCAACATCTGTTATGAAGGTTATGTGATTTCCACAGATAAAACAAACTAACACAATGTTTCTTTCATTTTTCACAAATAATTTGGCAAAAAAAAAATTCAACAGTTTGAGCTCAACGATGGTAATGTTCAGGGAAAATCCATAACTATGACCCAAGTGACCAAAGTATAGTGAACAACTGGGACACCTGATAGAGATGGCAGAAGAGAAAGACCATGGCCATCTTAGGGGAGACAGTTGGAGAGAGCCAGATGTGCACTGTTATAATGGATGGGGGGTGCAAATGCATAGCCAATGGTTGGGAATTAAAGCTCATCACTTCACTAAGTTGTGGTAGACTTCAAAGCCATCATACACACATGGGAAATCACATGGGGAGGGCATTTTGGAGCTTCCTTGGTGACATCTGCCCCCTGACCAGAAGTAGGTTAGGTGCTTACAAAAATAACTAAAAATTCCATTACTACTGGGATGCCAGTGAAAATATAAAGCACCCTCATAATTGCATGAATAACAGTTAGTCCGTATCCAGGGTGAAAATCCCACGAAAGGGAATTGATGGGTCATGTCGTATTGGGGCAAGGTCTGATGGTCATCAGCATGAAGGAAAAATGCACATAAAAAATTCAGCTACTCACAAAAACATCTGCATATGAAACAGCTTATGAAAGCAACATAGTTCAAATGCTTGTCATCATTAGGGTTAATTATGTTGCTAAGATCTCCCTGGCAAATGTAATATTTGCTGCCAGGATTAAATATTAATGAAGATCCAATGTCTATGACTAAAATCACTGGCGGTACTATGAAAAGTACTCTTCTATAGTAAACATCAGCATAAATACCGACATATAAACACCATAGTGGAAAATAAGCAGAAGTACTGGATAATAGAGTTCCTTAAATAAGTTGCCCAGTGCACATATTTACAATTGCTATTGTATCTGCAGATGTAAAGTTTACACTGTGATTAAAAGGGGAGCATTTATAGTATAAATAAAATACATGCAGTCTGCACTGAGTCTGGAAAACAGTCAGTGAGTCAAGAAAAGGGAAAAGGTAAAAAGTATACACAGAACTATGGCACACCATGTTGTACTGCAGTCATCAGACCCATGGCACACCTCATGCCACTGTAGTAGTCAGAATCATTGCAGACCATGTGTCACTAAATAACTATGGCACACTTTGTGGCATTGCAGTAATTACAGCCATGGAATTGCACCTGGCACTGCAGTGATCCATGGCACACCACATGTCACTGCAGTAGTCAAACACGGCAGTGCAGTAATCAAAGCAATGGCACAGCACAATGTGTTGCAGTAATCAAAACCATTGCGCACCTAGTGGCATTGCAGTAATATAAACCATGCCACGCCACATGCCACTGTAGTAGTCAAAATCATTCCACATCACATGGTCCTGCAGAACCATGGCACACTTTGCGCCACTGCAGTAATCAGAGTCATGGAACATCACATGGCATTGCCATAATCAGAACCATGGCACACCACATGCCACTGTAGTAGTCAAAATCATTCCACATCACATGGCCCTGCAAAGCCATGGCACACTTTGTGCCACTGCAGCAATTAGAGTCTTGGAACATCACATGGCATTGCCATAATCAGAACTGTGGCACACCACAAGGTGCTGCTGTAATAAGAAGAATGGCATACCACGTGGCACTGCAGTAATTAGAACCATGGCACACCATGTGGCACTCTAGTAATCAGAACCATAGCGCATCATATCGCCAAGGTCAACTGTAGAATTTTAAGTGCCATTAGGCTTTAATCCAGTCCCAACATATCTCAGCCCACTATGTCCATCATTGTCTAAACTACTTGGATACTAACCTGTGAACAGACAACATCCCTCCTACCCACAGATGGTAGCACTATGAAACATACTGTATTATATGACTGTGCCCACAATAGATAGACACAGGAAATGGAATGTAACACCTAAGGAAAAATATGACCATTAGGTTTGATTACAGAACTGTTCATTAGCCATAATACAGATCAAGTTGCTTGTGACAGGCCAAGCAGTGTATTGAAACAAATGTGTAATGACAAATTATTTTTTAAATGTGTGCACATAACTACAAATATTGCATTACATACGCATAAGTGAAAACAAAGTCCAGTCATGTAACAACTACAATTACCCACATCACTAACTTGGAGCTCACAGATGTCCCAAATAACCATTAACAAATCCAAGTATTACTTCATTGATAACTACAGATCCTCATCAATGTCCCTCAAAGATCATAGAAATTACTTAAACACCATTGAGGAGTTAAATATCAAACCAAACATCTTCTCATTAAGAGATTTTAATTACTCAAATATTAATCATCACACTTACACCTCTAAAATGAATATGCTTAAGTGTCCCCTAACTTTGTTGATACCAATGCACTACAGCAAATTATAAAACTAATACCCAGCACTAGAACAAATGATAAAACTACCCACTAGACACTCTAATATCCTTGACCTGGTTCTCACAAATCTAGACACTGTATGTACTGTACCCTTCATCTCCTTATCTCTAGTTAAATTTGACCAGAAATTCTCCATCCTCTCTGTCAGGCCTATTTGTCACTCATTCATCTCTAACATAGATGACAAGCATAAAGGGTATTTCATTTAGAAGTTTTAATACATAGAAACAGATCAGGATGAATAGCAGCATCATAAAATACAAACAACCTAGTTAACAGACAGATCTTACATACATACATGCTTACATTTCAATAGCTTACTACAAAATGGCCCTCTAGCTTGCACGTGCTCACTATTTATACACTTATGCAAACCCTTGGATAGCTTCTTAAAGGTACATACACACATATTGATCTACATCCTCCTTCTTAAAAAGATTGCCCTTTGTCTAAACAATATCAAAGTTAGTCATGTATTGCTATAGACATTAGAAACAAAACACAATGTTCATGTCCAAGTTGCTTTGTATCTGTTACAGGGTTTAGAGATGCGACCATATCTTGTAACATAACAGTCTGGACCAAATTTAGCAAAAGGGACAGTCTGCAGTGCACAACTCATACCAGGAACTTCTGGACTGGTCACAGGAATGGGAGTGTCCTCTGGAACTTCCTCTGGAAATAGAACACCGGACAACTCACTCTGAGATAACAGTCTTTCTCACAGGCTATGTGCTGTGACATAGGCTCAGATACCAGTCTCAGTTGCTTCCGATTCTACCTAACGACTGCTATTTGTGATTCCATAATGTATGATCTGGGCTCTAGGAAAATATTCTTGATGACACCATTACAGTCATAACCTTTGGACATTTGCATGCTTACCACTTCTCCTTCTCGTAATGGATTGAGCAGTTTGCTGGTCTTATAGTAGTAGGACTTCTGGGTTAAGCACTTTTTCAACAGATTGGCTTTCAATTATCTGTTGATCATGACATATGGAACAGAACCAACAATTGACTACTGACTGGTAATGTGGCTCTGGTTTGTCTCAACAGAAGTCTCTGAGCAGGTGAACTAAGCTGTTTATCATGAGGAACATTTCTGAGATTTAAGAGATTTAGGAAAACATCACTGTTTTCTCATTTTGACTTTTCTAATAACTGTTTTGCACTTTGAACTACACATTCTGCCAAACCATTTGACTGCTGGTACTCAGGGCTACTCATGACACGAGTAAAGTCCCATACTTCATCAAATCTTTTGAACTATTGGCTTGTAAACTGCATGCCATTGTCAGAAAAAACTTTGTGTGGACTACCATAGACTGACAAAATGATGCTTCATCTTAGTAATGACAGTACTGGATGCTAGGTTAGGAGGTATGTCAATCTTGAACCAGTTGGAGTAAGAGTCTACTAACACCAAATAATGTTGACCATTTCATTCGAAGATGTCAGTGGCTAGTGACGAACAAGGTAGTTGCAGAATCTGGTTTATTTGAAGGGGTTCCTTCTGTTGATGTGGCTAATTACTGTTACACATGGAACAAGACAAAAGTACTTTCTCAATGTCTTGTGACATTGAAATCCAAACTACTAGACCTCTGACCCTTCTTTTGGTAGAATCAACTCCTGGGTGACCACTATGCAAGATAATAATGTACTCTTATTGCAAGGACTTTGGAACAATTACTTTTGGAACTTTCATGATGATACCTTTGTCAGACAAAATCTCATCTCTGTATAGAAAATAACGTTGCACTTCTTGAGGTAAACAAGATTGCTTTGATGGCCATCCTTGATTGATAAATTGGTTTTGTCTTTGTAAAACTGGATCTGTGAAGGTGTGATCTCTCAGCTCATCAAGACATGTGGAAGAAAACTTTCTCACTTCCATGACTTCAGAATCAAGGTTCTCATTCTCATGCTGTTCTGTGGTGTTTCTGGGCGATCTGCATAAGGTATCAGCAAGAATTAGAAGTTTGCCTTTCTTGTAGACAAGCTAGAAATTATACTTTTGTAGTCTCAGCATCATGTATTGCAGTCTGGCTTGAGGTGAATGCATAGGCTTTCTCAAGATAGTGACTAGAGGTTGGGGGTCTGTTTCGATCTGGATAGGTCTACCGTAAACATAATCATGGAACTTTGAACATGCAAACAGAATTGCCAGAAGCTCTTTCTCAATCTGGGCATACTGCATCTTAGTTTGGGTAATAGTTCTTGATGCATAGGCAATAGGTTGATCCTCTTGTAGAATGACTGCACCAAGACCAAATTTTGAAGCATCACAGGAAAGAGTAACTGGCTTGTGAACATCATGGCATCTGAGAGTTGGTAGACTAGCAATATTCTGTTTCAGGACTTCAAATGCTCTTTGGTGTTGCTCTAACCAAGACCAGGCTACATCTTTATGTGTCAGCTTTCTAAGTGGTTCTGATAGTTGGCTCAAGTCTGGAATGAACTTGCATAGGTACTTGACCATGCTAAGAAAATGTTGCAGGGCTTGAACATTGTCTGGAGCTGACATCTCGAGAATGGCTATTTGCTTTGAAGGGCCTGGTCATAGACCTGTACTCGTAAATGAATGACCAACATAAGTAACTTCTTGCAGCCTGAATTTGCATTTGTGTGGATTGAGCTTGAGATTCACTTGATGTGCCCTTTCTAGAACTTTTCTGAGATTTCTGTCATGCTCTGCTTCATCATGACCTCCTACTAGTATGTCGTCTACTAAGATAGCACAAGGATACCCATAAAAAATTTACTCCATTGCATGTTGAAAGACTTCACTTGCAGAATTTATCCCAAATGGCATTCTCAAAAATCTATACCTGTCAAATGGAGTACTGAACATAGTGAGCAATGATGATTTTTTTGTCAAGCTGAATTTGCCAAAATGAACTCTCTGCATCTAAAACAGAAAAAAAACAGTGGCATTTGACTTCAAGACTGAGACTTCTTGGACTTTGTGCATTCGATGATGAGGTCTTTTTAGTGCTTTGTTCAGATCTTAAGGATCGGTACATATTCTGGTGTCATCTGTGCTTTTCTTATGAGCTACCACCATGGAGGATACCCATTCAGTTGGAGTTTTCACTGGACAAATCACACCTTGTCGCACCATTTTATCTAGCTCTGCTTTTACTCTGTCCTGCATGGCTATTGGAACTTTTTGTGTGGCCTGATAACTGGACTGACATCTGGATCTAACTTCATGGAGTACACAACTGGAAGTTTGCCTAGTTTGTCTTCAAAAAGATAAGTATAGGTAGAAAAATGTACTAGGCAAAATTAGAGTAGTGGTCTTTTAAGCTAACATGATGGACTTCCTTATTAAATGAAAGCAGTCCCATTTTGAAATTGTTTCTGAGCCGTAATAATAACTGGACGTGCTTCTTGACCACATAAAATAACAAGTCATAAGTTCTTCTAGCAGAGTAACATGAAAGCACTACTGAGCCTTCTGTTTGAATTTCTTCACCTCCAATAGCAACAAGCTTCACACACCTTGCCAAATCAAGCCTGTCACCATGACACACTCTCACAAATGTTTCTGCTGACATAGCATTACACTTGGAACCTGTATCAAATTTTAGCTCTGTGGGTTTGCCATTTAACTGAACAGTGCAAAATACTTCATTCTTTGCCCTTAAATCTACTGCATTGACCATTTCATGAAGCACTGACACACCATCCACATAAATAGTAGGGTTGCAGCTTTCTAACTGATCAACTAATTTCATAAAATGTTCCCTTTTAATAAAAGAATGTGGGCCTCTTGATTTACATAACCTTTTGAATGATTCTGTTTATTGCATTTGTGGCATTGTTGACCAAAAACTAAACATTTTCCCTTTTAGATTCATGACTTCCACCACAATTATGACATGTGGCTATAAAACTTTGTTGGGGCCCATGCTTTGAGTTTGCTGACTCACTCATACTTCACTGAGACTGTGCGAACTCTGGAATTGACTGGAATGTTCTGGGGTTTACCAGTGAGTGCTGCAGGTGCTACAGTTGCTGCCATGTGCGTGGGTCTGTTTCTTTTAATAACATGCTGCATACTATCAACCATGAGCTTTGTCACTGTGCCTCCTAGAGCTGTTCTCATTTGTAAGCATATTTATGCACTTTTCTGTGAGCTCATATATCTGACAAATCTCAGTGGCCTTATTCAAAGTTAAATCACTGTCATGAAGCAAAATCTTTCTCACAGCATCATCTTTAATACCACACACAAGTCTGTCCTTTATCAAGTCATCCTTTAAATCACCAAATCTGCATGTCTTAGCCTTATTTCTGAAGTCAGTTATATATACTGCAAAAGTTTCACCAGGCTTTTGATCCCTTGTATAAAGTAAGTGCCTTTCCATTGTAGCATTTGTCTGGTGGTTACACATCCCTCTAAATTTACATTTTACACACTCCAGGTCCTCCCTTGACTCAGCCTGTAAAATAATATGATGGTTTTCCCCCTCTCCTGTATCAATAGCAGGTGCATACACAAATGAATGTTCCCTTTCTATGGCTTCTGATGCAGCCAAATTAAGTAGAATAAATGCCTTTGCATGGTCATCTTTATCAGAAAATGTAGCCTGTATGAAAATGTTGTACTCTTGCTCAAACACTCTCCAGTTCTTTGCAATATTACTGTCAAACACAAGTGCACTGGGTTTTCAAAATCCATCAGCCATGCCCACAAAGTATGCACAAACACACTGAAAATATGGCCCTTGAAATGAATGTACTAACAAACTGTTCTGTGAGCTTTTAATAACATTCAAATACACAATAAACTCTGAAATATTGTACTTTGCGAAATATGCTCTGTAATAGGTGTATTTTTTGTGAAATAGATTTACTGTGACACTGCACAAATGTGCAAACACTTTATACACTTCTGATAACTCAGATATCTTTGCTTAATATGAAAAATACATGTTTTACAAAAATGCATTTGTTTCCCTTTATTTTATTTGTTTTATGCAATTCAGATTTTATTTCAAACATTTCCCGTAGTCATTTGAATATTATTATCAATATCGTACATATTGGTTTATGCGAATATTATTTACAACATTTTGTATGCCTCATTTCATATTTTACAAAAAAAATAGTGCTGAACAAGTTTTAATATCGGAAATTTGTTTCTGACCTGTTTTGTGAAGTATGCCCATTTTAGGGATGCTTCACTCTTGTATATTCCACCCATTCCAAGCAAGTGCCTTAGGTCATTTTAATCATGCCACCTCTAACTTCATGCCCTATAGTCATGCCGCTTCTGACGCCATGTCACTCATACCTGTCTGACATAGATGACAAGCAAGCGGGGGTATTTGGTTAGATGTTTTAATACATAGAAACACATCAGGATGGATAGCAACATCATAAAATACAAACAAACTAGTTAACAGACAGAACTTACATGCATACATGTTTACATCTCAACAGCTTACTACAAAATGGCAGTCTAGCTTGCTCAGAATTTATACACTTGTCCAAGCCCTTGCATAGCTTCTTAAAGGTATGTACACATATTGATCTAAACTGTTGGTATCAGCCCACTCTGAAATTAAACCAGCTTTAGGGACTTTGTCATGGCAAACTTAGCTTTTAGAAGACCTATGCAAAATTCCCAGAAATCCTCTGAAAATAGATCCATCTGAAAGGTTTGCCACATTTACCTCTGACTTTTAAAAATGCTTAAACTGCTGCATCATCCCTCCCAGCTGTTCAGAATTTCTCATAATGTCCAGATCTTTGTCTCATGATTTTCTTCTGTCCCTTCTAAAATGTGTTGTTTTCTGGAAAATCATCGAGGAGTGAAGTCATTAAATAAAAACAGGCATTCAGGTTTCAGACTTCATATCTTGCAGAAAATGCATACTAATGCAAGGCATGCTATTCTATCAACTTTTTAAGTTTGTAAACACATTTTTTAAACTCTGTCCCTGATTTTGAGCCTTTCTCAAACCATTGTTTTTGGCATTGTCCAGATTTCTTGTGCTAAGAGTTTAAAAGGTATGAGCTGTATAGAAAAGTTAGCACCTGTCCATATAGTAAATTTAGCAGTAAACCTCTTTGGTAGAACTCCTGTATTAATAAACTGTATAAGAAAAGAAAACAAATGATGAAAAGCTGTGAGAAATCCCCATCATCTTGTCTCTTGACAGCACTGAGATATGACAGTTAGGAACTTGGGAGTGTGATTAGAAAATGTAAAGCATGGTACAAGCTTATGGTCACTATAGATACCCAAAGAAAATGCAAATCTGTCTTAGTTATGTCAGGAAATTAAGGAATAATGTCCAGCAATGCACTGAGCTCATCCATAATGATATGGCCCATTCCATTCCCATGGATATAGCCAATATATTAGCAGAAAGATTTAGTGCTAACTTTACCCCACTTACCCACACTGTTGCTCCCAGTATCCATGAAAATGTAATTTCCCCTTAAATAACTTTGAAAGAAGTCTTTTAGATCCCTGTCAAAGACTAAAAGTAATACTTCTGTGGGACCAGGCAATATACCAGGCTGCATTATCATCAATATCAAGTATGCACTAGCTTAGCCTCTACTTAAACTTTAAAGCCTCATCCTATCCATCATGTCTGTGCCTGATGCCTGGTGAATGGTCACTGTGATCCCTATCCACAAGAGTGAACCCCTTTCAAGTACAGGCAATTACACAGAACAATTAGCCTTACCAGCCTTGTATGCAAAACCGTGGAAGATATTATAGCACTACTCATGTATGCAGACACAGGCAATTTAACTGATTTAGTTCCCAGTCAGTTTGTTTGTTTGTTTATTTATTTATTTATTTGAAGGGCAGGTCCCGTCTTCTGAGTCGAGTGAGCTTTTCTGAAAAGGCTGCAAAGCCTGTGGACAGTAATCAGTGCACACTGCAGATCTTAGTCTGGCCAAGGCTTTTGTCACTATTCCCATGCTGGAACTGTTAAAAAATTACACAAACCCCTATGTTATTGCAGGGATAACAAATTAGCTATCCAACAGATCCCAGGTTGTGCAAGTTGGTAGTACCCTCTCTGAACATAAAATTATAACTAGTGGAGTATCACAGGGTTCAAAGCTGGGTCAAATCCTGTTTGACATTTATTTTTACAGCCATCCATTCCAATATCCCAGAAGTGAGGTTGACCAAGTTTGCTCATGACTGCAAGATGGACATTGTTATCCAGTCATGCACTGATACTAAGCAGCTCCAGTAAAGACTGGAATATGCACATGCATGGTATACTGAACATAGATTCAAGTTAAATGCAATAAAGTACAATTTAGCTGGATTCAGTAAAAAAGCTGTTACCACCTTGTAGGTTTTAAATGGTACTCCTCTTCAAGCAGACACTTTCATAAGAAACCTATGTACTTATGCAGACAATTCTATCTCTCATTCAATCGTCATGTTACCTTCATAATCAGGAAATCCTTCTATCTGGCCCAATTAAAGGAATGTCTTCAAGATTCAAACCTGGCATCGTTTAACCACTCTCTTCCCTTATGAGTACAATGTCCCCTTTAGTACATATAAAGCAAAGCATATTACTCAGCTAGAAATACCCCAAAGACACCTTACAAAAAAATCAAATGTGTTAAGTATCTTAACTATCCTAACAGATTAGCACAACTCTCATTATAATCAGTGGTCTACTGTCTTGCTGTTTGATCCATTAAGGATCCAGTCCTGTTTGTCCTTCCCTTTCTTTGCAAACCCAGTGTCTCTACAAAAATCTGCATTAGTGTCCTAAATCTACACCAACAAATAAAACTCACTGGATAGATAGATTCCTAACTTAATATACACCTGGCATCTTTCCTACACATACATGCTCAAGGAGAAATCCTTCAAGCATCAGTAGCTTGCAGAAAAAAAACAAGAATGGCATAAGGCCAATGACTTTTCCCCATAGGAAATAATTTATAGTGCCAGCAATGTTTCTCTTTTTAGGGAGATTTCTTCCTTCTTGGTGGGCTTGCTCCCCTATCGTGGCTGTAGGGTAATTGCCCCCAGGAGAAAAAAAAAAGAGAAAAAAGGAGTTTTTTTGTCCTTTTTTTTTTTTTTGTTCTTCTGAAATGTTGACATTCAGGAATTACTTTGAATACATTTAAGGGTAGTTTTGATGACTGGATGGTTAGACTCAGATTTACACCAGGATTGTCATGTATAGCTCTGCTCAATTTGGGAGGTAAGCACTATTAAGTTTTTGAAAAGGGAAGTACAAACTTTTAAGGGTTTGTACCTAAAGTTGTATGTAGCTATGTCTCTTATAGACCTCATAATCACTTGCCTAATAGTGTTTCTTTGTTCCTACAACTTGACATGATACTACAAATTTATTGTCATAATTTCTTTGGATTTAAAATAGATTTTCTTCGTGAAATTCATATGTTGTGTCTTAGCAAGCTATTACTGAAAGCATGCTGATTTGCATATGTCAGCACAATTGTTATATGGGAACAAAATGTTACTTGAATATATTTCCAAAAATGTTTTTTAGTCTACCACATTTTGATAAATTAACATTAACACAGACCATCACTGACGCTTTGCTATAAAACATTCAGAAAGTAAAATGCATTGCACAGTCTCAGGCAACAGCTCTTTTATATGCATACCTTTAAGGACATTTGGTAATGTTTACCATTTCCCCATGAGATAATATATCAGTTAGCTCATGCAGAATTGCATTATTTTAAATCATCTCATGCATGCTATAATAAAAAAATTGTTGAAGAAATCCTGTTTTTTGCATAGTTGCTTTTGCTAGCTATACTGATTTCCAGGATGGTTTGTGTTACTTCAAGCATTAATTAACTTCAAATATGCGATAATTTGCTTTCTGAAACAAATGCATATTTAAAAATCTGTAAACATGAAATAGCAATTCCACTTTTCTAATTAAAGATAGCTGGTATCTCTAAATATATTTCCATGTAGCAATTACTTAATCTTCCATTGTAGGATAAACATGCTAGTATTCAGTTTTATCTGCTAAAGCAATGTTTTACTTGTTAATGTTTTAATGTGCATAGTAAAGAATTGACATTTAAAGTATTATTCCAAGAGATGACAAAAACAAAGAATAACAAATTAAGATATATAGCAAAATCACAAACCCGCAAATGATGCTTCTGAGTATTAATGTCTGATAAGCAAACTATGTGCAATGTAGATACTTAATAACTGTAAATATATAGATCCATGATATGGACAAAGAGCTATATACTGTTTGTTAACTTGGAGTCATGGTAAGTAAGCCTGATTTCTTAAGCAACCCAGATTTATGAACTGGGACACCCCATTAGAAAATGCAGGTGATCATATTTACATTTACACACAGACATATTTTATCTAATGTTCATAAAAAGAGGAGGCATGAGTTAAAAGATTCCTAAGACCATTTTATAGTTTGGAGGTATCATATCATATATCATCTACTTAAATCCGACTTTTGATGTTGTTTCATACATTTTATAAGGTGGCCAGAAATGTCAGCATGTTGGTTATTCATAAAAAGAACACTCAAAATAGATTACCATGAGAGAATCAAGCATGAAGCAATCCAAACTTATATGTAAAGTGTGACTTCACAGTTATGCAGAGCAAACAAATTGCAAGCAGCTTTCTCTGCCAAAACTGTCTCTGAGGTACTAAGAAATATCTCAGGATTCACAAATGACCCATTAACATTTTAATGTTAAGGTAATAAAGTAAGAAAAGAAACATTTCCATTGATAACCTGCTATGGTCATTGTTCTTCCTGGCTGTCTAAATGTGTTACTTTACTTTAATCAAAATTGATTACTAAGTGATCAAGACCTGAAACGGAAGTATTTTAAAGTTCAGCAATAACTATTTGTTTTACTGATGCTAAATATGAAGGAATATTTTTTTTAGTTTAAAACTGAAATTAATGCTGTAGAAAAAAAAACATAAAAAATAGATTGTTTAAATTTATTTTCTAAAGATGTCTATGGTGCCTAAGACAGACATTTGCAGAAATATACATTTTATGTTGTTCATTTCCTTATTTATACAAAGGCATGACTGTTACCTCTTGGAGTAGTAGCTGCATAAAACAGCTGTAGTACTTCTGAACAAAAAAATAAAAAAGCTGTAAATCCTTTTTTTTTTTCATTGCTACACTGCACAATTCAGTCAGAGCAAAGTAATCAATACTCATATAAAGCATATAATGATAGTAGACCAGTATGGCAACCTGCCACCGCTTCCTGCTGAGCTAGTTAGTGAGAATACATTTGCATTCATGTATCTGTGCATGCAATAAATGTGAACTGCGCATGTAAGTATTCTATATATTGTGTGCATATATGTGTGTGCGCGCACGTGTGCATGTGTGTGTTTATTTGTGTCTACACTTGCAGCACTCACAGCTACTCACATACACACATGCACACACATGCAGACAAGTGCACCCACACACCCACAAATGTACTTTCTTCTAAAGTTTTCAGTTCTATAAAAGAATATGCTTCAAAATATGACCTGGCTTTCTGTGATTGTATACTTTTGACAGTACTTTCTTCTCTAAGTAATCAGATTTAGTGAATCATTTGTGAAAAATATGTAATTAACTATTAGAGTTTTGCAACTTATTAAATAAAGTTGAATGTCTATGAAAGAAATTGTGTATTTATTTATTTATTTTAATCATATTTTTTGATTGGGAAAGTCTGACTGGGCAAGGCGCATTTTCAGGTGAGGCCTGGGAAGAAAAGCTCTAGAAGATACATTTAAGAATTAAACTCTGTTTACAGATATACATCTTTACACTGACATATTTTCCTATAAACATAACTTTGTAGTTATTAATTTTTATTTGTATTGATGGCACAAACAGTATTTTCATGTTCTTAGACTATGGAGTAACTACAAAGAATAAAATGTTTAACTTAGTAAATAATTCAGTCTAATTAATATGATTAACCATGGCTGTCATTTGATATTAAATGCTAACTTTTTCAGAATGTCTTAGTTAAATAACTCTAAAATGACTGGAAACATTGACAGATGATTTGAAATCAAATGGTCTTAGACATATACACTGCTCATTTAGGAACAAACTGTAAAGTAAAATAATTAGTATATCACTAATTCTTAAGGTTTTTTTTGTATTGTGATGAGAGAATAGGTGTAACGTTCTATTCAATATATATCAATATATGTTTCTAAATATGTGCATCAATGCACCCAACTCCAACGTAACATGATAACTACATGTTGCCAAATAAAGCATTAATATTACCATAAACAAGCTAGAGTGGCTTTGATAAACAAAAATTAGTTTTCACAAACTTCTAAAATGTCTTGGTTAACAGGTCTGTTCCTGGAAATAGTAGAAAAGAATTCCAGGCTTCAGAGTTATTTGCTGTATGTGAACAGCCATGCAAATTTTTCACTCCCTCCGTTGTAAGCATTGAAAGTCTGGTGTTAGGTGCAATCGTCTGAGCAGTTTAAAGTGGCAGGTGTTAAGTAAATCAAAAGGAAAGCTAAAGCTTGGGCAACATGGAAGTTTTTGGGAGCTTACCCTGCTTGACAGATTCACAGTGTAGATTGCATAAAACAGGATCAGTTAGCATTCATGTCATATTCAAGGCCAGACAAGGTTATCAGTGCCAATATCCTGAAAGAATTCAAACCTTAATCATCCAATTATGGTTCTTTAATAATCAGTTATTTGGCTCCTCAAAAGTAGTCTTTGTTTGAGTGGCCCACTCTATATGACTGTGCATAATCTACATAACAGTGATGTTCGGTCTACAACATTTTGAGAGATCTGACAGGGGTGGAATATACTTTACAAATTAAATCAACAGCACATCCAAACAAAAAGGAAATTCACAGGGCAGGAGAGTCTGTGAGGTGGAAAAGTTGCCAATTAATACAGACTGCTCTGTACTCAATTTGAGAGGCCTTAAATTTATGTAAATTTATGTTTATAGAATTTTTTCCACAGCATTTGAATCCTGCAGCAGACTTTAACTAGTGCAATTTAGTTTTGTGAGTTTTCAAAAAAAAAGGCATCTTTGTCAAAGTGCCAGCCTTTTATACTCACCTTATTTATAATGAGCAGCATTTCTATATCTAGCATATTAAGCTTTCAGGGACTGAACATACAATAATCTGAGTCTTAAACTTTTATGTGAATATATTTTGTGATCTGCTACACTGCTCATAAATGCTTGGTAGAGAATGTGTATTCAAGGAGGATCTTCTTATCAGTAGCTAGGTTTAGTAAATCAGCTTAAATCATGATGATATTTGTATGTGTGTTTATGTGTAAACAATATTTCATGTATCTTTAGAGATACATGAATTTGACTTTAAGTTCTTTGTTTATGTTGCCAATAGACAAAAGAAAATAATTTACTTTATTAATATGTTCACCTTTATTAAATATATAGGGTGCAAGACAAAAGAAAATGTATTGATGTCTACAACAAAATCTGCAGGGTATGAGCTGTCTTTTTTAATGCAGTATTCTTCAGTGCTCAGACTTGAACTACTTGCCTGTAGGACTAGACAATGTGTCCTACATTTCTCATATGGTACTCTAAGTATCACATTTTTTTCATTAACTACATACATTATATCAACAGCACCACATATGCTTTATTGCTGGAATTTAATACTAGGAAGCATTGTGCCTTAGCAATTAAGATCTCGTCCTCACAGCTCTATCTGTGACCGCATGTTTTTTTTTTCCTTAAGAAACTTTTGTTTCCTTCTACTTTCTAAATGACTTCTGGTTAAACTGGCTACTTAAAATTGTTCATATTTATCATATTTACCCTTATTGACATGGGCAGGTAATTACTGAAAATGCTTGAATGTGAATTAACCAGCTTGCATAATCGTTAAGGTCTTTGCTTCCCATGCACAAGGTACAAATTTCAATCCTGATCTCCGACCAATGCCTTTATGAAGTTTGCATTTTCCCCTGGTGCCTCTGTAGGGATACCCCCCCCCAAAAAAATATACTGAGTATGTCCACTTCAGTAGTTGGCAGCAGGACAGAATCTAGATAATGCCTATGGGGGAAGAGTTGTATAGACCAACCATTTTGGGCATCAACAGTGCTGTGCAGTATCCTCAAGAGAGAAAAACATGGACCACAGCCTGCACACAGTATCAGGGCTAGCCACTCAATGATTGAAAAATGTGTTCTAGGTGATTCAGTCGTTTGGACTAATGTTGCCAAAAATGGGCATGGATATTTTCTGGTGATAAGTAGGTTGAGGACCTGGCCTACTCTGACCTATGTCCATGCTAACAACAGGAGGGTTTTATGTGCCCCTACTGATCAGTCTGTGCCCACTATAAAGCCCAGCAACCCTGGGTTAATAAGCTACTGGCAGGCTGACATTCAGCTGTCCAGTTTGGGTTACCTGGGATAGCTCTGTTGAGCAAAAGCTAGAAGTAACTGTTGGGCAAACACTTCACCCCTTCCCTTAACCCCCTAACTAACTAGCCTAAACTCATGTTTATGCAGGAAGGCAAGCCCCCCTGCACCCCTGAGATCGCACTACAGTGAGGAAAGGGATGTATTTCCCTAACCGCACTGTACCGCGATCCCCTTACATGAGTGAACGTTATAATTGCGAATGCACAGTCTATTTCCAATAATAACATTCGCTCACATAACCTGCCGAAATATGAAGTACTTGAACATATGTTGTTCGAGTACTTCATAGCCATGCAATTGCACGGCAAAATTATAATAGTAAACCTATATATATATATATATATATATATATATATATATATATATATATATATATATAGATATATAAATATATATACATATATATATATATATATATATATATATATATATATATATATATATATATATAGATATATACATACACACATACTAACTCTGGACAAAGCTATAAATAATAGGACAAAGTAAAAAAAAAATTGGCACATTTTTTAAATACTCCTCTTACAAACTAAGGGAACAGACCAAAAATAAAAGGCAAATATCTGGGCATTCTGTGAAACTCTGAACAATTCAGAGATAAGGTCCAAGTTTATGTTTACTGATTGAATGGCACATTCCTCGAATGGCCATTCATCATACATATAACATCAAAAGCCCATTTCATTGAAAGGTCAAATGATCGTAAATAATATCATTGAACGAACATAGTCAGCCAGCATAAACAAACCAGAACATAGTATGGACTTATCGGTATGGTAGGGATAAGGGAATCTGCACTTTCCCTACTGTACTATGATCTAGGAAAGAATGAAAGTGCTAAACTTCGTTTGGACTGTTAATTACCCATAGGTGCCTGTTCTTTTGCTTTTGAGTTTCAGTAGTTTTCATTTGCTGTGCTACATTGATCTAGGAAATCTGCCCTTTCCCCACAGTAGTGCGATCTCGGAGTTGGCATATATAATTAGCAGGTGATGTGGGCCACATGAGGAGGGTCCTGTATTAACCGAATCCTCCTCTTTTGGTGGGTTGCATCCCCATCATCCCTCACTAATTATATATACGAACTCTGATATCACACAACAGTAGGGAAAGAGCGAATTTCCTCATCCCTACCATACCGGTAAGTCCATACTACATTCCATTTTGTTTATGTTGGTCAACTATGATTGTTCAATGATATTATATATGATCATTTGGCCTTTCAGTGAAATGGACTTTCAATGGTATGTGTTCAATGAATGGCCGTTAGATGGTCCAATCCACTACTTTTGTTGACTTGATGTTGACCATCTGTTTAGTCAACCAAATAGTGTCAACTAAACAGATGTCAACCAAAGCATTGTTTGAAAAACGTAGCAGACCCCATCTACATATACTTACACACACACACACACACACACACACACACACACACATATATATATATATATATATATATATATATATATATATGGTTTACTATTGTTTAACCAAACTGAAAAACATTTTTGCAGCAGAATACCAAATCAAAACATCGAAAATAAAATGTGCGCATGTTCATAAACCCGATGTGCTTTGCCGAATTTCAGATTCGATATCAATGTCGAAAAATTCCATAAGTGTATTGCAACACCATCATCTAAATACCATCCACATAAGAAGTGAAGCACCATCCCAGTTAGAAATACCTTCCGCGTATGTAAGACATGTTCTCTGTCTCATAGCGTTGATTCATCCAATCCTGTACATGTGACTGTTGATGAAACACTGCACACTAGCGGTGCACTTAATACTGTTGTACATTTAATAACACCGATTAATGTTTAGAAAGAACAATGCTGTGCAATTAATTGCACAAAGCCTCGTGGTGTGAAATAATTCCTTTTATGCAGTAACTTCATGAAGGATGACTCCTTTTGTGCAAGCTGCCTCTGTTTAGGGGAGGGGGAAGGCATGTCAAAGCCCTATACTTTAGATCCTCAAAATTATTCTGCTCTAACTCTATAGCATGCAGGACATCATTCAGATACAATTTCTTCCTCCCTAACAGACTGCGCAGGTGTCTGTGCCAACCCTCGACAGTGTTCTGTGTTCTTGGATAGCCCAGTAGGCAGGTGCCATACTAGTTCCAAAAGTCATTACCATATAAAGGTGGAATACATTCTGCTGTGGAATGTCTAATGCAATACCGGCGAGGTCTCCCCACAATGTAATTTGCCTTAAAGAACTCACACAATGGTCTAGCCTGCTGAGGCATATCAGATTCTAGTGACTGGAAAGTAGGCAGGACGTCCTCAGGTTTAACAAAAGCTAGGGTGGGTATCTGTTTACAGAGTAGGAAAAATAATACATCTGATCCAAATAGTGTAGCAAGCTGTGTCTTTTGAATGTGCCTCCACACAATTTGGCACAGGTGGAACCAACATCCCTTCACCTTACATGATGGTACATTCTTTACAATACTGTTAATAGCCCCCTTTTCAAAGTCACACACCATCTCCGGTTTAAACAGCAAATCATGCTTGGTGCACAATTCAATCACTGTAGTCCAAAAGCAGTCATAATTGCTCTCGGCCTTTGAGTTAAGGATGCCATACACCACGGAAACTACCCTGCCTTCTATCCCTCTCTGCAAACAGCAGTGAATGGTATACACCTACTTGCATTCCTTAATGGTTAGTGGGAATGTGCCATCCACTAATATATACTCTGAACTACACATGACCTGAATTTTACTAATGGTGGTCAACACTACTGCATTAGTTACTACACTGTCTTTCTTTATGTGCTGGGTGATTATTGAGCAAACACCAGTGGCCAGCATAGAGTACACCAAACACTTGAAAAATAATAATTATCACATGAATACTTTATTCAGAACGGTTTCGGCTAACCAGCCTTCTTCAGTGAACAAGCATTTCACAAAAATTACATGATGTAACAATATATACACTTCCCCAACCAATGACAGACATGGTCCAACCCAAAAATTACAAGTACATTGAATATAAATGAGACAATCGTAATTCAGAAGTATATATCTATAATACATATAAATGTAAAAATAATAAAATATATATAAATAATTTTATATATATATATATATATATATATATATATATATATACATATATAAACATACTCCATGTATTTACAAAATATAATAATTATGTATATAGAATATATAAATATATATAAAACGAAAAGACAATGATCTGTGGTATCTTTCATAAGTGGTCATTGAGTCCTGGAGAAAATAATGCTCCTAAATTAATAATCCAATACTTTTCTTTATGATTAAGAATAGTGCGCCAACCTTGCTGGTTACTCATATCCCCAATAATTCTATCTATTACCATAAATCTAAATTCAACATTAGGATGTTTGATAGCATGTCTATATAGGTCATTCATCTCCCTTTTGTTTCGGACATCACTTCTATGTTCTGACATCCTTATTCTCAATGAGCGAGAAGTTTGGGCCACATAAAAGGCGGAACACTTACATGTGGCCAAATATACTATCCAACTACTGGCACAATTACCAAAAACCCTAAGATCATACACCCTACTGGTGTTGGCACTTGTGAATTGTTTTAGTTTGCTCACAAATTGGCATGACTCACAATATCCACAAGGGAACATTCCCAATAACTGATCCCCTGACATGGTCAGTTGTTTGTACACTGCTCCCCCACTCTCTTTGTGCTTAAAGTGTGAGAAGTGTGCACCTAAAGTTCTCCCACGTCTGTAAGAGAATTGGCATCTAGGGCCCAAGCATTCTCTAAGTTGATCATTGGCCATAAGTATATTCCAATGGGTATCTAGTACATTTCTGATGACGTTATTATTACGTCCATAAGTTGTCACAAACCTAAGGTTTCACCCACTTGTGTTGGCCTTTGCTGTTTGTACTCCTGCAATGTGTCCCTATCCTGAGCACAACTCCAATTGCTGGCAAGTACAATATCCGACTCCCTATATCGTCTGTCCAAAAACCTATTACAAAAATCCTGTCTGGCATGTTCAAATTCCCATGTAGAAGAACTGATTCTTTTGATGCGCATAAATTGTGATTTTGGAATATTGTGGATGGTGAGGCGGGGATGCATACTAGATGCATGAAGCAGGCTATTGTATTGTGGATATTTACGAAACATCTTAGTGCTAAGAGTATTATCCTCGTGGTGATACACAGTTACATCTAAAAAGTTGATACTATCATGATGTGATGTAAGAGTAAATTCAATACCCCACAAATTATCATTAAGATACTCCAAATATTCCTGCAGATATGTCACATCTGCCCGCCACACCATCCAGCAGTCATCCAAATATCTGCACCAGATATCTATTTCTACTTGATAGATGTTATGAAGTGGATCATAAATCATACATTCCTCAAAGAAGGCCATAAACAGGTCCGCATATATGGTGGCAAAGGATGCCCCCATAGCTGTACCCTGCAACTGCCAGTAACATTCACCCTGGAAGTAAAAAACATTTTTATTCAAAACATGTTCTGCCAAACATACCAGTAGAGTATTAAAACCAGGGGGATATAAGGCAGCATGCTCTAACCAAAATTGTAATGCTTGTAAACCAGCCCAATGGGGGATACTAGTATATAATGCCTTTACATCCAGGGTGCACATTAGCCATCCAGGCTCCAATTGTGTATCTGATATAATTTGAAGAAATTGTGTCGTATCCTGGATCCTGGCTCTGAATGAAGCCAATAAGGGTTTCAGATACTTAGTCAAGAATACCGACAAGGGTTCATTCACAGATCCCATACTAGAAACAATTAGTCTACCTGGAGGCTGAGTTAGTGATTTATGAATTTGGGGTAATAGGTATAGTATTTGTTTTTGTGGATCTGCTACAGTAAGAAGGCTTTGAGTAGAGGTATTAATAATACCTTCATCCACTGCCTGATTAAGGAACGTATCTATCTCTTTTTTGAATACGGGAGTTGGATCTATAGACATTAACATATAACATCTTGAATTCAATAGTTGTCACCTACCCTCATTTAAATAGTAACCCATATTCATTACAACCACAGCCCCTCCTTTGTCAGCTGGTAAGATAACTATGGCATGATTGTTTTTGAGTTGTTCCAAGGCAGCTGCTTCCTCAGAGGAAAGATTATGACCCACAATGCATGATTCTCTATTTGGAAAATGAAGATCTCTCAGTAACTGCTTGTAAAAAAATTGAGACATGTTTATTCATTGGTGGTTGGAAGTTGGATTTATGAAACCTGAATTCATGAGATCTTTGAGTATTATTATCTGAAAAAAATATTCTGAGGTTAAGTCTGTGACAAAATTGGTAAACATCAGTAACTATACTATATTCATCCACAAAGAATCCAGGTACAAAGCCAAAACCTATATTCAATAAAAGAGTTTGCTCATCAGTTAGTGATATATCAGATAGGTTTAACACATTTTGGCCAACATTCCTGGTTACTTCAAGATGGTCTGCAACAAGCCCTCCACTGATGTGATTCCTGCCCCCATGTTTATGTTTGCAGCCCCCACGCCGCTTACTTCTACATCTGAAGGGTGTTGTACATTAGACTTTTTGCGAATGGGTGATTCTCTAGTACTGACACTGTCATTATCCGTAAAGGAAGATTCCTCCCCTGATGTACTAGTGTATGGATTCTCTGTTCTCTTAAGGATCAATCTAGGTCTCTTCCTAGTAGTGTTCATACTGGCAACTCTGTTGGTCTCAGAAAATCTAACCATTCTTGGTACTTCAAAAGGTCGACCCCTTTGGTAGTCAGTTATGTCTCTGTTAAATTTTTTAATCTTTCTATCTCTAATTTGTTTTTCATAGATTGCCAGCTC